>NC_136265.1:35797831-36105331 GCF_964187855.1 Myxine glutinosa | reverse complement strand
TGGGGGGGATTTGAAACGAGCTGTGCAACAATTTTTTGTTGAATAAATTATTATTGCAAAGTCAATTTTTCATTGTTTTTTGTTCAATTTGATCACCTTTATCTATTGATACTGTTTAAATGAAGATCAAATATTGATATGTCCACATATGTTAAAAATATTTAAAAAAACATTTCATGGGTGTACTTACTTTTTCCACATGCGAAATTTGCATTTATGTTTATTTAAATTATACAATGGACTACAAAATGTAAATGTTTCATGATATTTGTTATATTATATCACCTTTATCTATCAATATTGTTGAAATGAAGATCAAATAGCTGTATGTTGAAATATGTTGAAAAAGTCAAAACTTTACATGGGGTGTACTTACTTTTTCACGTGACTGTATATACAGTATATATATATATATTTATGGAGATTCGACTTCATATATATATATATATATCTATATATATCTATATATATCTATCTATATATATATATATCTATATATATATATATATATATATATATATATATATATATATATATATATATACGGTGTATAAGTATATATATACGGTGTATAAGTATATTATATATATATATATATATATATATATATATATATATATATATATATATATATATATATATATATATAATGATGCCCCTTTTATAGCGTGCAGTTGTAAACAAACAGTGAAGACGTTTCTTTTACCTGTTCGCCACGACACACCAGGTGTGCACACATATTTTGTCTCATGTCAGCCAGGTAGCCACAGATGGACGTGTGACAATGCAGGTTGTCTCCGCTGCTCGAATGGCAGGACAGGTGCGTTTTCATCATGTGTACATGGTGCAGCAAGGTGTGCAGGGTGGTTTGTTCCTGCACAGTGAGGAATTAAAATTGCATCAAATAGAATTGCAGGAAAGCGTTTACTGCATGGCAAGAAACCACGGTGAGCCAATCAAACAAACACACCACACCCTAAGTGACAATATAAAACAGTGATTAAGGTTTTTACCTCCGCCACCGAAGGTGGATGGAGGTTATGCTTTCCTCCCTGTCTGTCTGTCCGTTTGTCTGTCTGTCTGTTTGTGAACAAAATAACTCAAAGTTGTGGACGTTTTCGGACGAAATTTGGCAGAGATGTTGCGTATGTGACAAGGACGAAATTATTCGATTTTGGTGAAGATCCGGATTCGGATTCAGGTAGTATAATTTTTCAAGACATTGTGCACCATTGAGTGATGGGGCCAAAAACGATGCATAGCAGGATATCTCAAAAAGTGACGAAACGTGTTGGACCGATTGTGTGTGTGACAAGGAAGAATGGATTCAATTTTGGTGAAGATCTGAATATGGATTCGGATATTAGAATTATTTAATTTCTTAAGTGATTCTTCACCAATGGGAGACAGGGCCAAAAACGATACATAGCAGGATATCTCAAAAAGTTATGAATGGATTTGGACAAAACTTGGTGGAGAGGTTGGGTGTGTGACGAGGAAGAATAGATTCAATTTTGGTGAAGATCCTGATCCGGATCCGGCTAGTAGAATTTTTAAAGTGATTCTTCACCATTGAGTGATATGGCCAAAATGATATATAGCAGGATATCTTAAAAAGTTGTGGACGGATTTGGACGAAACTTGGTGGACCGGTTGGGCGTGTGACGAGGAAGAATCGATTCGATTTTGGTGAAGATCTGAATATGGATTCGGCTACAATAATTATTTAATTTTTAAGTGATTTTTCACCATTGAGAGATCGGGTGAAAAGTGATATGTAACATGATATTTAAAAACGTTATGTGCGAGTTCGGAATAAACTTGGTGGAAGAGTTGATTAGGTGACGAGAACAAACTGATTAGATTCTAGTTCAGGTCCGAATCCAGATCCGGCCTATCGGTGGGATACAAAACATAAACTGTTCACCAGGTGGAGGTATTCGCTCTCCTGAGTGCCGTTCTAGTTACCCTCGCCAGAGGAGAGAGTATTGCATCTGAGTCCTTTTGTTTGTCCGTTTGTCTATTTGTCCGCACAGAATAAATATGATTTTCTCTGCAACCGTTGGTCCGATTGACAGGAAATTTTCACCATAGGTGTAACTCTACCTGTATAATTTTAAAATAATAATTATGACGTCATAGGTCACGTGGTTCGACCGCCATCTTGGAAAAACCGAAAAACTTTGCACGTCTACATCTCCGAAAGTGCTGAATAGAAAGAATTGAGACATGGCTCATTGTAAAGGGCTCTCCATGGGGAATAAAATAATGTGAATGATGATGTCATAGGTGCCTCCATTATGACGTCATAATTCGACATGTACAAAACATCCAATCGAGATGAAATTTCTTGAGCGTCATCTCGGAATAAATTGGTGGAGAAAAAAAGAATAATGATGACGTCATCTGTCACGTGGTTTGGCCGCCATATTTATTTTAACACAATATTACGAGGTGTCTCTTCCGTCATTTAGTTCGGTAATTTCTAGACAAAGGGTGAACATCTGCAGTGTAGTCGGTGTATGTCAATATGGAATTCGTTCATAGCTTCATTATCCAGAGGTTCAGATGGGAACATTAATAGGACGACCCAATTATGGGAACATGAATATAAGACGTCACCCAGTGATGGGAACATTAATAGGACGACCCAATGATGGGAACATTAATAGGACGACCCAATTATGGGAACATGAATATAAGACGTCACCCAGTGATGGGAACATTAATAGGACGACCCAATGATGGGAACATTCATATAGGACGTCACCCAATGAGGGAACATTAATATAGGACGTCACCCAATGAGGGAACATTAATAGGATGACCCAATGAGGGAACATTAATAGGATGACCCAATGATGGGAACAAGTAATAAATATAGTATAGACTTACAGAGTAGCCGAGAGACACCAGCTTGCTATTGAAATCGACACTTGAGGCTCCCTGTAAGAGATGAGCAGGACATCAGGTAAACATCATCATCATCATCATCATCATCGACACACCTACCCACCAACACTTCGGCATATGTCACTTATCCATCACCAGGTGTTGCTGCAGCAGAGTTCAAGTAAAACAGGAATTTGGAATTCGGCCACGTTGCCGGCACACAATGGCCTGCTCTTTTCATTTTTATTTTTTATACAAGAGCGAGAATCATTAAAAAGCAGAGGGTCAAAGGTCACAAAGGCAGCAATCTGTAGCTCAATTCAATTTGATCGAACATTAATCACAGGTGGTGGCCTCTACAGGTGGTTGTATTAATCACAGGTGAGTAGGCTTCGCTATCCTCACAACCACTTTATTATATATTATTATTGTTATCCACGATTTGTGTTATTACAAGATTCTAATTAATAATATTATTAACATGATCATTATTTGAATGAAGCATTATTATTATTATTATGGTAAGGTAATCTTATGAACATGCACACACCAATGCGCACTCGTCCAGGTGTTTGAAGATCCCCTTGACCCGGAAGTGGTTGT
Source organism: Myxine glutinosa (assembly GCF_964187855.1). Taxonomy (NCBI): domain Eukaryota; kingdom Metazoa; phylum Chordata; class Myxini; order Myxiniformes; family Myxinidae; genus Myxine; species Myxine glutinosa. The sequence goes on along the minus strand of NC_136265.1, from coordinate 36,101,836 downwards.
AGTTCACGCAAACTTGCTTGCAAGGGTGTCTTTGCACAGGTGTGCACGCGCTTATGGTCACGAGCGCCAAGAAGATCGCCAGGTGATGCATCTGCGAGGGGATATAAGACCAGGAAGAGGTGAAGAAATCCTTTGAGGTCTTCAAAAATGAGTCCGGAAAGAACACCACAGTGGACCATCACGAACGGTCCTTTGATAAGATACAAGTCCATCTTTTGAGATGTGAACCCACCACTTTTGTTGTGCTAATCCACCAAAAGTCAATTGGTGGATTAGAAAGTGACCTTTTTAAAGAAAATGTTACCAAAAGTTTTGGTATTTACCAAGTACAGTCAATCAGGCACAGCCAACGTTTCTGATATCTGACAACCATGATGACGTCACACGACTATTCTCATCTCACGACAACCACGACCAACAACTATTCCCCGTGTACTTACGATGTACTTGGAGGAGACGACGTTTGGTTGCACTTGGAGGAGCCGGGTGATGGTGTGGTTGTGGATCCTCCGTCGATGTCCTCGATCTTGAGATGATGGAACACCATGATGCTCTTATATAGAACTCACCTGAAGAACAGGTAGGTGAGCCTGGGCAATTGGCCAGAAAACGTCCCACGTCTTGGTGAAACAGCTGGGACGCACCTTGAACTTTTGGAAAGATGGGGCGAGGCCCGAAAACGTTATGGGAATGTAATCAAACGATTATGGGAATATGAGGCATTCCTGTAGGGTATTGTTTTATATAAATAAATAAAAAAATCTGCGCAGTTTCAGTAGGACAATGCACTCTGGGTGTGGAAAAGATTTTTATTCTCAAACTCAAAAGTTTTTTCGAAATTCCCATTAGCATGTCATTCCTGTTTCTTGGCTCCAGTGACGTCATGATGCTTCATTGGGGGACTGAACATAAAAAGTGCTATTGGCCTGCAATGGTAAAACATATACCGATACAAATACCAAGAAATAATTATCTACTTCCATGTTCTTGAAAACCACGACGTTAAGTGAAACGACGTTAAAGAATCAATTCATATCATCTTCTTCTTCTATCTTCTATATATATAAAAAAGTTTTTGTTTGTTTGTTTGTCTGCACGTGCTAATCTCCTGAACGGTGAAAGATAGGAGGAAACCTCTAAAACAAAAAATGTCGGGACGGGCCCGGGAAGGTTATAGGCTAGGTGGAGAGGCCGGTCGAGGCCGCTTCGGCCGGGCTGGGCCCATTTCGCAATTAAAAGCTGAGTTGAATTATAGTAGTCAATCTTCTACGGCCGCGAGTAAAAGCTGAATTATAGTAGTCAATCGTCTATGGCCGTGAGTAAAAGCTGAATTATAGTAGTAAATTCATTCAAAAAGAACAAAAATGCGGAACGGGCCCCGGGAAGGTTATAGGCTAGGTGGCGAGGCCGGTCGAGGCTGCCTCGGCCGAGCTGGGCCCATTTCACAATTAAAAGCTGAGCTGAATTATAGTAGTCAATCTTCAACGGCCACGAGTAAAAGCTGAATTATAGTAGTAAATTCATTCAAAAAGAACCCGGGCAACGCGGGGTGCTTTCGGCTAGTATTATTTATATATATAAAAGAAAATTTTTGTTTGTTTGTTTGTTTGCTTGTCTGCATGCGCTAATCTCCTGAACGGTGAAAGATAGGAGGAAACCTCTGAAACAAAAAATGTCGGGACGGGCCCCGGGAAGGTTGTTAGATATGCATGATATTTTAAAAAGTTGTGGACAAGTTTTGACTAAACTTGGTGCATGAGTTGATTAGGTGACAAGAACAAGCCGATTAGATTTTAGTTCAGATCCGAATCCAGATCTGGCCTATCAGTGAATAAAAAACAGAAACTATTCAGCCTGGCGAAGGTTTGCGCTCCACTGAGTGCCCGTTCTAGTTTGTAAATGTATTACTGACAAAGATAGAGCCCCTTTTCCATCCCCTTTAATTCACGCCAGATCTACTTTTTTGAAATACCGACTTCTTTCCTGGAAGTCCTAGGAATGTCCACGTGTTTTTTTTTTACCTCTCCCACCCCCCCCCCATTCCCATGCCTCCTCCCCCCAAGCCCCCCTCTCCCACAGATCTCCCGATGTCCCTGCTCTCCATCTTGTTCTCCTGCTCCCTTTATCATGTTTTATGTTTTTTTTGTGTTAGTTTGTCTTTGTGTGATCAATGTTAGCCCTTACACGAGCCTCGATCTTGTATACAAAAAAACAAACAAAAAAAACAACTATTGTGTTTTAAACTATATATATATATATATATATATATATATTGTGTTTTAAATACAATATTTAAATGAATTCGTGCCGAATACTTTATACTTAAAATCAAAACGTACTTTGTTTAAAATATAATATTGAAATGATTATTTTTTAACTCGATAGCTTAACGTTTAAGGTGCTGCCTTACAATTTTAGGGTCCTAGGTTTGAGCCACTGTCCTTCCGTTGAAGTAACATCAGGCGGATTAACTCAGCCTGTCAATTTTTGACAATCAAATCAGCCTGTCAATCAATTTTTTTTGAATATCCTCTTGGGAACTTACCAGCGTTAATTGGAGTGTTTAAGATGATGTAACTTTGTTGAAACAAATATTTAGATGGCACAAATTGAGGTGTAACCCCGCAGGCTGTGTTCGTGTTGTCTTCAGAATGCTGCACCTGTCTCATCCCGCAAGGTGCTCTCCTATTACGGTAGCTCGATGATCACAGCACGCTGTCGGGCAAATTGACAGTGCTTCTATCTTTGTCACGGTTTTATAGGTATTTAATAAAGAAATGAAACTCGAGAAGACAAACCGAAGTTTAAAGCTGAAGGTCGTGCTGAGACACGCTCTGTCAATAATATATAAGCTGTATCATGTAACATCATGATCATAATATTAATGATAAGAACGGTTGAAAAGAACGTTTTTTGAACTTAAAAAAATCAATCAGAAATGTTCATGTGGATGTCTTTGACCAAAGTTTAAAACATACCAAACGAGAACGGCACTCAGTGGAGAGCATACCTCCGCCTGGTTGGCCATATCACTCAATGGTGAAGAAGCAATAAAAAATTAAATAATCCTCATATCCGAATCCATATTCAGATCTTCACCAAAATCGAATCGATTCTTCCTTGTCACACACACACAACCTGCACACAAGGTTTTGTCCAAATCCATACATAACTTTTTCAGATATCCCGCAATGTATAGTTTTTGGCCCATCATCCCAATGGTGAAGAATCACTTTAAAAAAAAAATTCTCGTATCCGAATCCATATTCAGATCTTCACCAAAATCGAATCTATTTGTCCTTGTCAGACACCCAATCTGTCCACCAGGTTTCGTCCAAATCCGTCCATAACGTTTTGAGATATTGTCATGTATGCAGTGCAAATGTTCACCGTTGTATCCCTACACCGGGACCGGGTTGTATCCCTACGCCAGACCTCGGATGGCGCTGCTGTGAATCGGGCCTTGATCGGCAGAGTGAATAAACGCGTACGACAATTGATCGCAGTTTGTCGAGATACATTACATGGCGACGAGGATAAACATCTAGACCATGACTTCTTTCGGCCATATCGATGAATTCGACCCTAATGAGGGGGATTTTGACACGTATTCTGAGCGGTTGTCTTTCTACTTCGAGGCGAACGGCATCGCGACCGAAGCCCGGATGAAGGCCGTGTTACTGTCCGTTTGCGGAGGTGAGACGTTCACACTTGTTAAAAACCTGATTCGGCCTCGGACAATCCAGGAGCTCACGTATGCAGAGCTCAAGGCCGCTTTGAAGGAACATTGCAATCCATCTCCTTCAGTCATCCTGTGTCGGTTTAATTTTTACATGTGCAGACAGCAGCAAGGTCAGTCGATCGCAGACTTCATTGCACACCTCAAAAAACTGTCATCTGTGTGAGTTTGGGGACACGATCGATGACATGCTTCGTGATTTGCTGGTGGTTGGCATGTTCGATGACCGCACTCGTAGACGCCTGCTTGCTGAGAGAAGACTGACGTTCCAAAATGCCAGAGACACCGCCATTTCCATGGAAAGTGCTGTGAACGCAACGCTACAAGCATCGGTGCCACTCGCTCGTCTGGTACCAGCCCTGCTGTGAATCGGTTGGATCATGTTCAGCCAAAACGTTGGAACAAGGCTCCTCGTCAGAAGCAAGTGCAGTCTCAAACCCACAACAACTGTTTTCGGTGCAACGGAAAGCACCCTCCGGAGACGTGTCGGTTCAAAGATGCCACCTGCCATTTCTGTTCGAAAACTGGCCATATTGCTCCAGCTTGCATCACTCGCAAATCTGGAAAAGGAAAAGCTGCTGACAAGATTCATCAGTTTATCGGTTCGGAGGAACCCGAGCTTGACCAGGTGAGCTCTGTTTCCGACAACTCAGAATCGTATGACCTGCTTCATATTGATTCTCACCATAGGCGGGACCCTCTTCTTGCCAATGTTGTCGTCAACAATCGACCATTGCAAATGGAGGTCGACACTGGTGCGGCCGTCTCGCTCATCAGCCATGCTGTTTTCACAAACCTGTGGAGTGATGCTGACCGACCCCATCTGAAACCTACTACCTATGGACTCTCCACCTATACAGGTGAGAAGATTGTTCCCTGCGGTACATGTGACGTCACGGTGGGCTACGATAACCGTGAGTTTCACCTACCCCTGATCGTCATTCCTGGAAAAGGCCCTTCCTTACTCGGCAGGAACTGGTTGAGCATAATTCGACTGAAGTGGGAAAGCATTCATCAACTCCGGGCAGCCAACGTTTCTCCTACCGCAGCATACACACTAAAAAATGTGCTGGATACGTACCCGGATGTCTTCAAGGATGAGCTTGGAACCTTGAAAGGACATACGGCTAAACTCAGGGTTGACCGGGATGCCAATCCTATATTTTGCAGGGCTCGCCCAGTCCCTTTCGCCCTGCGTGAGCGGATTGACAAGGAACTGGATCATCTTGAAAATCTGGGGATCATCGAGCAAATCCAGTACGCCGAATGGGCGGCGCCCATCGTTCCGGTCATAAAATCGGACCAGTCCATCCGCATATGTGGAGATTATAAAATGACCGTGAACAGGTGTTCTTCATTGGATAAATATCCAATCCCGAGGATCGAAGACCTCTATGCTCGTCTCACGGGAGGCAAGACTTTTACGAAACTCGATCTCAAATCCGCCTATCTACAGCTCTGCTTGGACGAGAATTCGAAACAGTATCTTACCATCAACACGCATCGTGGGTTGTACAGGTACCACCGACTTAGTTTTGGAGTGAAATCTGCACCTGGAATTTATCAGCGTGTCATGGACAGTTTGTTTGCCACCGAACGCAACGTCGTTTGTTACCAGGATGATATTCTGGTTACTGGTCGTACGGACGCGGAACATCTACAGAACCTGGAGAGAGTTCTGAAGAAGATTTCGGACTCCGGCCTACGTTTGCGTCGAGACAAGTGCAAGTTTATGGTGCCATCAGTCACGTACCTGGGTCATACGATTGATGCCGGGGGTCTACACCCGACAGATGAGAAAGTCCGAGCTATCAAGGATGCTCCTGCTCCACGAGATGTGACCGAATTGAAGTCATACCTCGGTTTGCTTCAGTTCTATGGTCGTTACATCCCCAATGTGACCGACGTTTTGGGCCCCCTTTATCAGCTTTTGAGGAAAGGAGTCTCCTGGAGCTGGGGGTTTACTGAACAATCAGCATTCCAGACCTCTAAGGATCTGCTCAAATCGTCCAATGTTCTCGTTCATTTTGATCCAGAGAGGGATCTTGTGCTGACATGCGATGCCTGTCGGTATGGAGTGGGGATTGTATTATCACACGTGATGCCTGACGGTACGGAAAGACCGGTTGCATTTGCATCCAGAACGTTGTCCCCGGCAGAGAAAAACTATTCCCAACTTGACAAGGAAGGATTGGGAATCGTTTTCGGAGTCGGCAAATTTCGCCAATACCTTCTTGGACATCATTTCACGATTCGCACTGATCACAAGCCACTGATCAGTCTGTTTGGTCCAACTAAGGCGACATCTGACACACTACCGCCCAGGATCATCCGCTGGTCCCTGTTTCTCGCTGCTTATGACTACACCATATGTTATAAGCCCGGTTCGTCTATCACAAATGCAGATGCCATGAGTCGGTTACCCCTTCCAGAATCCGTTGATGATTCGCCTACACCAGGATCCATTATCGCACTGATGGATCATCTGGAAGATTGTGCTGTCGATTCCGGCCAGATCCGCACTCATACTCGACGAGACCCCGTTCTGTCCAGAACTGTCCAGGCTGTACAGCTTGGATGGCATTTGCTACCTGAGGGTGACCCAGATTTTGCGGCTTTTAAAGCACGTAAAAACGAACTCAGCGTGGAAAATGGTTGCCTACTCTGGGGATGTCGTGTCGTGATCCCGAAAAATCTGCGTTCCAGGGTCATGGATGAAATCCATGACTGTCACCCCGGGATTGTGAAGATGAAGTCACTCGCCAGAAACTATGTGTGGTGGCCGAATCTTGATGCTGATATCGAACATCATGTTCGACATTGTTACCCCTGCCAGAGCACCCGGAATACACCTGCGAAAGCGCCACTGCATCCCTGGGAATGGCCCAGCGAACCGTGGCATCGCCTACATCTCGATTATGCCGGGCCTATTAACGGCAGCACGATTCTAATAATTACGGACGCGCACACAAAATGGATTGATGCCTATGTGACGCGTGGTACTACGTCAGCCATTGTCATCGAAAGACTCAGACGCTGTTTCGCCACTCATGGTCTGCCCAGGATGATCGTGAGTGATAACGGTTCGTGTTTTTCCAGTACCGAGTTTGCCAAGTTCACACGTCGGAACGGCATCAAACATAAGTTTGTCAGCCCACATCACCAGGCTTCAAATGGCTTGGCCGAACGATCCGTAGGAATCATCAAATCCGGATTGCAGAAACTTCAGGAGGGAACCCTAGAAACAAAGCTGTCTCGTCTCCTGTTCAAATACCGCATCACGCCACAATCAACAACCGGTGCAGCTCCGTCTGAGTTATTGATGAAACGACACTTGAGATCGACACTTGACAATCTCAAACCAGACATATCATCAAATGTTTATCAGAGCCAGCTTAATCAAAAGTTGGTGCACGATAAGACGTCCAACAGTCGATGTATCAACATTGGAGATCCAGTGTTTGCCCGAAATTTTGGTGCAGGTGCGACGTGGCTACCGGGGGACATCATCGAGAAGCCAGGTCCACTGTCCTGTGTGATTCGCCTGCAGGACGGCCGCGAAATTCGTCGACATCAGGCCCACATAACCTACCGTCACTGTGAGTCGATGGAGCCTGTAGCATCGTCACAGTCAGGACAACAGTTCGACCCGCCACTGCCGGAGATCGTCGTGGCCGCTCCAGCCGGCTCGGATGCCCCGAAAACCTCTGCAAACGCTACACCCTTCGTGGAGACCAAAGGAATCACCTCGGACTCTGTATCCACTGGTACACCGCGACGCTCAATGCGTGAGAGAAAAGCACCCGACCGGTTGAATCTTTGAAGATGTTTTTTTTTCACGTTGACACATGTTCTATTTTCACGTATTTTCATTATTCTCATAACCGTTTGCACACATATTTTCACATGTTTTGGAAATGTTGCTTTTGAAATGTCAATTCTGGAAATCTAGCACGTATTGCTCTTGGTAATTTTGGACTTAAAGGGGAGGATGTCATGTATGCAGTGCAAATGTTCACCGTTGTATCCCTACACCGGGACCGGGTTGTATCCCTACGCCAGAGCTCTAATGGCGCTGCTGTGAATCGGGCCTTGATCGGCAGAGTGAATAAACGCGTACGACAATTGATCGCAGTTTGTCGAGATACATTACAGATATCCTGCTACGTATCGTTTTTGGCCCTATCCCCTAATGGTGAAGAATCACTTTAAAATACTAGTAGCCGGAATCCAGATCATTCTAGTAGCCGGATCCGAATCCAAATCTTTACCAAAATCTAAGCATTTCGTCCTTGTGACATACGCTGCATCTCTGCCAAATTTCGTCCGAATCCGTCCACAACTTTTTGAAATATTTTGTTCACAATCAAACAAACAAACGGATGGACAAACAGACAGAGGTGAAAACATAACCTCCATATACCTTTGGTGGCGCAGGTAAATAGACATCTCACGTAGTGGCAACAAATATTCCATACAACATCCTGAAATATCTTGTACTGAACGACATCAAAATTTTAATTAGCCAAGGCCAATGGTTACAATGTGTATATTATATGTAAAACTGTACTAAACTAGAAAGCCACTCGTATCCGAGCGCATACTCACGCCGTGGGTCAAGTTGGAATAGTACGATTTCACAAAAGTTTGAGGGAGTAGTTCAGTGACAACACAAGACAAGACAACACAAGACAGACACTGCACAGATAGATATATTTAGAATATATAGAAGATAATGCTAAAAACAACAAGGCAATTTCACTTACATTTTCGGATTCAGCGTTCAATTCTATATACGTGAGTGTATTTTGAGGCATGTGTGACTTCAAATAAAATTGTACGCCAGGAAAACGTTCGTTTCATTCCTTCGGGATACAACATGTAAAACTGGCCCAAACGTCAAAACAAAACTCGCTCATTTTAGGTCGTACAAGCTAATGCGACCACTCATTCTTCTGGGAAGAATCCCGTGCACATGCTTGTCGCACTTATAAGTCACCTAAGTCTTTATAAGTTCATCAAATACTGACACCGCGATTGACATTCGATGAGGTAAATGTTGATATCTCTTCTGAGGTAAAAAAACAAAACAAAACAAAAAAAACAGTTTTAAAGCATTATACGTGTCAAACGATACATTTTATGAAACGGGAAAACCTAATACACACTTTGGTTGTTTTAAAATGACAGATTATGTCTTTATTAGAAAAAAAAAAAGAACCTTGAAGACGACGCTGCTAACAAAATACACCGCTCTAACGCATAACCACGAGTTTAAACTACATTTACAACAAATATGAAGACTATTTTCATATCACAATGTTAAATATAGAATGTATAGAAGATAATCTTTAAAAAATGAGCCCTATCTTCCAATGGTAAACAATCCTTCAAAAAATTCCTGGATCCAGAATTATATCCTGAGCTTCACCAAAAACTAATCAATTCTTCCTTATCCCAAGGGCAATCATCCCACTGTGGCGGACACGAAAGCTCACTGGCGTGATGACATCATTCCGCGAGCCAAGTGGGCGGCGGCCACGCCTGAGGGGTAGGCGTGGCCGCGGGATATACACCGGGCGCACAGCCCGGAACGCTCCAGTGTTACAGTGGAGCTCTTGAATAAAGACTCTTACAACTTACCGCGTTGTCCGCTTCCTCCTTGCTTACAAGCAGCGCGCGTAACACCGTGCTTCACTGGTGACCTCCGACGTTCTGGTCAGTCGTCACTGACCACCCGAACCCGCCACAGCCATGGCAACCAACGCAGTAGCGATAAAGCTCCCCGAGTTCTGGGAAGCTCAGGCGGAGATCTGGTTCCTGCAGGCCGAAGCCCAGTTCAGGCTTGGAGGCATCACGGCGGACGAGACACGCTACTGCCACGTGGTCGCCTCCCTCGGGGCCGGCACGGCCGCCCGCGTCGTGTCTGTCCTGAGGAACCCACCAGCCGACGACAGGTACGAAGCGATCAAGCGTCTCCTCCTCACCACGTTCGGCCTCACGGTGGACGCACGGGCCGATCGCCTCTTGGACCTCCCCGAGCTCGGTGACACGCGACCGTCAATCCGAATGGACCATATGCTGTCGCTCACGGGCGACGAAACCCTGAACGCTCTATTCCGGGCGTTATTTCGACGCCAGCTGCCGGCACGAGTCCGCCTCGCGTTGGCCGGTTCTGCGACAACGGAACCCCGAGCGCTCGCGGCCGAGGCTGACAAGTTCTACGCGGCTTTGGACACGCAGGCGAGTTTCGGTGTGGCCATAGCGGCTCCCGAGCCCGAAACTGCTGCGGATGCTCACCCCTACTACGCGACGCACCGCGTAGCCGCTGAACCTCCTGCGGGTGCCCACCCCTACTCCGAGGGGCGCCTCGTGGCGGCCGCCACGCCTCGCCCACCACCACCGCGGAAACCGCGGCCTCCGGCTTCGCCGCAAACCTGGTGCCATTTCCACGCTAGGTTCGGCCACGAGGCTCGGCAATGTCGCCCGCTGTGCTCATTCGGCAGGTCGGGAAACGCCTGGGCCGGCCCTCGGTAGTGGCACTGAGCGCCGGCCGATTAAACAGCCTCCTGTACATAACGGACACCTTATCCGGGCGCCGTTACCTGTGCGACACGGGAGCGCAGGTGAGTGTCGTTCCCGCCGGTACGTCCGACAAGCAGTCCGCGGGCCGGGGCCCCGCGCTGCTTGCTGCCAACGGTACGCCCATTCGCACATACGGAAAACGCTGCCTTTCTCTGTGGTTCGGAGGGCAGGTTTTCCGATGGTCGTTCGTGACTGCCGACGTGCCTATGGCACTGCTCGGCGCGGACTTCCTCTGTGCCAATGGCCTGTTGGTCGACGTAAAGCACAGAAGGCTTGTCCAGGCTGAGACGTTCAGCTCGCTCGCGTGCGCGCTGCCCGCCTCGTTGAGCAGCTCACGGAGCGGCTCACGGAGCGGCCCATCGAGCGGCTTGCTGAGCGGTTCGATTCCGGCCAGGTTCATCTGTACGCTTCCGGCAGCGGACGAATTCACCCGCCTCCTCGCCCGTTTCCCGGCCCTCATGCGGCCCACCTTCTCGGCGGGGACCGTCAAGGTTGAACATCACATCCCCACCGCCGGGCCACCGGTCTACGCCCGGGCACGCCGCCTCGAGCCGACGAAGCTCGCGGTAGCTAAAGCCGAGTTTGCTACGTTGGAGCACCTCGGCATCGTGCGGCGCTCCGATAGCGCGTGGGCCTCGCCACTGCACATCGTGCCAAAGCCGGGGGGTGGATGGCGCCCGTGTGGCGACTACCGCCGTCTCAATGACGCTACCACCCCCGACAGGTACCCGATCCCGCATATCCAAGACTTCTCCGCCCGTCTGGCGGGACGGGTCATTTTTTCGAAAATTGATCTCATACGGGGATATCACCAGGTACCTGTCAGGGCGGCCGACGTCCCTAAAACGGCAGTCATCACGCCGTTCGGCTTATTCGAATTCTTGCGGATGCCGTTTGGTCTCAAGAATGCGGCTCAGGCGTTCCAGCACCTCATGGACAGCGTCTTGCGCGACTTGGATTTCGTCTACGTCTATCTGGATGATATCCTCGTCGCAAGCGCGTCCCGTGAAGAGCACCTACACCATCTCCGCACGCTCTTCGAACGTCTGGGCCAGCATAGCCTGATCGTGAACCCCGCCAAGTGCCGGTTCGGTGTCACTGAAATCGACTTTTTGGGGCACCGCGTCACCAGGCATGGGGCCGTCCCCCTACCGGCCAAGGTGGAGGCGGTGAAGGGGTTTCCGCGTCCCCGTTCCATCAAGGCCCAACAAGAGTTCCTCGGCATGGTGAATTTTTATCACCGATTCGTGCCCCGCGCTGCTCAGCTCATGCGGCCCCTTTACGAGGCCCTCCGGGGCAAGCCGGCCAAGCATGACACCGTTTGGTCCGCGGCCATGGACGCGGCCTTCACGAGCGCAAAACGGGCCCTCGCCGACGCAACGCTGCTGGCTCACCCGGTGCTCAACGCTCCCATCGCCCTCACTACGGACGCCTCCAACTACGCGGTGGGCGCCGTCCATGAACAATGGGTGGACGGGGTTTGGCAGCCACTCGGTTTTTTCAGCCGGCAACTCCGGCCAAACGAGTTAAAATAAAGCACGTTCGACCGCGAGCTGCTCGGTCTATTCCTGGCCGTTCGCCATTTCCGACACCTCCTGGAGGGCCGCCCGTTCACGGCTTTCGTCGACCACAAGCCGTTGGTCTACGCAATGGCCAAAGTCATGGAGCCGTGGTCGGCCCGCCAGCAGCGCCACCTCTCCGCCGTGTCGGAATTCACCACGGACATCCGGCACGTCGCCGGCAAAGACAACGCCGTGGCCGACTGTCTTTCTCGGGCCAGCGCGAACGCGGTCCACCTCGGCGTGGACTTCGCGCTCATGGCGGCCGACCAGACCACCGACACCTCGGTGCAGGCCCTCCGGGCGGCGGACACGGGCCTCCGCCTTGCCGACATCCCCTTCGCGGGCACCGTCCTGCTCTGCGACGTCTCCCAGGGCCAGCCTCGCCCCATCGTGCCCGTTTCCTGGCAGTGCCGCATCTTCGCCTCCATCCACGGCCTTTCTCACCCGGGCCGGAAAGCTTCTCAGAAGCTGGTGTAGGCGCGTTTCGTCTGGCACGGCCTTCAACGGAACGTCCGTGACTGGGCCAACGCCTGCATGGCCTGCCAGCGGGCCAAGGTCCACCGCCACACCCAGGCCCCGCTAGCCCCTTTCAGCGTGCCTGCACGGCGTTTCGACCACGTCCACGTGGACCTGGTGGGTCCCCTGCCCCCATCGCGGGGGTTCACCCACCTGCTCACCATGGTGGACAGGACCACCAGGTGGCCGGAGGCCGTGCCCCTCACCTCCACCACCACCGCCGACGTGGCGCAGGCGTTCATCGCCACCTGGGTCGCGCGCTTCGGCGCACCGGCGGACATCTCGTCCGACCGCGGCCCACAGTTCATGTCCGAACTTTGGGGCGCGGTCTCCCGCTCGTTGGGGGTCACGCTGCACCGCACCACGGCCTACCACCCCCAAGCCAACGGGTTGTGCGAGCTGTTTCACCGCTCCATGAAGGCCGCACTCATGGCTGGCCTTCAGGACGACGGTTGGACCGACCAGCTGCCGTGGGTCCTTTTGGGCCTCCGCACGGCCCCCAAGGAGGACCTCCGGGCGTCCGCTGCCGAGCTCGTCTACGGCCAGGCGCTCCGCGTCCCGGGCGAGTTCGTGCCCGACGCTACCAGTCCCTGGTCCGCCGCACACCAGCGCTCGGACCTCCAGGAGGCCGCCCGACGATTTGCCCCCGTGCCAACGTCCTGCCACGGTGGCCCCCAGTCCTACGTCCCCCCGGCGCTTCGCACAGCGGAGTACGTCTTTGTGCATCATGACACGCACCGGGGGCTACTCCGGCCGCCGTACGACGGGCCCTTCCGGGTCCTGCGACGGGGCGACAAGTCCTTCGTCGTCGACGTCGGCGGCCAGTCGGACCGGATTTCTGTGGACCGCCTCAAACCGGCGCACGTGGACGTCGACCGACCACCACGGTTGGCCCTTCCTCCGCGGTGAGGCCGCCCCCCGTCCACAGTTCCCCCCGCTCGACCACCCACCACCAGATCGGACCCCCCCCTCCCCCCCACCCACGACCCTCCAGGGGTCGCTTCGGCCGGGTCATCCGGACCCCCCTTAAATTGACCCTGCCGGTGCAGGTCGATTCTGGAGGGGCGTGTGTAGCGGTTCCCGCTGAATGTACACAATCGCCTTGCACCTGCCAGGACGCGGCCAGGGCGCGATCGCCATGCCGGGCTCGTCCGGACGGGCCCAGACGCACGTCTCCTGGGCATGCCCGGACTCGCTGTTCCCGGGCACGCCCGAACCTCCCGGGCACGCCCGGTCTCGTCTTTCCCAGGCATACCCGCTCTCGCCTTTCCAGGGCTCGCCCAGAGCGCCCGGGCACGCCCAGCCTCGACTTGCCAGGCCGCGTCCAGGACGCCCGGGCATGTCCAGACTCGCCTTTCCAGGACTCGCCCTTGACACCCGGGCATGCCCGGTCTCGGTTTTCCCGGGCAAACGCCCCGGCATAAATGTGTATATATATTGCTGCCCGATAAACGGGCTTTTCAGAATACCTGAGCTGTTTTGTTTCAATAAAGCAACTCGGACGAATTCCGTCTTTGGTCGCGTCAATTCTTTCGACTCGCGTTGGAGCGCAGCTCCTTCAATGTTACCTGGACCGAGCAGATGGACGCGGCGTTCGTGGGCGCGAAGCTCACCTTGGCAAACGCCACCATGCTCGCGCACCCGGCGCCCGATGCACCGATCGCCCTCACCACTGACGCCTCAGACTACGTGGTGGGCGCGGTGCACGAGCAATGGGTGCGTGGAGCTTGGCAACCGCTGGCGTTCTTCAGCCGGCAGCTTCGCCCGCCCGAACGCCGGTACAGTACCTTCGACCGCGAGTTGCTCGGACTCCACCTGGCGGTCAAGCACTTCCGCCATCTGCTCGAGGGCCGTGCGTTCACGGCCTTCGTCGACCACAAGCCACTGGTGTTCGCGATGGGCAAGGTCGCCGAGCCGTGGTCGGCCCGGCAGCAGCGTCACCTCTCGGCCGTGTCCGAATACACGACGGACATCCGGCACGTCGCGGGGAAGGACAACCCGGTGGCGGATTGCCTTTCCCGGTCCGTTGCCCATGCGGTCCACCTCGGCATCGACTATGCCCGGATGGCGGCGGACCAGGCTGCCGACCCCGACGTCCAGGCCTTGTGGACCGCCGTTACGGGCCTCCGCGTCACCGAGGTGCCGTTCGACGGCGCGGGCACGGCCCTCTGGTGCGACGTCTCCCTCGGCCGGCCTCGCCGCATCGTGCCCGCGGGCTGCGCCAGATTTTCGACGCCATCCACGGCCTGTCCCACCGGGGCACGAGGGCCTCCCAGAGGTTGATCGCCGACAAGTTTGTCTGGCATGGCCTCCGGAAGGCCATCCGCGGCTGGGCCAGGACGTGCCTCGCGTGCCAGCGCGTGAAGGTGCACCGACACACCCAGGCCCCATTGGCCCCGTTTGCGGTGCCGGAACGTCGGTTTGACCACATTCACGTGGACCTGGTGGGACCTCTGCCCCCCTCGTGGGGTTTCACCCACGTCCTGACCATGATGGACCGCACCACCCGGTAGCCGGAGGCCGTGCCTTTGGCGTCAACGACGGCGGCGGACGTCGCGCAGGCGTTCATCGCCACCTGGGTCGCCCGGTTCGGCGCCCCCTCGGACATCTCGTCAGACCGCGGCCCCCAGTTCACCTCGGAGCTCTGGCGGGCGGTCGCGCGGGGGCTCGGGGTCCAGCTGCACCGCACCACGGCCTACCACCCCCAGGCTAACGGCCTGTGCGAGCGGTTCCACCGCTCATTGAAGGCCGCGCTCCGGGCGAGCCTCTGCGACGGTGGCTGGGTCGACAGGCTCCCCTGGGTGCTGCTGGGCCTCCGGACGGCGCCCAAGGACGACCTGCGCACATCCGTGGCGGAGTTGGTCTTCGGGCAACCGCTGCGGGTGCCGGGCGAGTTCCTCCCCGACTCCACGGCGCCATGGTCCGCGGCGCAGGAGCGCTCCGCACTGCAGGAGACCGCCCAGAGGTTCGCCCCGGTGCCCACGGCGCACCACGGGCACCCACCTACACACGTCGCCCCGGAGCTTCGCACCGCGGAGTACGTCTTCGTCCGGCACGACGCCCACCGGACACGACTGCGGCCCCCGTACGATGGGCCTTTCCGCGTGCTGGAGACCGGGGTGAAACATTTCACCTTGGACATCGGCAGCACTCCTGACCGTGTCTCCATAGACCGCCTCAAGGCGGCCCACCTCGACGTGGACCACCCACCGCCGGTGGCTCGGCCCCCGCGTCGGGGCCGCCCCCCGGCGGGCGGACCCCCGGCACCGCCCGGCCCTGCCGGCACACCGCCCCCCGAGCCTGCACCCATCCCGGGTGCAGCCGGAGGCATCCCAGCTGGCATCCCTGCACCCCGGACGCCGCCAGTCGCCAGAGGGCGCTTCGGCCGGGTCATCCGTTTGCCCCGCAAACTGGCCCTCCAGGTGCGCGGGAATTCTGGGCGGGCGCGTGTGGCAGACACGAAAGCTCACTGGCGTGATGACATCATTCCATGCGCCAAGTGGGCGGCGGCCATGCCCGAGGGGTAGGCGTGGCCACGGGATATACACCGGGCGCGCAGCCCGGAACGCTCCAGTGTTACAGTGGAGCTCTTGAATAAAGACTCTTACAACTTACCGCGTTGTCCGCTTCCTCCTTGCTTACAAGCAGCGCGCGTAACACCGCGCTTCACCACCAACTTTCATCCAAATCCGTTCAGAACTTTTCCAGATATCTTGTTCACCAAGACACGAACACGCACACACACACACACACACGCACACACACACACACACACACACACACACACACACAAACACACACATGGACACGATCGAATGCATTACTCCCTGGCGGGAGTAACAAAACTTATACACATCCAGCATTCCGAGCGATGTTCCAGAATGTTGTTAATGTCAGCGATGTGCTTCCTTAACACTAACAAGGACCAACTGCTATCTTGGACCAATTAAATTTAGGCTGTAACACCAAAATGTGAAAAAAGTCAAGGGGTGTGAATACTTTCTGAAGGCATTGTCGGTACTTCAGTATTTGGGCAGGGTTTTAAGCTGCCACACGTTGGCCTTTGCATGTCCGTTCTGAGGCCACCAATGTTCGCTATAAAGTGTATGTTGGGATGTGGGGTCAGGCAGTGCTGCCGCTGGCCCACAGGTAAAAGGTAACCACAGGGAGGGCAATACCTGCATCGCTTTGCAATGTTGAACACATCCCAAGACCACCCCCGGGCTCACCCAGTCAGGCAGCGTTGGGTGCCATCCAAGCCTCCTATGCCCCCTGGGCAGCACCGGCTAGCCCTTGCTAGTATTCCATAGATAGGGCCTTGTCATCTTATGTTTTCCGTCAGGTCATGTCTGACTTCTGGCGACATTCTTGATCAGATTTCTCCAAAACATGCCAATCCTACATTGCTTCCCGAAGCTCTGGCAGAGACAGCTTGGTGGCAACCTTTACCCCATCCATCCAGCACATCCAAAGTCTGCTCCTTCCTCTTCTCCCCTCAACCATACCCAGCAAGGTTGATTTCTCGAGACTTTCCTTTTCTGCATGCTTCCGTGATGAGATGGACGGAGTTATGTGTTCACCCATGTTTGGCTGTGAGCAAGAAATCTCAATCTTGTGGACGGAATCGGACGAAATTTGGGGGACAGGTTGGGTGTGCGACAAGAATGAATTGATTCGATTTTGGTGAAGATCCGGATACTATAGAATTGTTATAGTGATTATTCAGGCAACTGCGCCGCAGCAAATGATGCTCCCCGCAGACATGTGCTACGTAACATAAGAAGAAGAAGAAGAAGAAGAAGAAGAAGAAGAAGGACAAACTTCTGGCAGCTCACATTGTAGTTTCTGCTTGAACTACGGATGCAACAGCTCAGTATGAAACCACCTGAGTGCATCTTAAGCAGGTGCGCGTTGTGGCGTTGTCTCTCATCTGCACGTCATACAATTTCATAGAAAGACTGAATATTATACGAGAACACTGGATCACACTATTGTTCTCGAAAACCTGACAACACTAAACCACCCTCATGTCGGGCGTGACCACGTAAAAGGTCAAAGATTGACAGGTTTCTGGAAACACTTGTTGGCCTACTCCATGTTTGAAGCTAAAATTGCAGCAAGTGGGATGGAGTTCCGGAAATGATTGAGTGGAACTTATTGCCTTTTCCTGCACTGAGTTTTCTTTTGAACTCCAATAACATAAATCACCTTCTTGCATGGTTTCCTCTTAGCAACACCCTATTTAGCCTCACCTATTCCCGAAGTGATGGGAGAGGCCTTTACCATCGGCCAGGTGTGTCAGTGAGTGCTGCCCCCCATGGCCTACACGGATTTATACTTTGATGTATGATAGTTCATTCTCGTGGTTCAATGTTCAGTCATGTTCTCTCTATTTTCAGAACGTTTCACTTCCTCGGGCACTTTGTCTTGTGTTCCTTTCCCCGACCTCGTGTTGCTGGCAATCATCCACCTGTTCAACGATCGTCCCCAACAGTATGTGTAGCAACAAGGAATAACGAGGAACTTTTGCGCAGGAGGAAGCCAAGTGGCCCATCATTCCTGCATTACACTAACACCATGAGTTACTACACCACCCATCCACACGCAAGCTACCTACAAGTCCTGCCAATATCCCTGTATCCAGGGCCGGCGCCAGACTATTTTGCACCCTAAGCAAGGCCAGCTACTTGCATCCCACCCCCCCCTAATTTTTTTTTTCCAACTTCGATTATTAAAAAGATGTTTTGTATAAAAAATAAAAAAAAAGCAGAAAACTTGAAACAGCTAAGTTTATTTTTAATTGCAAGAACAAATACCGTGAGATGCCAACAGCACCAATATTAAATGCGCAATATCCATTAATATGGCAGTGGCCCTGTTGCCCCCACGCTTTGGGGCAAATGGGCTTTCACTTAAAAAAAATATGACACTCCATGTGGTTTGCAATGCAAAATAAAGAAAGTGGTCCCTTTATGAGTGTGTGAATGGAAATTACAGATAAACAAAACAGTTTTTGGTTTGAGCAATAAGTTTTAGATATGCAAAATCAAAATTTTAAATAATCAATCTTTGATTTTCTTTCGCAAATACAAAATAAAATATTTTGGCACACAAATCATTTTGCACTAAAGGGCACTCGGTATAATGCAAACCTCAGCCATTGGCAACACAACATTCAAACCTTTTACTTCACACACCTTTAAGTATATATACCATTTAAGGATACTTGGCGTAACCAACCCGTATTGTCACCACAATATTTCGCTTACACTCAGACAAAGAAACAAACAAAAAAAACCAGACAGAGTTAAAAATGTCTCATAAAAGTTTCAATTTCAGACACATCAACATCTCACTTTGCGTGCTTTTTCCTTTGCAAATTTTGTCACAAATTCAACCGGATCAAGTGCTGATGCCTGGGCATGTTCAATTGATATAGTTGCCAAACCAACTCGTCTCTTTTCCAACATTGTAGGGCGTATGTAAGTTTTTATAAGTTTGAGCTTTGAGAAACTACGTTCACCACTTGCCACTGATACTGGAAGTGTGCGAAGGATCCTGAAAGCAACGGAAACATTAGGCACATTATCCAGGAGTTTTTGTTGTAGTATGAAGAGAAGTACTTCTTGTGGCAGCATAGACTTTGGAAGTCTTCGAGCTATTGCTACAAGTTCAGTAATGCGCCCCTCTGATGTCTGCGCCCTAGGCGGCTGCCTAGTTGGCCTAATGGTAGCGCCGGCCCTGGGTGTATCCCTCCAGCTCCAATGCATCTAGGTACCTATGTCATTCCAATTGGAACTTATTTATTCTTTCTGCTGCCAATACCTTTCCAGAGAGACCATTCCATGTATTAACTACATGGTATTCATAGAATACTTACCCTGCACAGTCATCTTGGTGTGACCCAACTCTTCTGTTTTTGAATGGTTTTCATTGATCCAATATGGCTGCCAGACCACGTGAGCGATCACATCATAAATTTATATTCTCTAATATAACTGTTGTGTATATCACACTCAAGAAATTTCACTGATCAGACGAAGTGATGTTCGTCAAATTATGACGTCATAATCCCCATGCGAGTCCTTTACAGTGAGCCATGTTTCAATTTTTTTTTCCATGGAGCGGTTTCGGAGATATAGAGGTGCGAGGTTTTTCCAAGATGGGGCCTGTTCCACGTGTCCGATGACGTCATAATTATCACTA
Source organism: Myxine glutinosa (assembly GCF_964187855.1). NCBI lineage: Eukaryota > Metazoa > Chordata > Myxini > Myxiniformes > Myxinidae > Myxine > Myxine glutinosa. Next base: position 36,082,228 of record NC_136265.1, on the reverse strand, counting down.
AAATTATATCGACTGAGGCGCTCCTATAGTGAAAATTTTGTCAATTGGACCAACAATTGCAGAAACAAAAAATTAAGACTGATCAGATCAAGCATTGTACTTGTCGAATTATGGCGTCATAATTAAGGTATCGATGACATCATAATTAACATATCTTATTCCCCATGTGGAGTACTTGACAATGAGCCATGTTTCAATTTCTTCCATGGAGCTGTTTCAGAGATAGAGGTGCAACGTTTTTAGATTTTTTTCCAAGATGGCACCTGTACCACGTGACCTATGACGTCATAATTATTATTAAAATTTTTTACAGAAGGAAGCACTCCTATGGTCAAAATTTCGTGCCTATCGGACTAACCGTTGCAGAGAATTTTTTTTTTTCATACTAATTAGATCAAGCGTTGTACTTGTCGAATTATGACGTCATAATGAAGGCACTGATGAAATCATCATTAACATATCTTATCCCCCATGTGAAATACTTGACAATAAGCCTTGTTTCAATTTTTTCCATTTAGCGGTTACGGAGATATAAAGGTGTAACTTTTTTCCAATATGGCGTCCGTAACACGTGACCTATGACCTCATAATTATGAATAACAAATTTTATAGGTGGAGGTGCTTCGATGCTAAAATTTTGTGTCAATCGGACCAACGGTTGCCAAGAAAATGAATTTTAAAAATGCAGACATGCCACGCGTACGGACGCAACCCAATGCTTAACCCTACCTTTTGCTTTGCGAGCGCAGGGTAATTACTCTTTGAGTGAAAGGCCTCTATATTACTACCATCTTAACTCGCTCCTCTTCTTTACTCTCAGGCCATGGCCTCTGATCCTATCGCTGTCTATTTTGCTGCTGAACATTTCTGCACTTATTTTATCTATATCCATCACTATCTTAAACAGCTCTGTCATATCCCTTTGTAATCGCCAACTTCATAATGTATAAAGTCCTGTCTCTTTCAGCCATTCCTCATAGCTTAGTCTAGCTAGGCCCGAGAATCCCGGAATCAATCTAGTAACCCTACACTGAACCCTCTCTATGGTAGATACTGTATGTCCTGCTTCAGATACCAAAACAGGTTCAGAGTAACCAAAACTACACACAGTATTGAATATGAGTATTCACTAAATTCCTGTTGAGCATTAACACTACCTCTTTTGATATAGAATTGACCCCCCTATGAAGGGTAATACCCTCCTGCACTGCACAACCCCGCTTTGCATGGATTTGCTTTTGCGCAAATTAAAGTATTATATTTTTTATTCTCTAAAATCTTTTAAATTTAAATCAATCAATCAAGCAAGTGAAAGATTGCAGGTTTAAACACACGATCGCTGGTGTTGACATCGCTGGCAGCCAATCAGAGCACGTCTACTCTCAACCAACCAATGCACATATTGTTGGCTTCCTGCTCTGTGCGCCGCCATTACGGTGGAGCTTAAATTTTTTTTAAAAACTAAACTTTTATTTTTTGAAAGTCTTACCCCCTTAATCTGTTCCATATAATACAGAAACACTGTATAAAAAGTTTGAGCACTAAATTATTATGTTTAGGGGTAGCTCAAGGGCTGCAAAGATTATGAAAATTATAAAAATTCAACGAATTACGAGTATATCAGACTATATCTTAATTTATTTTAAACAACACACTTGAACACAGTATTTATTTTTGAACACGTTAATAGTGAATTCTTTGTTCAGTTTCTGACAGAGTTCATAGTATCAGTCTGACAATGTCCAGCAAACCCCAAATTTATTATTTTCATGGCATCCCGGACAGTGTATGTTTTCTGCTATCAGGGTACATTCTGCGATGGTCCTCGACAACTTGCAGCAGCAATTGCAGCTGAGTTTCATCGCGGGTTATCAACCCACTGTACTCCTGAATGAGTGCCACTCCACGTTCAGCGTAGTCATTGACAACTTTTAGAGAGTTGACTGTTTCTGCAGCCTGCTTGTAGTCGTCTCTGTCATCCCACAAGTCCGGATCAACCGCGAGAAATCCATCTGGAAGTTCCATCATTCGCAGAAGTTTCATTGACCTTGCTGTGACGAAATCTTCCAAGTTCTTGTCCTTGAATGAATCAAGAGCAACAGTGATTCGCTTGGAATGATCCTGATCTTGGTCTTCTTCATTCTTCATGGCACTCACCATCAGTCTCTTGGTTGCCGAACTGACCCGACTGTCGAAGAAAGCCAAGCTAACAAGTTCCTGTGACAAGTACCACACGTGATTGGAAAACTTGCGTGATGTTGACTTTGAGATGGCTGGATGGATTGATGAGTATTCAAGCAGTGACTTCAGCAGCAGCAGGTCATTGCAAGGAGCACCTGATGCTTGAGGTGCAGAGATCCAGGCTGTCAGGTAGACACGTACTGTGAATACACACACATCACGTAATCCTCTTTTCTGCAGGAGTCAGTTTGAATTGAGCCTTGAACATCCAGATCTTGAGACAGTATATTACTTTGGACATCCAGCGGGCGTGGTGCATTGCTCCGGGTGACATGAATCGCACTCCTCTGGCAGGAGCAGCACCGAGAAAGGCAATCACAAGTTCCAAGAATTCTTTATAATCATCTCTCGGCTGACTCTGTTCAAGATGCTTGTTGGCATAATCGATAGTGCCTTGCTTTATGTCTTCCACTAGACTTGCCACGTCATCAGCTGCAATCCCTGGTTCATACTTGGCCGTGTCTATGAATCCCCAGTATTCCTGGAAGCGTTTGAAGAGTGGAACCTCGGGAGAAGATTTGGCTCCCAATCCCATACACACTTGGAACACTGCACCAATTATCAATTCCATAATGTGATGCCTGCAAGCTTGTGACAAGAGCTCCTTCTCAAGCTTCTGCTCTAGGAGGACACAGGCACCAGCGATCCGACCAGTGTTTGAGCTGGTCGTGTCAAAACACATAGCTCGGATGCTGTCGGCTACGCCACAGTCTTCAATGGCTCCAAAGACAGCAGCAGCCTGAGCCTCGCCTGTTCCAGATGGAAGCTTGGCAACTGTGAGTAGCTGAGAAACTCCTTTCCCTGAAACCAATACTGGCAGGCGATCAACCTTCTCTTTTCCAATTAGATCAAGGATCAGTTTGCTGTCCCAGTGAACAACAAGGGGAACGTTACCCTGAAACTCCGCCTTTATATTTGCAGATCTCTGGACTCGGTGTTGTACTCTTTGTCGGCGAATTGAGTCTCTGTTTAGAGCAAGTTCATCAATGTTCTGTCCCAAGCTTTTGGCAGCTTCTGCTATAACAAAAACGGCTTTGCGGTCTGACACTTTTGTGCGATCTAGAGCGGCTGCGAGTTCTTCAGTAACGACAGTTTTTCACCCCCTCTTTCTTTTTCGTGTCTGAAATGTGATGCCTCCAGCAGCTCCCTCACTTGCATTGTCCCCAGTTTCCATATTTTCACTATCTTCTGCTGAGCTGTTTTCAGATTCAGAACCAGATGAAATCAGTTCAGCTGTAGAAGCTGCTAACTGTTTCATTTGCTCCATTCGCTGTCGCCTGGCAAGCATTTCCTCCTCTCTTTTGGACGCCGTTTTCTCCTTCGCAGCAAGCTTTACATCTACTCCAGCCAGCGACCCCCTTCTTCCCTTTTCTCGCTGGGCTAACAAGAAATCCTTGTCTTCTTGTAATACTGACGTATTGGTCAGAGCATCAGCGTGAGCGACATCAAAAAGGTCTTCAAGCCTGGAAACAAAAGCCGACTCTCTCGCGAGTCGAGTTGGTGACGTTCGCGCTTTGTTCTTTTTCAGAAGACGCCATTCTTCAAATGTCTGCTCAAGCTTGGTTTGGCAGTTTTGATGAGCTCTCATCGGGATTCTAGCTTTCTTCCAAAAGTTAGCTATTTCCGTGATGGTAACATCCGACGATTGTCTTACGGTCTCCTTCAGATCGAGATGGTGATGTAGGAAGAATCCAAGAGCCATACGCAATGATGGCAACTTGCTGCCACTTAATTCAGTCACAGAGTCGCCAAGGAGATACAACTTGGTTTGAGATCTTGTTGCTTTTTCCACAGATGACATTTTCAATCAGATATGAATCTGAAAGAAATAGAACATAGCATTAAGAAATTAAGAATCAAGAAAATTCAAACAGTTCTATTAATAACTGAGCAGTGAGCACAATGCCTCAAGCAATTACACAAACATACTGCTGCAACAGTGTTGCAGCTGTTGCTTAGTCAGCATAGTCAGTCCATTGAGTCCAAACAGTAAACAAGTCTGAACATGTCTGGAATATAAATTCATGGAAAATTTGCATTATCAATTTATCAGCAAAACAATGGGATTCGGATGATTGGTTGGATAATAGATATGAACCAGTTGAACCACAATGATTATGCTTCTATAATCTGTGATAATATTATACCATGTTTATACACCCATTGTGTCTGTGATTCTCTGCAAAGCCTGTGATAACTTCGTTTTTATTTTCAAATAGTGTTCTGTGATACACCTATGTACAGTGTTTACTTTTAGATACTATGGTGATAACTCACGTAGACTACGGATTTTTATGTTAAGAAAATAGGCCTTTTATGTTTTGAAAAGCGGAATTTTTTTTTTTTAATGTGAAAAAATCCCGAAATATTTTTTTCCCCCCGTTTTATTCATTTTTTATTATTACCAAGTTTTTCAGAAATCAGTCAAAAAAAGAACAAAAAATGGTAAGCTTTTTCCTGCACAACATTAAGCACTCTGGGCTAGTAAACAGGTAAAAAATGACGTTCAGGTACCTTTATTGCAACCGCATTGTTTGATAAGTAGAGGACTAGAAGAAATTGACAAGACCCTTTTAGGAACGGTTAAAGTAGGTGTTTGAAATCATTATCTTGGTAATGTTCTCCTTGGTGAGGCGGTGTCGGCGGTCAGTGAGGACGTTTCTGTAGACGGAGAAGGACCTTTCCACGTCGACGCTGACGATGGAGCAGTACCTCAAGAGGGGGATGTCAGCAAGCTTGACTCCAGCCGGCACACCAACCTCAGATCCGTGCTGATCTCCATCCAGGATCAAAGCCACTGTCCTCAGCACACCAATGTCGGGATTGCGCTGCAGCACCACCCTGAACTTGGTGAGCAGGATCTCCTTACGGCAGCCTCGGATCTTTTCGAGCTCCTCCTTGGCCTGATCAAGGAGCCGGAAGGCCTTGGCCAGCTCCATGCCGGCCTCCTCCAGCTGCTTAAGGATCTTCGGGATGAACGACACGTGGGCATTTAAGAAGACCAAACTGAGCTTGATGTCCGCCTTTCCGAACAGGTCCTTGGCCCTCCGGATTGCCATCGCGTCATCGTTCAGCTGGTCCACAATGTCCTTGACGGCCTCGAAGTGCTCGGCGTAAAACACCGCGGCGTCGATCCACGTCCCCCACCGAGTCAGAATGGGCTCCGGGGGGAGAGAAAGATTGGGCTGCTGCTCCTTCCAAAAGACAACACGCGACGGGGCTTTGACGAACACCTTCTTCGTCGTGGCAATCAGGTCGTTGACGTCCTTGAACATTTCTCGGACTGTCTCGCAGACACGGTGGAGCGCGTGGGCAACGCAAGTCACATGCAGCAAGTCCGGGAAGAGTTCCTTCAGGGCATGGCCGGCCTTGATCATATAGGCCGCGGCGTCGCTGACGAGGACCTTGAGGCACTCCGGCTTGAAATCAGGCCAAAGATAGCGCAGCGTGTCATTGACTGCACGCACGATCTCCCCGGAGTTGGTCTTCTCCAGAAACATGCACTGGACGAGGTGGGGACGAAAGTACCCCTCCTTGGACAAGCGTCCCGCGATGATGTTGGCCACATATCGACCTGCCGAATCGGTCGTCTCGTCAACGGACAGCCAGATGGGCTGCTGTCCGAGGTCGGCACGGATCCCCGCCAAGGCCTCGTCGTAGCACTTGTCGAGGTAGTGCTTTCAAATCCAGCTTTCATCGGGGATCTGGAGAGTGATGTGCTTCTCCAGGAACGACCGGAGGGCAGGGTTTTCCAATTTCGACCATGGGATGCCAGCGGCCAGCATGGCCTGGCACAGCTCCTGAGCCACGACGTCGCACTTGTGCCTCTTTCCGCCACCAAAGTCCTCCATGGTGGCTTGCGTGACCGTCCTCTTCTTCTTCAAGGCCAAGTTGCTCTTGTGGCGGTCTCCTCGGACATGTTGGGCCAGCTCAGACTTCTGCTTCGCCCGGAAAGTCTTTTCACAAGCTCGACAGAAAGCCGTGTCACTCGACACGTACTTGAAGGTGGCCCCATCACCGCCAGCGTTGAATTCCTTCAGCCACTTGTCACGAAGAGCAGCACTCATCTTGATAGGAGACTTGTTCACACTTTGTGTACACTCTCTCACTGTAGTACACCGCCTCACTGCTGTACACGCTGGGGACGCAACGCACGCAAGTGGACGCAACGTTTTGTTTTTGAGATCGATCGCAGTTAAAAATTTCGATCGCAGTTTAAAATTTCGAAAAATTCCCTAATTTTTTTTAGCGTTGCCAGACATTTTCGACCAAAAAGGGCATTTTATTTTATTTTTCCCGAAAAAGGGCGAAATTCTTTTTTTCTCCGAAAATAGCAAAATAATTTTTTTGCGCGCAAAAAAGCCGTTTTATGTGAAAAAATATTTTTTATTTTTCCACATAAAAATCCGATGTGCAGTGATAAGCGTTCCCAGGTCAGCGCTACATCTCATTTTAGCATTTATTGTCTAGCAGACTCTAGCTCAACGAACATTTTACTCTTTTATTATAACAGATATTGTGTATGTACAATGTACATATTACTACTGTAATTATTTATTTAATGGAGCACGGAGTTTTATAACTTAAAGGTTTTATCTGTGTTCCCAGTAATTAATTTTACCACAATGATTGCATGTTGTGTGTATGATGATAGGAGAGAGTGTCAATTTACTTAGTAGTTAAAATTGGGTTCTTAATTTATCAACAGAATTAATCTATTATATCAGTAGTATGCGAAATAAAAGGGCGGCCGCAGCTTTGGGGTATCAGAAATTTTACCATCATTGAGCTACCCCTAAATATTGTTCAATTGTGCTCATATTTTGCCTGAATTGTTATTTCATATATAGGAACAAATTGAGACGGTAGGAAGATCATATTTCAAAAGTTCAAAAATAAGCTCCACCCTGGCCGCCATATTGGTAATTGTGCTGAAAGTCTTGACCTGAAATTGAAAGTGGAGTCAGGTGTTAGAGCCATTGCTGTTGGGTGTGGATTTGGTTTATGGAAGTTATCTGTCAGGACAATTAAATGCATCTAGTCAGTCCACGCTCCAGTAGGTGCCACAAAATTAATGAGACCTCGGAGCCGTTTAATGGAGAACCTTAGCTTACCCTCTCCAGCTAGGTTTAACTTGGACGAAGTGGGGCGGTTTTTTGGAAGAGGATGCCGTCCTGTACGGTCATTTCCAAGGAAGAGAGACATGCCACTGGCTGCAAGGTAGCAAAAGACCGACCGCCTGTCACCTCTCAACGGCAATGTCACATCAGACTCGAAGTTAAAGTGAATGCTTTGCCGACCCCGGGCTGTTTTACCCGGGACGGATCCCCAGTTGTTTTGCGGTGGAATTGTCGCGTCGCCTGCACCCCACGGATGTGTTACACAAAGTGCTATGTTTTTCCCCGTTGGTGGTCAGGCCCGGATAATGAGGTGTCAGGACCGGGAAACTGGGGCCTTCTTGGGGACTCCTGGAGCGGGTGTGATCCTGTCCCCGGGCACCTTCTCGTGTACCTACACGTCTATGGAGTGAAGGAGGTCGGCAGGCAAAACGCCAGGTCCAAGACACCTCATTGGTAAATCGTGCATAAAATGGACAAAATTTCCATTTTTTATTACTAATTAACAATACAGTATTTATTTGTTTAATAGTGTTCATTAATCATATCAGGTTATTACAGATATATATATATATATATACACAGTCACGTGAAAAAGTCAGTACACCGCATGAAATGTTTTAAAAATCTTTTTCACACATGTGGACATATCAATATTTGATCTTCATTTAAACAGTGTCTACAGATAAAGGTGATCTAATTGAACAAAAAACAATGAAATATTGACTTTGCAATAATTTATTCAACAAAAAATTGTTGCACAGCTCGTTTCAAATCCCCCCACAACATCTCGATGGGATTTAGATCCGGGCTTTGACTTGGCCATTCCAGAACCCTCCATTTCTTTCTTTTCAATCATTCCTTGGTGGATTTACTGGTATGTTTAGGGTCATTGTCGTGTTGCAAGGTCCACCTTCGGTTGAGCTTCAACTCTCCGACAGATGGCCTCACATTATCCTCAAGCACCCTCAGGTACAATGAAGAATTCATAGTGGATTCTATGATGGTGAGCCGCCCAGGCCCTGATGCAGCAAAGCTGCTCCAAACCATAATATTTCCACCACCATGCTTTACAGTTCGTATCAGGTTCTTGTGGTCAAATGCTGTCTTTGGTTTTCGCCAAACATGTCTTCTGGTACTGTGGCCAAATAGCTCTACCTTTGACTCATCTGTCCAGAGCACATTGTTCCAGAAGTGCTGGTCTTTGCCTCGGTGTTCATTGGCAAACTTTAGTCTTGCTCTGATGTTCTTTCTGGACAGCAAAGGTTTCCTCCTGGCACACCTCCCATGTAGATCAAATTTGTGCACCCTCTTTCTAATGGTAGACTCGTGCACTTTGACATCAACAGTGGCAAGAGCTACCTGTAGGTCCAGTGATGACATTCTGGGGTTCTTAGAGACTTCTTTTAGCATCTTGCGGTCTGCTCTCGGGCTGAACTTGCTGGGGCGGCCTGGCCTGGACAAGTTGGCAGTTATTTGGAATCTTCTCCACTTGTTCATGATCTTCCGGACAGTCGAATGATTGATTTCAAATTGTTTGGAGATCTTTTTAAATCCCTTCCCAGACTCGTAGGCATCCATAACCTTCTTTCTGAAGGCCTCAGATAGCTCTTTTGATCTAGGCATGGTGACGCCACACACTTCAACAACAAAGAGCAAACCAAACTAAATGTCTGAGGTTTCAATAAGACAGGTTCCTCCAAGATCCTCTCCAACGATGTTTTAATCATTTGCACCTGAGCTGGTGCACCTGATTCTAATTTTAGGTATTTGAAGTAGTGATAAATGTAGGGGTGTACTTACTTTTTCCACATGTGAAATTTGCATTTATGTTTATTTAAATTATATAATGGACTACAAAATGTAAATGTTTTATGATATTTGTTATGTTATATCACCTTTATCTATCAATATTGTTGAAATGAAGATCAAATAGCTGTATGTTGAAATATGTTGAAAAAGGTCAAAACTTTGCATGGGGTGTACTTACTTTTTCACCTGACTGTATATATATATATATATATCTACCATGGGACCGCGCTATTCACGGGGGATACCGCGAATTGTTCCTGGAAAATGCCGCAAATTGCGAAAACCACGAATAGTGGGGCATTGTTTCAATGGAAAAAGGGGGTTGGGGATAGGTTCCCGAGTCGCAAAAATCCACAAATAGAGAGGACCAAACCGCGAATGGTGAGGCAAAACTCGAGAATGTCGATGGTAATCCACGAAGGTCGATGAAAGTTCCGGAAATGGTGAGACAAAACCCGCGAATGTCAGCGATAATCCAGGAAATGGCAAGGCAAATCCCTCGAATGTCGATGAAAATCCCGGAAATGGCGAAGCAAATTCTGTGAATGTCGGCGATAATCCCACAAATGGTGAGGCAAATCCTGCGAATGTCGATGAAAATCCGTGAATGCATGCTGTGCCAGTTTCAATGGGGGAAAAGGGAGACAGCTAATTGCACTAATAGATACTGTGGAGTGTTTTCATTCTGTACAGTAACTCGTGGGGATGACGTGTTATGCAGCTGGTGGAACATCCCGTGAAGCTCTCTATTATAGTGCGGCTAAAATTTGCGGCCGCGAAAGCCAAGAAAACGCAAAGCACACAACAGTGAATGTAGAAGCAGGTTATGCTCGGGGCTCATAGACGATGGTTTTTTTCACATGTCCAGCTGCTTTGTGCATGGCTGGTGAAAGATGAGTTTTTAGAAATGTGTCAATCTAGCAGCTCGTGAATGTAAGAGTCCGAAAAACTGCGAATTCATCAAACACGGCCGCGAATGGGGAAAAAAAACCCCGCGAATACGCGGGACACTTTTCTGCGAATAGAGAAACAGGTTGCATTTTATCAACTGCGAATATGCGGAACCCACGAATAGCGAAACCGTGAATAGCAGGGTCTGACTATGTATATATATGTATATATATATATATATATATATATATATATATATATATGTATATTGTATATACTAGGGCATGCCCGTACTATATCTATATCTTAAATTATATCCCCCCCCTCTATTTACATGAAATGGTTTGGTCCAAAGCGAACGGCTTGCGAGTGGTGACAATCCCCCCCCTCTATTTACATGCAATGGTTTGGTCCAAAGCGAACGGCTTCCGGAGTTTGGTAAAGAAATCGCCATCGCGTGCACAAACGCGCAGGAAAGCGAATGAATCGCAAATTCGTTTTTATTAGTTGTAAAACATAGTTTAACGCCAACATAGTTTGCAAACGTGAAATAAATGAATACGCTCTCAAATGTGCCATCCGAGGCAGAGTGTGCCCGCCACGTTCGGCACACGCGATCGTTCGCTGCTCTCTGATTGGTTGAATCGTTTTTTGGACATAGCTCGGTAAGTAATTGTCCGATTAATATGAAACCTTGAAAAGGCACATCCTCGGGTCCCCAGCAATATACCTGGCAAGTTAAAAGTATATCGGACCCGTGGTTGTCGAGAAACAGCGGTCACAGACAGACAAACGTACAAACGTACAGACAGAGATTACTGGAATTATAGATAGACTAGGGCATGCCCGTACTATATATCTATCTAAAATTATATCCCCCCCCTCTATTTACATGAAATGGTTTGGTCCATTCGCAATGCCAAAGCGAACGGCGAACGGCTTGCGAGTACAGTGACAATCCCCCCCCTCTATTTACATGAAATGGTTTCGTCCATTCGCAACGACCACAGAACCCCCCCCTCTATTTACATGGAATGGTTTGGTCCATTCGCAACGCCGGCACACGCGATCGTTCGCTGCTCTCTGATTGGTTGAATCGTTTTTTGGACATAGCTCGGTAAGTAATTGTCCGATTAATATGAAACCTTGAAAAGGCACATCCTCGGGTCCCCAGCAATATACCTGGCAAGTTAAAAGTATATCGGACCCGTGGTTGTCGAGAAACAGCGGTCACAGACAAACAAACGTACAGACAGACAGAGATTACTGGAATTATAGATAGATGTATATTGTATATATATATATATATATATATATATATATATATATATATATATATATATATATATATATATATATATATATATATACAGTATATATATATATATATATATATATATATATATATATATATATATATATATATATATATATATATATATATATATATATATATATATATATATATACTGTATATATATGGTTGTCCAGAAACCCTGGGCACATTTTGAAGAACAATACCTGCAACAAACAACTAAGTTTATTATTGTTCTTTGGTGCAAAACAAAACATGATTACTCGTAAATGGATGTGACTGCTTCAACACACACAGGCATCACGTGATACGCAACAGGGTGAGCTGCATCACATGATATGGATCGGGGTGAGCTTTGCTCACTATGCTGCATGCGTTTGTCTTTGCATTAGTTCAGTTCATTGTGAATTAGATGCCCTAATATGACGGAGGATATCGTGAGACAGAAAATTCACGCTGTACGCTTGTATTATGTATCTGGAAATTCGGCTGAAGTTCACAGACAACTTGTCAAAGAATGTGGCACCGACGCAATTGACAGAAGAACCATCGGCAGAATAAACAAGCAGTTTGACGAAACTGGCAGCATTCTTCCAAAACAGTCACCAGGTAGGCCTCGTACTGATCGAACTGAGGAAAGCAGAGTGGTCATTCAACAACAACTCGACAGTAACACACCATTAGCAACTCGTCATTTATCAAACCTCACCAACATAGCCGATCATCTATTCAAAGAATACTAAAAGACCTACATGCGAAACCGTACATACCCAGATTAATTCACCAACTATCTGAGGATGATTTTGACAGGCATGTTGAGGCATGCGAGACATTGCTTGCATTAATGGATATTAACAATGATTTGCAGAACAGGATCTTGTGGTCAGATGAATCCACGTTTACTTTATCTGGTTCTGTGAATCTTCATAACAGCATGATATGGGCAGTAGACAACCCACAATTTACTGTTGAGCTCAACGTCCAGTATCAAGCTAGTGTTTCCGTTTAGGCAGGCATTTCTTCTGCAGGCATTGTTGGACCAATTTTTTTCGAAGAAAATGTGAATGCTGCAAATTACCTTCTAATGTTGGAGAAACATGTATTTCCACTCAATGATGGCCAAATGTGGTTCATGCATGATGGTGCGCCTGCTCATTATGCTGCCAGTGTATGCCAAGCCCTTGATTTGAACTTTATAGACAAATGGATTGGCCGTCATGGTCCGGTTGAAGGGCCACCGCGGTCTTGTGATTTCTTCCTTTGGGGTTTCCTCAAACACAAAGTGTATGCGAGGAATCCTACGACCTTTAGAGACCTCTAAAATTTATGGCCTCTAAAAATTTAGGACATTCATTCTCCAAAGACATCTCTAAATTCTCTAATTCTCTAAATTCTCTAAATTAATTCTCTAAATTAATTCACTAAAGACATCAAACATTGATCTTGTTGTGAATCTCTTAGGTCTGTTTTTGGATGGAGATGACCCCGCAAGATCACTCGCTCGGGGTCCAGCTGGATGAAATTGGCCCACCGGGGGAGTGTAGTTGCTCTGAAAGAAAACAAAGCTATTTTTAAAACAAGATTTTTATTTTTAAAGGCCTGCATTTACAATCATCACCGAAGAATAAAAACAGTAGCTACAGGAAATTTTTTTTATTTTTAATTAAAAAAAATTTTTCTTTTGTAAATCAGAAGCAACTCCATGCCAACCAAGCAAGTCACGTGGAAATAAAATTTGCTGCATGGCCCAGGATAGACAGCTCAAAGGTGAGTATGCATACCTCGAGGCTATTTGACAGGCCTCCTATATTTGTAATAAACTCAAGACAACAATTCACAATTACCAACGTCTGGACTGGAGAAGTAAAAATCGTGGCTTTGCCAGGAAAAATGGGTTGGTCTGTTATGTGTTCCCATCCGAACACTTATCTGCACTGTAAGGCTGTGACTCCAGGGCAAATTCCCAATAATGATGCTTTTTCCACCATGTCTTCATGTCTTTAAGCTTGGTGGTGTTTTAACGGTTGAGGCGGTTGACTTCGGTTCTTCAGGTCATGAGTTCAAGCCACAGCCATGGCAAAGTTACACCTGGCCAGTTGACTCAGGCTGTCATCCTTCCGAGGTCGGCAAAATGACTCCCAGCTTGGTCCGAAAAGTGAGCCCATTTGAGTGTCCTGCATCAGAGTGGCGTTATGTCCAGGATTGTTGCCCCCTAGCTGAGGGTAAACTCCCTCGGCCACCAGCAAAATGACTCCCAGCTTGGTCCGAAAACGGAGTCATTTGAGTGTCCTGCGTCAGAGTGGCGATACGTCCAGGGTTGTTGCCCCCTAGCCAAGGGAAAACTGCCTCGGCCACCCTATCCACCTGACAGCATGAGGAAGAGCTGCACTTTTCCACATTGTTCTCAAAAACCCAAATGGTCTATTTCACCCTGATTATTCAATCTTATCGAAATTTGATCTGATCCTGTAAAACAAAAAGTTAATATCCAAATATGCCATCAATCGGACTTTGTAGCGAATGCCATCATTATTCCAAGGTATATACAGTATATGCCAGCCACGTGAGCACAATGACTACAATTGTTAACCTTCTCGATTAGATGTCACCGAAGAAATCCCAACTGATGAACCCAAGTGACGTATGTCAGAGCAAATCATGTCCATGACCTGTCATCTACGTAATGAGCGAACCAGACCTGTGACTGGCATATATATGCCTTGGAATAATGATGGTATTCGCTACAAAGTCCGATTGATGGCATATTTGGACATTAACTTTTTGGATATTAATTTGGACAGGTCTGAGGCCACCAATCACGAATAACTTCGTGCCACGGCAGGTTGCCAGCCCGCTGTGAATGCCAATTGGTCTACCACGTGGTCCCAGGGTTCTCTGTCTGGCCAACATTTGTTTACCTGCGCCCACACGGCTTTCCAATCGGGAGACGTGCCCTCAGCTATGCACCAATGTTATCTTACTAGGATCTTAGTTAGGGTGCATTCTGTTGGTGCATTCCGGAATTGATGAGCCTTTCAATTGGGGAATTACTTGGAATTAATTGGGGAATTGGGGAATTCAATTGGGTACTTGGTCCAAACATGTTCCGGATCCACACAACATTTGTTTGAACAATTAATTCCAACAACAACAATTTGAACAATTTCAATGGTCAATCGAATTTGAACGTTCAATGTTTTAATTGAACAAAGATGGATATGTCTTTGTAATTGTAGGAATGTCCAATAGTAGAAGACTCAAGATCTCAAGGAGCAAGACAAACAGATTATATGAACAAACTAGAATGGCACTCGGTGAATGGCATACCTCCGCTAGGCTGAACAGTTTATGATTTGTATCCCACTGATAGGCCCGCTCTGGATTTGGATCTTCACCAAACTCTAATCAATTCGAACTTATCACACACCCAAGCTGTCCACCAAGTTTCGTCTGAATCCGTCCATAATTTTTTGAGATATCCTGCTCACTGACAAAGAAAAAGACCAGGCTGAAAACAACCTTCGTCCACCTTTGGTAGCGGAGATATTGTTCCATGAGTTTTCTTGCAAACACCCTCAGATATCTCTCATGTAAAGGTCTTCTAGGGTTTACACTTTCTTTTTTACACCAAGGACAACGGATTTAAAGGAAAACCCTGGTGAAGGACTAATTGTGAAAAATTGCAGCGAAACTCCATGTTCCAGTCGGAGCCGCACGCAAGAACTGTGACGTGTCTGTGGAACTGGTACTGCATGTTAATACTTGTAGTGGTTCAGGATGAAATCAAATTCTCCAAAGCCAAAGGTGATGTTAGATATCTCAGGGCGTGTTCCTTACACAATACAAGAAACATGATGACGGAGCACAAACCTTGCAAATGAACTTCCAATAAGTACAGATATGTGAATATTATAGCAAGGAACACACTAGTATTAAGTGCTTTCAATGGACATGTTGCTGCTTGGAAACCACAGCGCATAAGTGCTAACGGGCACCAAAAGTTTGAAATGGCAATCGGATCCCAAAAGTGGGATTAGCAAGCCGGAAAAGATATGCTTTTTACAGAAAGGTTTTCATCTTTTACCTGCGCCACCGAAGGTGCACGGAAGTTATGTTTTCACCCCTGTTTGTCTGTTTGCCTGTGAGCAGGATATCTCACAAAGTTATGGATGGATTTGGACGACACTTGGTGGACAGGTTGGGTGTGTGACAAGGACAAAGGACAAACTGATTCGATTTTGATGAAGATTCGAATCCCGATGTAGATATGAGAATTTTTTTTTTTAACTTTAAAGTGATTCTTCACCATTGAGCGGTTGGGCCAAAAACGATACATATCGCGATATTTCAAAAAGTTGTGAACGGATTATGACTAAACTAGGTGGATGAGTTGGTTTGGTGACAAGAACAAGGCGATTAGATTTTGGTTCAGGTCTGAATCCAGATCCGGCCTATCAGTGGGATACAAAACGTAAACTGTTCAGCCTTGCGGAGGTATGCTCTCTACCCAGTGCCATTCTAGTTTTTGCTTTTTATGCCACAATGGAGTTGCTTTTGTCATCAGAAGAGATGAGAATGAAATTGCACTGAATGTAGTACAATACGTCTAAAATGAAGCCCTGTGTAACGTAAGTGTGCGTTCGGAGGTGCATTTTGCCCAACAGTGTTTTTCTTTTGTTTTGTTTTTAATTCTTTTCTCTTTTTTGTATACAAGATCGAGGCTCGTGTAAGAGCTAAAAATCAAAATAAAATAAAATAAAGAGCTAAAATGGTGATCTCCGCAAAAAATTAGGCACCGTGATTGCTGACTCCACCATGCCATTCTCTTCGGAACAACTTGTCAAGGAGGAATTTGCCTTCCAGCAAAAAGGATTCTAAGCAAACAGGAAGTATGAAATTATAGCTTGATGGTACCAGAAACCAGAGGAGCAGCTACATACGAATGTTATTGTGGCTGAATGAGCTTGTATTGAAGGTGAGTAGCTCAAACGGTGACTAGGAACAGGTAAATTGTGGGATGGGTAAGGGAGGCAATACAGGACATTTCCTCTCTGGAATATCCGCATGAACTATTCGTTTTAGGATGATAAACATGGTTTTAAAACCAAATAGTGGCCAAACCTTAAAATGGCCTTAAAACGATCATTCATTCATTCATACATGGTAATGCTCTATGTTATCGTCCAATTTATGATCCTTTTTATTTCGATCAATGCCTGAAAAAGTTGATTTGTTCAACATCGCAAATATTTAGCAACGACCTTTATGTGCAACACCCTCGCTCTTCCATGATCTCTTGCATAGAAAAACAAATGGCCTTGTCAGCTTTTAAAAAAGCCGTGTGGGAAAAGTAGAAAAACATTTAATGCAGACACGGAGTTTGCACAAAGCAGACTGCAAAGGTTAGAAAAGGTAAAACAAAGATTGAAAACAATGTAATTGGAATATATAATATATATATATATATATATATATATATATATATATATATATATACATATATACACACACACAGTGAAGTCAAATTTGATATTATTGCTATATACACAAGCAATTTGGGCATGAGATCAAAAGATGAATATGAGGCAAGAGTGCAGAAGGCCATATTTTATTTCTTGGTATTTCTATGAATATATGTTTTACTATTGCAGAACAATACCACTTTTTATGATCAGTTCCCCCATTTAAGTTATATACTTAAATGGGGGAACTTGCATATTTCCTTGCTTGCATAGAGCATGCATATTTCTTGCATAGAACTTGCATAGAGCATGCATATTTCTTGAATATATAGCAGTAATAACTAGAAAGAGCAATCAGAGATTGCAAACCCTCACCAGGATTATTTTCAGTGGTTTTTAAGGCTTTTGTGTAAAAACAAATATGGCAGCCGAACCACGTGACTGATGACGTCATCATCATTATTTTTCTAAACTAATTTATGCCTAGATTATGCTGAAGAAATTTCATCTTGATCGGATGAAGTTTTGTACTTGTCGAATTATGACGTCATAGTGGAGGCACCCATGACATCATCATTAAATATTTTATTCAAGTAGTGGAACCAATGACTGAAAGGTGTTTCTTATTGCATTGATCATTCGCACATAAAAGAGCTAATTAATTTCTAATCTTGGCTTTGGCCTTCGTTTTGCCTTGGGAATCTGCTATTGGAGTCAGTCGGCATAAACCAACATAAACATCTGAGAACTGTCTCTCAAAGAAAAACAAGCAATTTGGAAACTGAAAGAACAGAATAATTAAATTGGAACTGCAGCACAAAAAATTGGGAATAGCAAATACAACAATTTGGAATATCTTGAAAAAGAAATAAACCACAAGTGTACTTAGCAATAGACAATTGTCAGGTCAGCCAAGGAAAACAACTGCAGTTGATGACAGAAAAATCATAGAGACAACTGTCGGTGATATCACCAAGAACCTCCAGAGTGCAGAGGTGAAAGTATCACAATCTACTGTTCGCAGAAGACTTTGACAGCAGAATTCCAAAGGCTACACCGCAAGATTTAAATCTCTCATCAGCACCAAAAATGGAAAAGCCTAATTAGAATTTGCCAAGTACAGAGGTGAGCCAGTATGCTCTGTAACAAAGTTTTATGGACAGATGAGACCAAGACAGATGGACAGATGGATTTTATGGACAGATGAGATGAGACCAAGATAAACCTTTACCAAAGCGATGGAAATGAGAAAGTGTGGAGGAACTGCATATGATCCAAACCATACTACCTCATCTGTGAAGCATGGTGGAGGAGGGAGTGTCATTGCTTGGGCTTGCATGGCTGCCTGTGGAACTGGCTCACTCATCTTTATTGATGATGTAACTAATGATGGCAGGAGCAGAATGAATCCGGAAGTGTACAAAAATATTTTGTCTGCCGATGTACAAAAGTTTTATGGAAAGACAATGACCCCAAACACACTGACAACACAACCAAGGAGTTCATCAGGGAAAGAGTGGAAGGTTTTAGACTGGCCAAGTCAATCTCTTGATTTAAATCCAATGGAGCATGCATATTTCTTGAATATATAGCAGTAATAACTAGAAAGAGCAATCAGAGATTGCAAACCCTCACCAGGATTATTTTCAGTGGTTTTTAAGGCTTTTGTGTAAAAACAAATATGGCAGCCGAACCACGTGACTGATGACGTCATCATCATTCTTTTTCTAAACTAATTTATGCCTAGATTATGCTGAAGAAATTTCATCTTGATCGGATGAAGTTTTGTACTTGTCGAATTATGACGTCATAGTGGAGGCACCCATGACATCATCATTAAATATTTTATTCCCCATGGAAAGTTCTTTACAATAAGCCATGTCTCAATTTTTTTCTATTCAGCGCTTTCGGAGATATAGAGGTGCAAAGTTTTTCGATTTTTCCAAGATGGCGGCCGAACCACGTGACATATGACGTCATAGTTATCAAAAAAATTCTACAGGTGGAGTTGCACCTATGGTAAAAATTTCCTGTCAATCGGACCAACGGTTGCAGAGAAAATCAAATTTATTCTGTGCGGACAAACAAACAAACAAACAGACAAACGGACTCAAATGCAATACCCTCTCCTCAGGCGAGGGTAACAAATTTAACTTCACAGTTCCAACATTTATGGACGGCACTGCATATATGACATTTAGCATAATAAAATGATAGACTGTTATTATTTCCTGGAATCGAAGACCAAGATTTTTGGAATTAGCGGTTTAACAACCGCAACCCACAACGATCTTCTAAAAGCTTGCCTGGAGGCGAGACCTGAACCTTTTGTGATATATAACTTTTTAGACAAGAAATATACTTTAGAAGAAAACTTAATTATTCCTACTACACAGAATCACGTTGTTTCTCTACCAAATAAAGAATAATAAGAATATCCCCCTCTACCCTCCTCCCCATTTGTCCAATTTCATATCATGCCGCCAGATAATCTTCCATTATTTAATCTTAAAAATTCATCCAAAACTTGTATGTCCAGTACTACCCTAAAATATAAGGCTTCGTTGGTATTGTGGCTCGCGTAAGAGTCTAGGTGTTTCTGAGTCTAGGTGTTTAGCGGTTCGATTGCTGCCCTGGCCAAGTTGTGCCAAAGACTAAAATGACTAAAATGACTTAAAATGGTCTGTGCTGCTTCCTTGCTTGATGTTCAGCATTAAAGGATAGAGCACAGACAAAACACTGGAGGTTGCCATCCATCCATTATTCTTCCTTCTTTTGGCTTTTCTTGAACTGTTGTAATTTGATTGTATAACCTGCAATGTTCCAACATCTAGTGGAAAACCTTCCCAGAAGAGTGGAGGCTGTTATGGCAGCAAAGGGGGGGGGGGGGGGGGGGGGAACCAACTCCATATTGATGCCCATGATTTTGGAATGAGATCTTTGTCGAGCACATACGGGTGTGATATTCGGGTGTCCACATACTTTTGGCCATGTTGTGTACCTCTGCCAAGCTGAACAGTTTTACGTTTTGTATCCCATTGATAGGTCTGATCTGGATTCGGACCTTTAACAAAATCGAATTGGCTTGTTCTTGTCGCATAACAAACTCATCCACATTGTTTTGGTGTGATAACTTGTCGACATCTTTTTGGGATATCGTGCCAAGTGTCATTTTGGCCCAATCTACCAATGGTGAAGAATGACTTAAAAATAAAAAATAAAATTCTTATATCCAGATTCGGTTTAGGATCTTTACAAAAATTGAATAGATTCGTTCTTGTCCTACACCCAACCTGTCCAACAAGTTTTGTCCGAATCCGTCCGCAACTTTTTGAGATATCCTGTTCACAGACAAACAAACAGACAGACAGGGGTGAAAACATAACCTCCATCCACCTTCAGTGGTTGAGGTAACAAACGAACACACAAACAAACTTTTAGCCACTCTTTGCTTCCTACCACTAATCCAGTTTGCAATCCAATTAGCTACCTGACCAGACCCTCCATAAGCCCTCACCTTCACTAACAACCCTCTGTGTGGTACAACCATCGGGGACGCCTCTTCGTGGTGGTTGTACCTCCCAGCGCAAGTCGGTGGCCAAATCTTCCCCATTCTTCCCCTGGTGCCCGGATTCGTCAGGGCAGCGTGGTCACTGTCGGAGTGCCGATTGGTCCCTGTGTTGCCTTTAAGGCATTTAGTTAAATTTCTAAATGTCATACGTAAATAATTTAAATAATTTCTTGTGGAAAATGAGAAGTGAATAACTTACTTAAATGCTTAACAAAGTCTTTTGTAGAATTTGTATTAGTTTTATTCATGTGATGCAACGATGTCACTTCCTGGTTGGTCACTTCCTGGTTGGTCACTTCCTGGTTGGTCACTTCCTGATTCTTCTGAGGCAAGATATAGACATGTGCTGCATGCTCCCAGTGCAATCCATTTGCATCCATTGTCAATCATCGTAAAGCAATGCTGTAAGTTGGTTTATTTGACATTGGACATGTTTTACGATTTATAAGATGTTTTAGGAACAGTTTATTTACAATATTGTGTACGGGCTCACAGCACTGCCATTGCCCTTGGAGGCTGGTTCCTTTAGTGCAATATTCTTATTTACATCGATGTACAATGGAAGAACGACACTGAATGTATTTTTTGTATTGTTTTATTTACAGTTTTTACCACAACATCTTGATGGAGAAGAGTGAAAGTAAATGGTGAAACCTACTTCGACTCTGTCTTCATTAGATACGGTTTACGTTTAGCTTGGTGTTTAGTCAGTTCCAACACTGCACGAGAACATTATAGCCGGCGAAGCCGGTGTTGTCAATGAACGCGTACGTATTATGTTGAAAAGCCAGATTTTGCTGGATCCTTTGAGAATTTTGATGCTTTGACACACCAAATCACACCATGGAGGCCGCCATCTTGCAGATGCGGAAGTATGCATAAAAAATTGCGAAAAAGTTCAATAGGAGTTTGTTTCACCCGTCTTTTTTTGATTCACAATCTTATGCACCTCTAATTTGTAATTAAAATACTTTAAGACCAACCTCGTTCCCCGGGCCCACATGGGCCCTGGTTATCTTCACAACGAAAATCGTCACCAAACTCCGGAACCAATGAGATTCGAGCATTTGAAAAAATATTTAAAAAACCAAATCGCTCCATGGAGGCCGCCATCTTGCGGATGCGGAAGTATGCATAAAAAATTGAGAAAAGTTCAATAGGAGTTTGTTTCACCTGTCTTTTTTTGATTCACAATCAAATGCACCTCTAATTTGTAATTAAAATACTTTAATATCAACGTCGCTCCCTGGGCCCTGGTTATCTTCAACGAAAATCGTCACCAAACACCGGAACCAATGAGATTCGAGCATTTGAAAAAATATTTCAAAAAAGCTCATTACCACATTTCGGAGGCTGAAAACGGCGTCAAATATTCTAAAATTGACGAAGAACTATTTTTTAGAAATCTCGCGGCCGTAGGGAATAGTTTTTCATGGCCGGAAATATCCGAAGTCGAGACGGAATTCACCGAATTAATCAAGAAGTAAATTTTATAAATTTTAATCTCATCCAGAATGCAAATGGTGTCATTTTGAACTAGGTACGGTACCTACTACACCTACCTACTACCAACTACCTAACCTACTGATGCCATAGTGATGGGTAAAATAGTGGCAAGAGGCTTTGGCTTCGCCGGCTCATTGCGGCTTTGCAGTCGGGTACCAGTAGTAGAAAAGCAGCAATCGATGTTTTGAAGTGGTCGAGATGGCATCAAGAGATGGCGGCAAGTCATCTGTATCCAGTGCTAGGAGCAGCAAAACATCTTCATCTTCGGGACGTTTGGCCCGGGAAGCTGCCAAGGTGAGAGCGTCATATGCTAACCAAGAGGCTAAACTGAAAATATAAAAGGCTGCGAGAGAAGCAGAAAGGATCACAAGAAATGCTCAAAATCAGTTGGAAACAGTAAGGATAGACACAGAGTTGGAAGGTAGTGCTAACGCTACATCGAGAAGCTGATGCGGCCGTGGTGGAGGCACAAGTGCTGGAAACTGCCGAAGCAATTTATACTGTAGCTGAAAATGAAAAATCAGAATCGGAGAGGGTTAAAGTTGAACGCATCAATGATTACGTCCAATCACAAATTGACCTTCAGTATCGTTCATCTTCCCCACTCTTATCGGCCTTACCTGTCGCTTCCCCATCCCAAGCAGTATCACATGACAGCTTCGTAACATGGTGTCCACCTGTGGAAGACATTTCACAATTACAACGTATCAACAACAAACAGAAGTCTGAAAAAGCTGACAGTGTGTACTTACCTGCACCAAACTTACCTGTTCCGATTAAAGTTGAGACAAAGTCTGAGATCAAAAGAACAAACCCCATCATAAACGTACATGCTCAGTCATATGTTCCCCGACATATTCCTCCAGCTGGCAGACCACCCCTGGCAGAGCCTTTGGCACAGTATTTGGCACGACGAGACCTTGTCAATTCAGGACTGTACCAATTCGATGATAAGCCGGAGAATTACTGTGCATGGCACTCCTCATTCATCAATGTAGCTGGCGAAGTTCAGCTGACAGCAACTCAAGAATTGGACCTCATGACTAAATGGCTGGGAAAGGAATCTGGCGAACAGGTGAAACGCTCAGTGCTCAGAAACGCTCAGTGCATGTCAGCAACCCCGATCTGGCTTTACACAAAGCATGGGAGAGATTACGTGAGTGCTATGCAGCCCCTGAAATCATCAAACAGTCACTGTTTCAGCATTTGGACAGTTTTCCTAAGATTCAAGCCAAGGACCACTCCAAATTACGTGAACTTGGGGATTTGCTTATGGAGATCCAATGCGCCAAAGAAGACGGATATCTCACTGGCTTAGCATATCTGGACACTTCCCGTGGAATTGGACCAATCGTGACAAGCTTCCATACGGGCTTCAGGAGAGGTGGGTGTCTTCTGCGTCATCGTACAAAGAAGGGAATGATGGTCGCTTCCCTCCCTTTAAGTATTTTTGCAGCTTCGTGTGCCATGAGGCAAAAAGGCGAAACGACCCTAGCTTTATTTATCAAAGCAGCACCACAACACCCACAAAACCAGACAGATCCATTGTGAAGAGTTTTAACACCAACAAACCCATCTTAGTGCACAAAACGGATGTTTCTACAACCAATGATGACCATAACAATAACTGCCCATTGCACAATAAACCCCACCCTCTTAAAAGATGCAGAACCTTCAGAAACAAACTCCTCGACGAGAGAAAGGCCTTTCTCAAGGAGAAAGGAATATGTTTCAAATGCTGTTCTTCGATCTCCTATCTTGCCAAAGACTGCAAGTCCTCCATGAAGTGCTATGAATGCGACAGCACCAATCATGATGTGGCCATGCATCCTGGCCCATCACCTCAAACCATCAAGGCTCCTCCACCGTCACAACAGAACGGCGGGGAGGGAGAAGTTCATTCTAACACGGCTGTTGTCAGAACAAACTGCACAGAAGTTTGCGGTCCAGGTCAGTGGAGTCGCTCATGCTCAAAGATCTGCCTCACAAAGCTATACCCAGAGGGTTCCAAGGACATGGCCATCAAAGCCTATGTAATTCTGGACGACCAGAGCAATCGCTCATTAGCCAGACCAGAGTTCTTCGAGATGTTCAGTGTGGAGAGCAAAACATTCTCATACCATCTCAGAACTTGCTCTGGCATCGTGGAAACATCCGGCAGGAGGGCAGAAGGATTTCAGATCGAGTCACTCGACAGCAAAGTTCTCATCTCTCTCCCACCAGTCATTGAGTGTCCTCAGATCCCGAACAATCGGTCCGAGATTCCAACGCCAAGCGCAGGTCTACACCAGTCTCATCTCCTTCACATTGCCAAGCATATCCCAGAACTGGACCCAGAAGCAGAAATACTCCTGCTACTTGGAAGAGACATGCTTCGGGCACACAAGGTCAGGCAGCAGGTCAACGGACCACATAACGCCCCCTTTGCCCAACGTCTGGATCTGGGCTGGGTAGTAATAGGAGAGGTGTGCCTGGGTAATGTACATAAGCCGACAGTCAACACGTTCAAGACCAACGTGCTGGACACTGGTCGCCACTCAATTTTTCAACCCTGTACAAGCTTCATGCATGTCAAGGAGACGCAACAAAGCTTTAACAGGCCTGGCAAAGCACATGAAAGGATGCTGGGGCAGACAGTGTTCAACTGTACTGAGCATGACAACAAACCTGCTCCATCAGTGGAAGACGCCATCTTCTTAGAGATAATGGACAAAATGGTACAGATGTACCTCAGTGAGCAGGGATGCAGCTGGGAATTCAACCCGCCACATGCTTCTCATATGGGAGGCTCTTGGGAGCGCATGATCGGTGTGGCCAGAAGAATCCTTGATTCAATGTTTCTACAGCAAAACACTCGCCTAACTCACGAAGTGTTTTGCACATGAATGGCAGAGGTCACAGCCATCATGAATGCACGACCACTCCTACCTGTGTCTGCGGATCCGGAAAACCCCTTCATACTCTCACCGTCGATGCTCCTTACACAGTAATCAGGAGTTCCACCTCCTCCTGGAGACTTCTCGGAAAAGGACCTGTACACAAAGCAATGGATACAAGTTCAGGCTCTTGCAAACCAGTTCTGGACCCGTTGGAGCCGTGAATACTTACCTTCTTTGCAACAGAGACAGAAGTGGACAGTGCCTCGCAGGAGCCTTCAAGTTGGAGATCTAGTTCTGCTTAGGGACAAGCATACCGCCCGCAACTGCTGGCCCATGGCTAGAATCATGGCCTTCCCTGGAAAGGATGGACATGTAAGAAAGTTTGAGGTGAAGACAACTGACCAAGGCAATGTCAAAACCTTTGTGAGACCAATTGCAGAAATTGTTCTACTTCTGCCTAAAGACTGATCTAGAGACTTATATGTTCTGGACCCGCATAAGTTCTTAGTGACCTCACATAGGTCAGGCGGGGAGTGTGTTGCCTTTAAGGCATTTAGTTAACTTTCTAAATGTCATATGTAAATAATTTAAATAATTTCTAGTGGAAAATGAGAAGTGAATAGCTTACTTAAATGCTTAACAAAGTCTTTTGTAGGATTTGTATTAGTTTCACTCAGGTGATGCAACGATGTCACTTCCTGTTTGGTCACTTCCTGTTTGGTCACTTCCTGATTCTTCTGAGGCTAGATATAGACATGTGCTGCATGCTCCCAGTGCAAACCATTTGCATCCATTGCCAATCATCGTAAAGCAATGCTGTAAGTTGTTTATTTGACATTGGACATGTTTTACGATTTATGAGATGTTTTAGGAACAGTTTATTTACAATATTGTGTACGGGCTTACAGCACTGCCATTGCCCTTGGAGGCTGGTTCCTTTAGTGCAATATTCTTATTTACATCTATGTACAATGGAAGAACGACACTGAATGTATTTTTTGGATTGTTTTATTTACAGTTTTTACCACAACATCTTGATGAAGAAGAGTGAAAGTAAATGGTGAAACTTACTACGACTCTGTCTTCATTAGATACGGTTTAGCTTGGTGTTTAGTCAGTTCCAACACTGCACGAGAACATTATAGTCCCCATGGACCGGCCCGTTCCCTCTCTCTGTCTGTCTGTCTCTGTCTGTCTCTGTCTGTCTGTCTCTGTCTGTCTCTGTCTGTCTCTCTCTGTCTCTCTCTGTCTCTCTCTGTCTCTCTCTGACTCTCTCTGACTCTCTCTGACTCTCTCTGACTCTGTTGTGGCCCTGACTTCGTGAAGGAGTGGGTGTAGTGAAAATGTATCAAAGTTGAACCCAGGTGTGATGCTCACTTAAACCACTGAGAGGCGTCTACAAGACCTCGGACGTACGCGACTCCGGGCCACTCCTGCGACATTTACTCTATGACATGTAGACTCGGATGGTACGTACATGCAGATATTCTAGGCTTGCTTGCATTGACTAATATTATCGATCCTTCCTATATGATGCCACGATCCTGATATATATATATTGCATGATTGTATTCTACAGGATGATGCCAGAGATCTGATTGTTATTAAACCTACCTATGGGACAAAGTTGTGGACTTGATTGATTACTACAACACTTAATAACAATCAATCTCGCCGTCCACTCGAGAACAAGAGGCGAACATGGCGGGACACAGGATGATCCAGGTGCCGATATTTGCCGCCGACCCACAAGCAGTGGATTCGGGCTCGGAGCTGACGCATTGGCTCAAGACACTGGACAATCAGTTCAAAGCCCAGGACACCGCTGTCACTGATGAAACGAAACTAGACGTACTTCAGACTAAAGTACATCATAACGTCTACAGGGGAATCGAACAGTGTACGACATTCAATGCAGCTGTGACTGAGCTAAAACGAATTTACATTAACAAACGAAGTGTGGTTTATTCCCGGCATCTGCTCACAACGCGGAGTCAACAGCCCACTGAGACGCTGGATCATTTCGCCCAAGAGCTGTGACGTCTACTTGCAGATAGTACTCCAGAGGTATGCACTCATGAGCAAGTACAAGATGATCTTGTCCGCGATTCTTTTGTCTCTGGGATCAGCTCTTCAACCATTAGACAAAGACTTTTGGAAACTGCGGACTTGACGTTCACGGAAGCTTTACGGCTGGCGCACGTATACACTGAGGCCCGGGAACAATCTAACGCCTATGACCACACACGTGTCATTGCGGGGACTTCTCAACAAGCTCGACCGGAGAGAGCTACCGCCGAGGACGCGGGAGCGGACTTGACCTCACTGCCGGGAACCCTGGCCTCTCCCGAGGAGGACCCGGATTCCGGCTTGGCGGCAGCCGCAGCGGCAGGACCAAAGCCTGGACGAAACGCTACGTGTTACTTCTGCGGAAATCGACAACATCCCAGGTCGGTGTGTCTGGCTCGGGAAGCGATATGTCATTTGTGTTCGACAAAAGGACATTTTGCAAAAGTTTGCCGAAAGGCTGCGCGGGGCAAACGAACTCGCGCGACCTTGAATGGGCTTATCGCCGAGCCAACGGGCCGAGCACAGAGCGGGGCGCCTCACCCGGCTTTGATGAGCGGCGCACCTCCTCGTGGGCCCCTGGCTGCGCGCTCGACCTTGGTGAGATTCATCGGGCCGCCAAAACAAATGGCGCAAACACGACCGAACGCGGAGCGACCGTCCTTGGCTGGTATCCGAACGTCTCATGATGGCTTTGAGACTCACCGCGTGACTCTAGCGCCATCCGAAGGCTGCTCGTATGAACTACAAGCTCTTGCTTCGGCACGGGAAACTGCAGTTGGCTTCGACCCTTCTCGCGTGACATGAGCACCATCCGCTGGCTGCTCGTACGAACTACAAGCTCCTGCTTTGGCACGGCAAACTGCAGTCGGTTTTGAAACTATGCGCTTGACACGAGCGCCCTCCGGAGGCTGCTCGAACGACCGGAGAACTGTAGCCGGCGTTGGATCTACACGCGAGGTGCGATCATCTCGCTCGGATGGCTCAATACCTGCCGGTCCACCCGGCCTTGCTCAGGCCATTATCCCACTTATGATCGAAGGCATTTTTGCTCGGGCTTTAATCGATACGGGGTCCACAGATAGTTATATCGATCATCGACTGGTGCAAAAACATGGATGGCCGATCCTTGGGAAAAGACGTCGGATCTTTATGGCCTTCCAAGGGCTTAGGCTCAGCACAAAAGGGGAATGTCGATTGAAGCTTGTGATAAAGGGACGCATATTTCCAGATGTACATCTCATGGTCTCACCTGCATTATGTGCTGATATTTTGTTAGGACATGATTTTCTTAAGCGACATGGACGTTTGGAAATGGAATTTGGTGGGACTGATATGCTTGCTGTGTGTGCACTCGCAGGGATGGAAATTGAGCCTCTTTCGCTGTTCCCCAACATGACCATGGACTGCACATCTGTAGCGGTAAAATCACGGCGCTACTCACGAGCAGACGCGCAATTCATTGCGGAGGAAATGGCCCAGCTCTTAAAGGAAGGTATCATAGAACCTAGCCGGTCGCCGTGGCGGGCCCAGGTCTTAGTGGTGCGAAGTGAAGCGCATCGCAAACGCATGGTAATCGACTATTCGCAGATGATTAATCGATTTACACAGCTGGATGCCTACCCTCTACCGGGGATGGACGCACTGGTTCGACAGGTGGCCCAGTACTCGGTCTATAGCACTCTCGATCTGCGTAGTGCGTATAATCAGATCCCCATCTCCGGGGCCGATCGCATCCATACCGCCTTTGAATCGGGTCAAAGGTTATACCAGTTCACCCGACTAGGCTGGGCCAAATCGGAGGTGATTTTCCTAATTCAATGTAATTTACCTAAAAGTTGTGAGTGAGTATGAGGAACAAAATCATGAAAAAAAATTTCAAAAATATTGACGTTTTACGGTCAGACAGCCCGTTACCATAGCAACAGTTACAGACAACTCAAAAAATGCCTAAATTGACGATTTCTCAAGCTGTGTTTGACCCCCAGAGTTGATTCTGGTACCAAAAGATGCAGAATTGAAAGCCAAGGATGATTGGATAGCTTAACAATGTCTGTGACACAATTCAATACCACTTTTATCCAAAAAACTGATTTTTGTCTGAAATTTCAAGCATATTTATGGAAAAAAATTGAAACTTTTGCTTTTTAATCATAGGATAACCATTAATCAGATTAAATTTACTTTAAATTGTCTTTTACAACCTTGTATTGTCCAGTTTTTATAACTGTTATAACGTTGTTTAAATTTGGCCATCTTCATTTCAATAAAAAAAAGTTAACAAAAGCAGCTTACAATCATTAATTTTAATGCCTGCTTTCGGTTGTTACTGTAACCATTCATCAGGGCGTTCAAGGCGCTCTTGCACACATCAAGGATAGGCGCTCTTGTCTTCGATACAACGGCAGTGAACTCTGGGGTCAAGAGTGGAGTCGTAGTAAGACTGGAGACTGAGTTTGGCAGGAGTCTTCTGCAACTGGCGTGTCGGCACCACATCCACGAATTGGTTGGAGGGGCGTCTTGCTCAATAGTGTATGGCCCCACCACAGGACCTAATGAACAGCTGTTCAAGCGACTGCTCAACACTTGGAGTGAATTGGACCAGGGCAACTACACATTGGTCGAGGTGTCTGCTCAACAGAGAGAGCTGGCTGGCCATGTACATGCCACCATCACCTTCCTTCAGACGTGGATGGACAATAGCACAAAGGAGACTCTTCGACACGACTACCTGGAGCTGGCACACCTCACACTGCTGTTTCTTGGAGGGACTGTCCCTGATGGTATGAGGACCATCACTATCAAAGCTCCTGGGGCATTCCACCACGCCCGTTGGATGAGCAAGACTTTATACACTATAAAGGTGGCACTCTTCCGTTGGCAGCTGGGAGATATCTACACACCCGAAGAGCTGGAAGACATAACCAGTCTCGCTGCATTCATGTCAGTCTTCTACACTAAAGCGTGGTTGACATGTACCAGTGCTGCAGATGCACCATCTAACGACATGTACCTGTTGAAGAACCTCCTCAAGGCTGAGGCCAGTATCGCAAAGAATCAAACAAAGTGGCCTGCCAAATTTCTGTCCTTTGTGACTGTGGCCCGAGAGAAGCTACAAAACCATTTGTGGTACCTCTCAGAGAGATTGGTCTCTTTGGCACTCTTCTCGGACAGAACGTCATCTGACAAGCAGACTATGAGAAGGGCTATGCTCAGGTACCATGGGACTGCACATAACATGATACAGGAGATGCCAGCCTCACAGCAATTGGGGAGTAAAGCCCTCAAAGACTTTGTTGGTTACGACTCTTGGAGCATGTTTGAACTCTTGGGTATTGACTCCAGTTTTGTCAAGCTCCCCGTTGCACAGTGGCCCACCTCAGACAGCTATCGTCATGGCAAGGAAGTTGTGGCCAAACTCCCAGTTGTCAATGACGCAGCAGAGCGGACACTTGGACTCGCCACAGATTTGAACACTAACAAGGCCCCCAAATCTGAGGCGCAGCTCCAGGCTCTATACAGGGTTGTGAAGGGCGTCAGGGAGAAGCTGCATGGACTGGCAACATCCACTGAGGTTGTGACTAAGAAGTCATTGGCCTCCATTGATTACAATTGGGACTAGGTTTTTTATTTTGTTATCAATGTTCAATGTCAGACCTTAAATTTGAGACAAAAAAGCTTAATCAATGACAAAAGTTAATTTAAAGTACATTTAATTTGACTATAGCTCTGATTAATGATTATCCTATGATTAAAAAGCAAAATTTTCATTTTTTTTTCAAACAAATGCCTTAAATTTGAGATAAAAATGAGTTTTTGGGATAAAAGTTGTATTGAATTGTGTCACAGACATTGTTAAGCTATCCAATCATCCTTGGCTTTCAATTCTGAATCTTTTGGTACCAGAATCAACTCTGGGGGTCATACACAGCCTGAGAAATCATCGATTTTAAGAATTTTTTGAGTCGTCTGTAACGGTTGCTATGGTAACGGGCTGTTTTACCGTAAGACGTCAATATTTTTGAAAAAAAATTTCATGGTTTTGTTTCTGTTACCAGCCACAACTTTTAGGTAAATTACAACCTTGTAGTATGAAAAATTGAAAATCACCCCTGATTTGACCCAGCCTCCCGACTACCTTTTGGGGTGACGAACGGGGTCGCCTGTTTTCAGAGGGCTATGGACGACCTCATCGCTAAGGAGAACTTGACAGATGTCTTTTTATATCTGGACAATCTTACGGTTTGCGGGCATGACCAGGGGCATCATGATGTTAATCTGAAGCGCTTCCTCGAGGTCGCGCAGAGGTATCGCCTAACCATGAATGAGGCTAAGTGTCGTTACTCCATGCGCACGGTAGATCTTGTGGGGTACACCGTGACCCATGGCACTGTTGCTCCAGATAAGGAGCGTCTGCGACCCTTGCTCGATATGGCCCCGCCCTGCGATCGAGCTTCGTTGAAGCGTGCTCTCGGGCTGTTCGCCCATTATTCTAAGTGGGTGCAAAATTTCTCCGCGAAACTCCGCCCAATTGTGGCCTGCGAAGCATTCCCCATGAGCCCTGCCGCCATGGCTGCTTTTCGGGGCCTTAAGTCCGACATCGCTGGCGCCGCTGTGGCAACGATAGACGAGCGCAAATCTTTCGTCTTGGAAAGTGAGGCCTCGGATCATGCGATAGCGGCGACTCTCTCTGGGGGGGGGCGCCCTGTGGCTTTCTTTTCACGGACTCTCACCTCCGCTAAGCGGAGGCATTCGTCTGTCGAAAAGGAAGCGTACGCGATCGTCGAGTCGATTCGGCGTTGGCGTCCGTACTTGCTCGGACGATGCTTCCAAATCATCATGGACCAACAGAGCGTTGCGTTTATGTACGACACCTTACATGCTAAACGCATTAAGAATGAGAAAATCACTCGCTGGCGTATCGAACTCGCCGACTTCTGCTACACCATCAAATATCGCCCGGGGAGGGATAACCTGGTCGCCGACGCCTTATCGAGGCCGGCTACGTGTGCGGGTCTTATATCTTTGGAGGGTCTGCGCGCTTTGCACGACACTATGTGTCGTCCTGGGGTGACGCGTTTCGCTCATTTTGTGCGTCGTGGTAACCTGCCGTACTCGGTTGAGGACGTCCGCCGGGTCTGTCATGACTGCGCTGTATGTGCAGAACTCAAACCGCGTTTTTACAACCCTCCCATGGGGACGCTGGTCAGGGCTACTAGACCGTGGGAGAGATTGGCGATGGATTTTAAAGGGCCGCTGCCGGTGTCGAGTAACTCTCGTTATCTGCTCACTATCGTTGATGAGTACTCGCGATTCCCTTTTGCTTTCACATGCGCAGATATGACGGCCGCCACAGTCATACGGTGCCTGCAGAACTTGTTTTCTATGTTTGGGTATCCGGCCTACGTGCATACAGATCGGGGTGCGGTGTTCCTGTCCCAGGAAGTGAGGAGCTTCTTGCTCCAGAATAATGTCGCTTCTAGCTATACCACGCCGTACAGACCACAGGCGAATGGGCAGGTCGAACGCTTCAATGGGATTATATGGAGAGCCGTCATGCTAAGCCTCAGGACCCTCGGCCGGGGCCTAGATAAATGGGCTTGGTCACTAGCTGCGGCGCTGAACTCGATCAGGGCTCTACTATGTACGGCCACCAACCAGACTCCTCACGAACGGTTGTTCCACCACCCAAGAAGCTCGGGTAGTATCCGATCTTTACATAGTTGGCTCGCTGAGCCGGGGCCGGCCTACCTCAAACGTGCGGTTCGCACGAGCAAGTACGATCCCTTAGTGGATAGGTGCATGTACTCCAGGCTAATCCCGAGCATGCTCGCGTGATGACGGCAGATGGACGTGAGTCCACAGTCTCCTTACGCCATCTCGCCCCTTGTGGGGTCATCGACCCTTATGGGGACATCGACGAACCAATTTACGAATCTATTGACTCTCCCGATGCTTCGCCTATGGAGCATCTGCCGTCCCTCCTGTCGCCAGAGACACCCCTGCCTGAAGGCACTGTGGTGCCCCCTCCGACGCCTGCCTCCAGCGGCTACTCCGATGCAGGGGACTTCGGGCTTGGGGATGTCGTACCCGGTAGTTTCCGGACCCGTGCTGGCAGGGCAATTCGCTGCCCTGACCGCTACGGATGGACCGACTGACATGGACTGACAACACTAATCAATTAATGCTGTCGCATGCTTGCTTCCTGCCTCGCGGCAGTGTAGTTCTAACGGCGGGGAAAATGTAGTGAAAATGTATCAAAGTTGAACCCAGGTGTAATGCTCACTTAAACCACTGAGAGGCGTCTATAAGACCTAAGACGTCCGCGACTCCGGGCCACTCCTGCGACATTTACTCTATGACATGTCGACTCGGATGGTACGTACATGCAGATATTCTAGGCTTGCTTGCATTGACTAATACTAGGGCATGCCCGTACTATATCTATATCTAAAATTATATCCCCCCCCTCTATTTACATGAAATGGTTTGGTCCAAAGCGAACGGCTTGCGAGTACGGTGACAATCCCCCCCCCCCCCCCCCCTCTATTTACATGAAATGGTTTGGTCCAAAGCGAACGGCTTGCGGAGTTTGGTAAAGAAATCGCCATAGCGTGCACAAACGCGCAGGAAAGCGAAAGAATCGCAAATTAGTTTTAATTAGTTTTAAAACATAGTTTAACGCCAACATAGCGGCAACATAGTTTGCCAACGTGAAATAAATGAATACGCTCTCAAATGTGCCGTCCGAGGCAGAGTCTGTTCGCCACGTTCGGCACACGTGATAACTCGCTGCTCTCTGATTGGTTGAATCGTTTTTTGGACATAGCTCGGTAACTACTTGTCCGATTAATATGAAACCTTGAAAAGGCACATCCTCGGGTCCCCAGCAATATACCTGGCAAGTTTCAAGTATATCGGACCCGTGGTTGTCGAGAAACAGCGGTCACAGACAAACACACAGACATACACACATACACACATACACACACACACACACACACAGAGATTACTGGAATTATAGATAGATTATCGATCCTTCCTATATGATGCCACGATCCTGATATATATATATTGCATGATTGTATTCTACAGGATGATGCCAGAGATCTGATTGTTATTAAACCTACCTATGGGACAAAGTTGTGGACTTGATTGATTACTACAACAGTGGGTACACCATCCCACATGTGGGGGATCTTTCGGTCACTCCTGGGAGATCGATCGGCTGTCTCCTGCTGTGGGCTTGTTCAAGAGAAGTGCCTGGTGCTAAACAACAACAACAACAACAACAGCAGCAGCAGCAACAATACTCTATGTGGAACCTTACCAAAAGCCTTCTTAAACTCTAGAAACTCTAGATTGACAAGATTTAATAAGTCCACTACCATTCCCACATCCACCTAATCAGAAACTCCTTCGTCGAACTCCAATATATTTGTTAATTTTTTTCTTAGAGTTTCTGGAGTCATTTGTTTTGTGTTGGAGTATCTTATTATAATAGAGCAAACGTATATGGTTATGTTTGTTTGTTTATATGTGACAAAATCGTCTTCTTCAAATAAAATTAACACCCAAAACACAGTCCGTGAACTTTTAATTACGTTTAGAATGCTGAGACCTCTCAGACCTTTGACGATGCTTTAAATCCCCCAAGACCATGAAGACCCCTGAAGACCCAACATACCCTTAAAGACCCTGAAGACCCAAAATAACCTGAAGACCCAAAATACCCCGAAGACCCAAAATACCCCGAAGACCCAAAATACCCCGAAGACCCGAAAGCCCCTGAAGACCCAAAATATCCTGAATACCCTGAAGACCCAAAACACCCCAAAGACCCGAAATACCCAAAGCACCCGGAAGACCAAAAAGACCATGAAGACCCAAAAAATCCCGAAGACCCAAAACACCCTGAAGACCCCAAAGACCCAAAACACCACAAAGACCCAAAATGCCCTTAAAGGCCCAGAGGATCCAAAAGACCCTGAATACCCAAATGGCCCCGAAGACCCAACAGACCCAGAAGACCCAAAACACCCTGAAGACCCCGAAGACCCAAAACACCCTGAAGACCCAAAATATTCTTAGACTCAAAGGAACCAAAAGACCCTTTAGACACAAAAGCCCCCGTAGACCTAAAAGACCCTGAAGACATCAAAGACCCTGAATACCCAAAACCCCCCAAAGACCCAAAATACTCTTAAAGGCCCAGAGGATCCAAAATACCCTGAAGACCCAAATGGCCCGAATGACCCAAAACACCATGAAGACCCAAAAGACCCTGAAGACCCAAAAGACACCGAAATGGTCAAAGATGCCTATCCCTCTGAAACGACGTGTGGTGAGGCACGCGGAGCGCACCGAGTCACACTAGTTAATTAAACACTCACAGACACATATAAATGGAGAAGTGCCTTGCTGCTGGCTTAACGGTTAAGGTGGCTGGCTTCAGATCTTAGGGTCTTGCGTTTGAGCCCTGTCATGCCGTTAAACAACACCAGGTGGGTTGACCAGCCATAGACTGTACACGAAACGACAATATATACACAAAGAATTAAGTTAAGCACCCCTACATAACGAATTAAGGTAAGCACCCCCTAATATATATTCTTTGTGTATATGTATACATTGGCATATATTCTAAGGTATGTGAGATCAAATAATGATTGGTATGACATTAGCAATTATCCATTGATGAAATTGAGTGATCAAAGTGAAAAAAAGTGATTGGTTGAGTCAGTGATCCGATCACGTGGGTCCTACACACGTTATTGACGCAAAGATCGCTAGAGGTCTTCTCAGAACAATGACTGTACGTTAGAAAACATAAACGTCATCCACACTGTCCGTGATGGACCTATAGCTCCATACTTAAATTGAGGTGAAAATATGCCTAAAATTCCCAAAAAATTTCACCTTAAATTATTCAGAATAAAATATTGAAAACGGCATGATTGTTATGTTTTTATGTGACCATAATATCACTTCTCCAGAAAATATAGCAATATCATGGGTATATTACACTGTTTTGACGACAACAAACTTGTAGTGTGCGAGGTTGTAAAAAAACGGGGGGGTGCTTAACTTAATTCTTTGTGTATATTTGTTCTGACATTCATGAGATGTTTATGCAAGCGGCGTAAAATTTTTGCCGCGTAAAAAAATTCATTCAGACGGAAATTATATGTATTTTAGGCGCATGTAATCTTTTCTTAATTATTGTTGTCGGTGGATTCATTCAGACCGATTATATGAAACAAACCGAAGTCATAAATGTTCTGAAGTGAACCTTTGTGAGCGCGAGGTGGATCCAAAATGGCGCACCTTGGATCCAAAATGGCGCACCGTGGGTCCAAAGTGGTGCGCGGTGTATCCACGTTATGTGCCGTGCCTGACGTGGCCGCTAGGAGGGGCTCCGTAACGAGCGAGGAGGGATCTGCACGTCGCGCCGGAGAGGTGAAGCTCGCCTTCAGCAAGAGAGAGCCCGTTTGGTCGAACCATACGCTATGGCTTCGTCTCTCCAAATGTTGCTCTCCGCAACCGTTTCCATGTGGAGCTGCTCGCTGGTTCTGACGGCCCGAAGTCCCGCCGAAGATCCCGAGGCTGCGAGGTCCACATCGAGAGCATCCGAGTTAATAACGGAGGAGCGAGTCGAGGCGACTCATCGGCGAGACAGCGGAGACCTGCTCATCTTCGCTCTGCTGCTCACACTCACCATCCTCACCATCTGGCTGTTCCGCCGCCGCCGCTTCAGGTTTCTACACGAGACGGGGCTGGCGATGATCTACGGTAACGAACGGGACCCTCGGTGTGTCTGTTTGTGTGTTATCCGTGCACGTGGGACATCAACCAGACTGTGCTGTCTGCACTCATGCACACTGTTTCACTCATCTGTGTCATCATGTACTCGCGTACACACACTGGCATATGTACCTCATTCAAACTGCAGTGAGTGTATGCACTC
Organism: Myxine glutinosa; assembly: GCF_964187855.1. Classification (NCBI taxonomy): domain Eukaryota; kingdom Metazoa; phylum Chordata; class Myxini; order Myxiniformes; family Myxinidae; genus Myxine; species Myxine glutinosa. The sequence continues at coordinate 36,045,400 of NC_136265.1, read as the reverse complement.
ATTGAAACTCTAGTGAGTGTACGCACTGTCAATGAAACTCTGGTGAGTGTATACGCACTCTCGTTCAAACTCTAGTGAGTGTACGCACTGTCAATGGAACTCTAGTGAGTGTATATGCACTCATTGAAACTCTAGTGAGTGTACGCACTCATTCAAGCTGCAGTGAGTGTACGCACTCTCAATGAAAGTCTAGTGAGTGTATGCGCTCTCGTTCAAACTCTAGTGAGTGTATGCACTCTCGTTCAAATTCTAGTGAGTGTACACACTCTCGTTCAAATTCTAGTGAGTGTACGCACTCTCAATGAAACTCCAGTGAGTGTACACACTCTCAATGAAACTCTATTGAGTGTATGCACTCTCAATGAAACTCTAGTGAGTGTACGCACTCTCATTAAAACTATAGTGAGTGTACGCACTCTCAATGAAACTCTAGTGAGTGTACACACACTCATTCAAACTCTAGTGAGTGTACGCACTCTCAATGAAACTCCAGTGAGTGTACGCTCTCTTATTCAAACTCTAGTGAGTGTACGCACTCAATGAATCTCCAGTGAGTGTACACACACTCAATGAAACTCTATTGAGTGTACGCACTCGTTCAAACTCAAGTGAGTGTATGCACTCTCAATGAAACTCTAGTGAGTGTACGCACTCTCGTTCAAACTCGAGGGAGTGTACGCACTGTCAGTGAAACTCTGGTGAGTGTATACGCACTCTCGTTCAAACTCGTGAGTGTACGCACTGTCAATGAAACTCTAGTGAGTGTATGTACTCATTGAAACTCTAGTGAGTGTAAGTACTCATTGAAACTCTAGTGTGTGTGTACGCACTCTCAATGAAAGTCTAGTGAGTGTATGCACTCTCGTTCAAACTCTAGTGAGTGTACGCACTCTCGTTCAAATTCTAGTGAGTGTATGCACTCTCAATGAAACTCTAGTGAGTTTATGCACTCTCAATGAAACTCTAATGAGTGTACGCTCTCTCGTTCAAACTCGAGGGAGTGTATGCACTGTCAGTGAAACTCTGGTGAGTGTATACGCACTCTCGTTCAAACTCTAGTGAGTGAACGCACTCTCAATGAAACTTTATTGAGTGTACGCACTCGTTCAAACTCGTGAGTGTACGCACTCTCAATGAAACTCTAGTGAGTGTACGCACTCTCGTTCAAACTCTAGTGAGTGTATGCACTCTCGTTCAAACTCTAGTGAGTGTACATACTCATTGAAACTCTAGTGAATGTACGCACTCTCAATGAAACTCTAATGAGTGTATGCACTCTCATGCAAACTCTCTTGAGTGTATGTACTTTCAATTAAACTCTCGTGACTGTACACACTCTTGTTCCAACTCTAACGAGTGTCCTCACTCTCGTTCAAACTTGAGTGAGTGTATGCACTTTCAATTAAACTCAAGTGAGTGTTCGCACTAATTGAAACTCTAGTGAGTGGACGCACTCATTCAAACTCTAGTGAATGTATGCACTCTCGTTCAAACTCTGGTGAGTGTAAGCACTCTCATTCAGACTCGTGAGTGCATGCACTTTCAATTAAACTCTAGTGAGTATACACACTCTTGTTCAAATTCTCGTGAGTGTACGCACTCTCGTTCAAACTCTAGTGAGTGTAAGCACTCTCATTCAAACTCGTGAGTGCAGGCACTTTCAATTAAACTCCAGTGAGTGTACACACTCTTGTTCAAACTCTAATGAGTGTATGCACTCTCATTCAAACTCTAGTAAGTGCATGCACTTTCAAGTAAACTCTAGTGAGTGTACGCACTCTTGTTCAAACTCTAGTGAGTGTACGCACTCTCAATGAAACTCCAGTGAGTGTACGTACTCTTATTCAAACTCTAGTGAGGGTACGCACTCTCAGTGAAACTCTAGTGAGTGTACGCACTCTCGTTCAAACTCTAGTCAGTGTACGCACTGTCAATGAAACTATAGTGAGTGTATGCACTCATTGAAACTCTAGTGAGTGTACACACTCATTCAAACTGCAGTGAGTGTATGCACTCTCAATGAAAATCTAGTGAGTGTACGCACTCTTGTTCAAACTCTAGTGAGTGTACGCACTCTCGTTCAAATTCTAGTGAGTGTACACACTCTCGTTCAAATTCTAGTGAGTGTACGCACTCTCAATGAAACTCTAGTGAGTTTATGCACTCTCAATGAAACTCGAGTGAGTGTACGCACTCTCGTTCAAACTCGAGGGAGTGTACGCACTGTCAGTGAAACTCTGGTGAGTGTATATGCACTCTCGTTCAAACTCTAGTGAGTGGACGCACTCTCAATGAAACTTTATTGAGTGTACGCACTCGTTCAAACTCTAGTGAGTGTACGCACTCTCAATGAAACTCTAGTGAGTTTACATACTCATTGAAATTCTAGTGAGTGTATGCACTCTCGTTCAAACTCTAGTGAGTGGACGCACTCTCAATGAAACTTTATTGAGTGTACGCACTCGTTCAAACTCTAGTGAGTGTATGCACTCTCGTTCAAACTCTGGTGAGTTTACATACTCATTGAAACTCTAGTGAATGTACGCACTCTCAATGAAACTCTAATGAGTGTATGCACTCTCATGCAAACTCTCGTGAGTGTATGTACTTTCAATTAAACTCTCGTGACTGTACACACTCTTGTTCCAACTCTAACGAGTGTCCTCACTCTCGTTCAAACTCGAGTGAGTGTATGCACTTTCAATTAAACTCAAGTGAGTGTATGCACTAATTGAAACTCTCGTGAGTGCATGCACTCATTCAAACTCTAGTGAGTGTACACACTCTCGTTCAAACTCTAGTGAGTGCAAGCACTCTCATTCAAACTCGTGAGTGCATGCACTTTCAATTAAACTCTAGTGAGTGTATGCACTCTTGTTCAAACTCTAGTGAGTGTATGCACTCTCGTTCAAACTCTAGTGAGTGTGAGCACTCTCATTCAAACTCGTGAGTGCATGCACTTTCAATTAAACTCCAGTGAGTGTACGCACTCTTGTTCAAACTCTAATGAGTGTACGCACTCTCATTCAAGCTCTAGTAAGTGCATGTACTTTCAATTAAACTCTCGTGAATGTACGCACTCTTGTTCAAACTCTAGTGAGTGTACGCACTCTCAATGAAACTCCAGTGAGTGTATGTTCTCTTATTCAAACTCTAGTGAGTGTACGCACTCTCATTCAAACTCGTGAGTGCATGCACTTTCAATTAAACTCTAGTGAGTGTACGAACTCTTGTTCCAATTCTAGTGGGTGTATGCACTCTCATTCAAATTGTAGTGAGTGTATGCACTCTCGTTCAAATTCTAGTGTGTGTATGCACTCTCGTTCAAATTGTAGTGAGTGTATGCACTCTCGTTCAAATTCTAGTGAGTGTATGCACTCTTGTTGAAATTGTAATGAGTGTATGCACTCTCGTTCAAATTCTAGTGAGTGTACGCACTCTCGTTCAAACTCTAGTGAGTGTATGCACTCTCGTTCAAATTGTAGTGAGTGTATGCACTCTCGTTCAAATTCTAGTGAGTGTATGCACTCTCGTTCAAATTCTAGTGAGTGTATGCACTCTCCTTCAAATTGTAGTGAGTGTACGCACTCTCGTTCAAACTCTAGTGAGTGTATGCACTCTCGTTCAAATTGTAGTGAGTGTATGCACTCTCGTTCAAATTATAGTGAGTGTATGCACTCTCGTTCAAATTGTAGTGAGTGTATGCACTCTTGGTGAAACCCTGGTGAGTGTTTGCACTCTCATACAAACCCTAGTGAGTGTACATTTTTTTGTTCAACCTCTAGTGAGTGTACCTGGCTGTCATACCATGTGACCTTTGACGTCCGAGTTATCATTAAAATATTATCCATGGGGAGTCCTTCCTAAGTTTAAGGTTTTGCATCGCAGATAGGAGCGTTGCAGTAGTCTCGCATTTCTCCACTCTCATTCTCCGGGGCAAAACTAATGACTAACATTTTGAACTCAACAGGCCCAAAGCCCCCCCAGATGAATTTTCCAGAAGAATGCGAGAGGGTCGGACTACAAAATGCCCCTTTTCTGCCTGAGTTGGCGTGGCACGACCATTTTGATGTCTCACCCTGTAGCGGTGTCATTTTATAGCAGCCGTACAAAAATGTACACGTCTCAAGTAAATCGATTTCTCTCATTTCAGTTAAGGATGTCATTCATTGCTCGTGATGACTCCATCTTTGCTCATTGCTTATTCGCAAGTTCCTTCTGATGTCTCCAATGCACATTATTTGGTCTTTCATTTGATTGAGGCAGGCTCATTACAAAAGTTGAATATGATCACACTCAGATCTCATTTTGTTCTTGTACTTCTGACAGATGCTATCTGCTTGAAATGTACAAATACTGAATTGAGCTCTTAACCCTCAGAATGACGAATTTCTCTGCATTAAAGACCAGTAGCCAAATTGTAGACCACAACCAGTTCTTGAAAGACTCGGGAATAATTGAGGCTGTTAAAGAAGAAGGATCCGCCAAATCTTAGACCAAGTGTACAGAGTATGAAAATATTCATCAATGTAGTTTCTGATAGTCCTCAATTTTCCGAATATCGCAACGCTGTCACTTTGCACCTCTCACTGCTGTATATATTTTAAAGCCTGGTGTTGGCTTAGCGGATAGGGTGCGGCTTGGGATCATAGGATCCAGGGTTCGAATTGCGGTCGATCGCTGAGTTAACGCCAGGGGGGTTGACTCAGCCTGTCATCCTTCCAGGGTCGGCAAATTGAGTATCAGTTCACTGGTAATTCCCTGTATGTCGCAAAAGGTGACTAACAGGGTTGGCAGCAGGAAGGGCAACCGGCCGTAAAACATTGCTTCAAAAAGGAGACCACGGTGCCCGAAAAAGGCGAAAAATGGCCTCCAAAGGTGGTTCACTGCTATATATATTTTAGACTGGACTGGACTGGACTGGACTGGACTGGAATGAAACAGACTTGCTGCCATCCTTTGGAGTCGACAGCTGTTCAAAGGAACACCTGAGCACGTTCATTGTTTATTGTGTGGAAGCTGTGGGCCGCATGACGACAACACTCTAAGATAGCGAACAGATTTGAGACCTGGTGTCGAGGAATGCCCAAGAAGTCCACAACACTCTTGCTATCCTTACGAAAACCTCACTGTGAGCAGCCACGAGTACATCGAACACACACAAGTGAGGGTAACCCAAAAATCCTATCTATACCCACTCCGCCATTGAGGTTCTGTGTATGGCAAGACCTCCCTCCTGAGCCGTGACGTCACCAAGAAGGCCGTAGCCGGGCATATCACACACTGTCAGCACGATGTCAGACCTGTGGGCTCCACTTGGTCCCCTTGATCTGACACCTTCTTAAAATAATTTGAATGCGTCACAACTGGGACGTGCCACCTCGGCATTTTCCGCTGTTTCAATAAAGAAAACAAAAAATTTCCTGAGCTTCAGTCCAGTGTTCCATACTACATTAAATGTACTATTTAGGAGAATCGAACCCTCGCTTCACGTTATCTGCAAACAGCAAGGTTTGGGATTCAACAATACCTGGAAGATAAATAAAAATGAAATTGGGCCCAATATGGACCCCCGAGGGACTCCGCTTTCAGATGCTAACATTCAGATACGAACTGTGAAATGTGGCAACATTTCTTCTTCTGCGGTGCTGCTTGCAGGAAATGGTTTGTTGATTCCAATGTGCAACCACAAGTATGCAGTTAATTTGGAATCAACCTCTCCATACCCTTGCGAATCTGGCTTCTCAGAGTGGACTGTATGAGATCCTTCCGTAAAGAGAGGAGCAATATTAGTCTCTCGAATTCTGTGGCAGGATGATTTCGAGGTTTGCACACTCGCTTCTGAGCTGTCTAGTCTGGGTTCGAACCCTGACCCAGTGATAAATGGTCATCCTGGTGTTTCACAGGCATCAATGTGTGCGCCCATCCTGGTGTCTCACAGGCATCAATGTGTGTTCCATCCCTCTGATGGTCATTAAACTGGGCGTTTTTCTTAAGTTTCAGGAGTTTCTCTTGTAGGTGATGCACAAGGAAATTTATATCGTACAAGTTCTGGCAAATATTAATATTCGGGTTAGTAAGAAAGTTCATGTCATCAGATTCCTCGAGCCACTCCTCCAAAGATTTCCTTCACATCGACTGAATCAATTAAATCGGAACTGCCTGTAATTAACAAGTTATAAAACGGAAAACATCTTTCTATAATTCACCAAATATCTGTCTGTCCGTCTGTCCGTCTGTTCCCAGGTACCGCAAAAACGGCTGAACCGATCGCAACGATATTTTGGGTGGTTAATCCTGGGACTCCCTGGAGTAAAATAGGCTATATTGTTTTTCCAATTTTTCCAATTTCCAATTTTCCAGTTTTTCCAAACACGATGGAATAATATTTACCGATATGAACGGTGATGTGGCTTTTATTGAAATTCTACAAATACTGTTTAGATTTTGATGATTTGCGTGTGATATGATTTAACGGATGTTTATATAAATCGGTACCCGTCGGTATGAAATCGTAAAAAATCGTCGGATCGGTATAAAAAATCCCTTCAATTTCTGATATTTTGCCTTTTCATTTTGGGCCTCCCAATTGAAGCCCCGCCCATAGGGCGGGTACCATTACTAGTTGTTCTAATATGAGTTTCCGAATAAGGAACTTCAATGCAGGATGAGGCCATTAGGCCCATGAAGCCTGCAATATCATTGCCACCCTGAGGTTGTTTGGTGCATGCTCTATCCATTTAAAATGTTGAGCGTTAAGGAAGGAAGCAGCACATACCATGTTTAAAGTCATACTGTAGCGGTTACCGGAAGCATGACACAATCACCTTGCACCGGCCGATGACGTAACTGGCGGGCGGTTACTTGCCCGGACGTGTCTGGACTTGCCTTGCCCGGGCGGACTCTCGATTTGCATACCACGCCCCGTTGAGAGGCGTGGCTGACTTATTTGCATACCACGCCCCGCCTGAGAGGCGTGGCTTTTGTGTGGTGAACTTTTGATATAAATTGCCGCCCATGTTATCGGGCTATTCAGTGCTTTTGAGTTCTTTCGAGTTGAGCTAGAATAAATAGCTCAGTGAAACTTCGTTCCTGGTGTCGTCCATTTTGTCCGGCTCTATCGTGAGAGCATAGCTCCACAATTGGTGACCCCTTTTCGAGAACACGGCGATGGAGTCATCTGTAGCTTTGAAGCTCCCTGGCTTCTGGGAATCACACGCAGCCGTCTGGTTTGCCCAGGCAGATTCTCTCTTCACCCTGCGGAACATCACGGAGGACACGACGCGCTACCACCATGTGGTCTCCGTGCTCAACGCCTCCACTGCTGCCCGGGTCCTGAGCTTCCTACAGAACCCGCCGAACGCCGACAAATACGGCGCGCTCAAAGGCCTACTCCTCGGTGCGTTTGGACTCACGGAGACCGAACGCGCGCGACAGCTGCTCGACCTCCCGGACCTGGATGAGGCCCGTCCATCCGAGCGCATGGACCACATGCTGGCTCTACTTGGCGACCACAGCCCGGATTTCCTCTTCCGCGAGCTGTTCCTCCGGCAGCTACCCGGGCATGTACGGTTAGCTTTGGCTAACTCGCCCATCATGGACCCTCGCGCCCTGGCCAAGGAGGCCGATACATTTTTCTCGGCCAGGCGACACGTCGGAGCGGCAGCCTGGAACCCTGGGCCGACCGAGGCAACGCCCGCGCCACGACCGGCGCCACCACCGGCCGAGTTAGCGCCACTCGCGGCAGCGGCCGCCGCGACGCCCTGTCGACCGAACCCGACGTGACCGCCGGAGCCTCCACCAGAGCGGACCATGTGCTATGACCACGCCAGGTTCGGGCAGAAGGCCAGAACGTGCCGCCCACCGTGCACTTTTGGCAGGTGTGGAAACGACCAGGCCGGCGCTCGCTGCCTGCCATGAGTGTCGGCCATTCAGGCAGCCTTCTGTTTATCACGGACACAGCGTCCGGGCGGCGTTTTTTGTGTGGCACCGGCGCTCAGCTGAGCGTGATACCCGCCTCGGTGCAGGACAAACAGGCCGCGCTTTGCGGCCCCGCCTCGGTCGCCGCAAACGGCTCCTCCATCCGCACCTTCAGTTCGCGCAGCGTCACACTCTGCTTCGGGGGCCAACGCTTCAGGTGGGACTTCATCATGGCGAACGTGCCCATGGCCTTGCTGGGTGCAGATTTTCTGTGCGCGCATGGACTTTTGGTGGACGTCAAACGGCGTCAGCTCATCAACGCGGAGACATTCAGCTCGCTCGCTTGCTCATTGAGCGGCTCCGCACCAACCAAGCTAGCCTGCGCGCTCCCGGCCGCAGACGATTTCACCTGCCTGCTCGCCGAGTTTCCCGCCCTCACGCAGCCAACGTTTTCGGCCGTCGCCGTCAAACACGGCGTCGAGCACCACATCCCGACCACAGGTCCACCAGTCTACGCCAGGGCTCGTCTCCTCGACCCGACCAAACTCGCCGTGGCAAAGGCAGAATTCGACGCACTGGAGCGATTGGGCATTGTGCGGCGCTCGAATAGCGCGTGGGCCTCGCCCCTGCACATCGTGCCCAAACCGGGTGGCGGATGGCGACCATGCAACGATTACCGCCGCCTCAACGGCGCCACCACCCCCGACCGGTACCCGATACCACACATACAGGACTTTTCCGCCCGTTTGGCGGGGCGGGTGATCTTTTCCAAGGTCGACCTCATTCGGGGCTACCACCAGGTACCCGTCCAGCCGGCCAACGTGCCGAAGACGGCGGTAATTACACCTTTTGGCCTCTTCGAGTTCCTTCGCATGCCGTTCGGCCTTAAGAACGTGGCCCAGGCCTTCCAGCAGCTGATGCACAGCGTGCTGCGCGACCTCACCTTCCTTTTCGTCTACTTGGACGACATTCTCGTCGCCAGCACTTCCCGGGCGGAGCACCTCATCCACCTGCGCACGCTTTTTGAGTGCCTCGGCCAGCACGGCCTCATCATCAACCCGGCGAAATGCCAGTTTGGCGTAACGGCTGTCGACTTCCTGGGGCACCGCATCACGAAGCGCGGGACCATCCCGCTGCCTACCAAGGTGGAGGCAGTCACAAGTTTCCCGCGCCCCCGCTCCATCAAGGCCCTACAGGATTTTTTGGGGATGGTAAATTTCTACCACCGGTTCGTGCCTCGCGCCGCCCAACTCATGCGCCCCCTGTACGAAGCCCTCCGGGGCAAGCTGGCCAAGCACGACGTCGCCTGGACCAAAGAGATGGACGAGGCGTTCACGGGCGCTAAGCTGGCCCTCGCCAACGCGACCATGCTGGCGCACCCGGCGCTCGAAGCACCCATCGCCCTCACCACGGACGCTTCCGACTACGCGGTGGGCGCCGTGCATGAACAGTGGGTGAACGGGGCTTGGCAACCGCTGGCCTTCTTCAGCCGGCAGCTTCGCCCTAACGAGCACAAGTATAGCGCTTTCGACCGCGAGCTCCTTGGCCTTTACCTGGCCGTTCGCCACTTCCGCCATCTTTTAGAGGACCGGCCGTTCACGGCGTTTGTGGACCACAAACCCCTGGTCTTCGCCATGGCCAAGGTTGCAGAGCCGTGGTCGGCCCGCCAGCAGCGCCACTTCTCTGCCGTGTCCGAATTTACGACGGACATCCGGCATGTCGCGGGCAAGGACAACACTGTGGCCGATTGCCTCTCCCGGTCTGGCGCGAACGCTGTCCACCTCGGTGTGGACTTCGCCCGCATGGCGGCCGACCAGACCGCCGACCCCACGGTGCAAGCCTTCCGGACAGCGGACACAGGCCTGCGGTTGGCCGACGTTCCCTTCGAGGACACAGGCACAGTTCTCCTGTGCGACGTTTCCCTGGGCCAACCTCGCCCCATCGTGCCCACCGGATGGCAGCAGCACATTTTTGACGCCCTCCACAGCCTTTCCCACCAGGGCCGGAAAGCGTCGCAGAAGCTCGTGGCAGCACAGGACGCTCGGTCCTCCAGGAGGCCGCCAGGAGATTTGCCCCCGTGCCCACGTCCCACCATGGCTGCCCCCAACCCCACGTCCCCCCAGCACTTCGCACTGCAGAGTATGTTTTTATCCGGAACGACACACACCGGGGACCGCTCCAGCCGCCATACGATGGACCTTTCCGGGTCCTGAAGAGGGACGACAAGTCGTTCATCATTGACATCGGCGGCAAACCGGACCGCATCTCCGTGGACCGCCTCAAGCCGGCCCATTTGGACCTCGACCAACCTCCACGGTTGGCCCTTCCTCCACGACAGGGCCGTCCCCCGTCAACCAAGCCCCCCGCCCGACCATCCACCGCCACGCCACCTACCACCCCCACACGAATCGCCAGGGGTCGTTTCGGCCGGGTCATCAAGACCCCCCTCAAACTGACTCTCCCGGTGCAAGTTAATTCTGGAGGGGCGCATGTAGCGGTTACCGGAAGCATGACACAATCACCTTGCACCGGCCGATGACGTAACCGGCGGGCGGTTACTTGCCTGGACTCGTCCGGACGTGTCCGGACTTGCCTTGCCCGGGCGGACTCTCGATTTGCGTACCACGCCCCGTTGAGAGGCGTGGCTGACTATTTGCATACCACGCCCCGCCTGAGAGGCGTGGCTTTTGTGTGGTGAACTTTTGATATAAATTGCCGCCCGTGTTAACGGGCTATTCAGTGCTTTTGAGTTCTTTCGTGTTGAGCTAGAATAAATAGCTCAGTGAAACTTCGTTCCTGGTGTCGTCCATTTTGTCCGGCTTTATCGTGAGAGCATAGCTCCACAATACCATGTTTGGTATATGATTCAGTCGGGGTTCGTACCGCCAACCTCCCAGACCCAGAGCGGAAGCCCTAACCGTTACATCACTACGTCTGACGTATGTTAATATGTCCTTGAATGTTGGAACAACTCTGATGGAAGCTTCATTATATAATTTGTTGAGCATTAAGTTTATTGTTTTTGAGGAGTTTGTAGGTATATTCCGCGCAGTCTTGAGAAGAAAGGACATGGGCGGGGTCTGCAAGCAGCGAATTTGATTGGTTGAGATGACGTAAAATACCGTAATATTTAATGTCCAACTCCTGCAAAACGGAAGGTTTTTGAAAGTGTCTAAATGGCGATTTGTGTTCTACGGTGTTCAAGTATATAATTAAATTCAAATAAAATAAAGATTTTAAAGGTTGTAGAAAAACTTTTTTTGGAAGTTAACCACCGCTGATGCAGCGTCCTTTACACCAACGTAACACGTTAAATTCGTTATTCGTGCCTGTTGTTTGTGTCCTTTATAACATCCTTAAAAACACTAAGTTTCTTGTTTTGGAATGATTTTAAATTTTGTTTGATTGCCAGACAGGCACGTCTCAAGTACAGAGCCAAATTACTTTTAAACTGCAGGTTAGTGTTCCAATTCCTGTTCCGATTTGTGTTCAAAATATAACATTCAATTGAAATTAAGTTGTTCCTCAATCATAAACTGACATTTGTGGAGACACAGCCGGACAAAGTGAACCAATTGTTTAACCCCGCTTTTCGCTTCCCGCACTTGGGATAATAAACAATTCAACACAGTGTATGTGCGGCGTTCAAACCTCGGATTTGAGCATCACCAGGTCAGTGTTCACATGGAAACACGGAACACCGAGTGCATTTAACCCTTGGATGCAGTGATTGGGCCTCGGAGGTCCACAATATATTTTTTGTTGCAAAAACTATGCTGTACAATTTTATTTTGGAATGAGCCTCATTTTCACCGACTTTCATGTTGTTACACAAAATTCAGTGACATAAATAAATAAAAAATTCATTCAGACTCGTGGGAAAATCTTCATTCTTCACTTATAACCCGAAAATTCGACATGATTGCAGGCCTGGGGCCTTCGAGGCCCCGCATAAATGTTGTTGTACTACTATGTTATCGCATTATTTTCTTGATATGAACCTCATTATATGCTCCTCTAACTTGGTTACAAAGAATTCAGTGACAAAAATATGAAAATTAAAAAACTTTACACGAATACATTTGTGGGGCCTCTGAGGCCCAATAGCTGCATAGGTGTAGGATTTTTGACAGTTGTGGAGATATACATTCTAAATAAAGGGATTAGTGAATCATATTTTTTGAGTAAATACTCCTCAATGAGCCTCAACCTTTTAGAGAAAAAAAAGAGTTGAAAAACCAAGAACAAAAAAAAAATTTGCAAAAAAAAATAAAAAATAGATTCATTACTTGTATGGGAATCTTCCAACTAATAGGATCAATGATTCACATTTTCTGAGCAAATACACATCCATGAGAATCGACTTGGATTGAAAAAGGACATGAAAGAAAAAAAACCTATAAAAAAAACAGGAAAAAAACATTACATGAATACATCCGTTGGGTCTCCAAGGACAAATGGCTGTGTTTATGTAGGATTTTTGACGCCTGCATCTAAGAGTTAAACTGGCTTAATGTACGTGTGAAATGGCTAATCTTATTGACTACAGACAGACGTATAGTACACAATCAGTTGCTGTGAATAGTTGGCACACAACTGACTATTCTGACTCTAATTGACCTCGACAAATCCAATTCCTCAAAAGTAACGCTCTATTTCACAGCTATCCATTCACCAGAGGGAGATGAGGGTTAGCGGCCGTGCGTAGTTATTTGCATTCAGAGGAGGTTTTTGAAGACGGGCGCAGAGGAAAACAGTGAAACGGTTGTAGGTGTAACGCACCAGAAGATGCCCGAGACATTGACAGTCGGTTTAACACTGATTTTGCTTTCCAGACAACACTAGATCCTGAGGATCCCAGTATACGCGTTGATCTTTTCAGATTTGTTTTGATGCCCAACTCACTTTTGACATTGCAAATGAAAAGTTAGGTTATCAGTCTTTCTTTTCCTACTTTATCCTCTCATCTCTCATCCATGGCTTTCACCGTTCCACGGATTATGCACTTTTGCTAAGTTTTCATTTTTATTTCCTCTCATTGTATAAACATGCTGTATTCCTTTCCTTTCCGGTCACACTTCCCTTTTGATTTTTTTTTTGTCGGAGTAAAGTTTATAAACCCTTTATTCTTATCATCACCTTTACCTTTTTTTATATTGCTCCTTAATGCGTTGTGGAGAGTATAGGAGAGGGAGAGTTCTCCACTGGACATTCACACTAGTTGCCATGAACCCAAAAGTGCCAGTGTGTAGTGGGTGAGAGGCGGGTTGCAGTGGGAGTAGAGTGGGTGAGTAAGTAAAGAGCAGAGAAGAAGTCCTTCAACTTACTGATTGCCTTAATCAGTGGCCATCTACATCATCAGCTGGGAACTGCCCATCATCGAGGTTTCGACCCTTCAATCTCAGAACCTCTCTGAACAATGGGTCCACAAGCTTGATTGTGTCTGAAGGTCAGAGAGAGGGAGTGGGAGCGAGATAGAGAGATATCTACTTATGGAATTTGCTATGGAAAAGACAGTTGAAGGGGAGACAGACAGACAAGCAGACGCACACAGCCCTTTTTCCATCAGAGTATGAACATGAACCACCACCAACAAGAAAGACAGAATTTTTACAAGTCATTTCTTGGGTCGACACATAGGAGCTTGGTAAATCGAGGTGTAAAGATTGCTGACATGACTTTTTACCGGTTTCCTCTCTTTTATTATCTCCACTATTTGGCATGCCCGAATCTCCATTCTATTGCATTCTCACTTTTTGCTTTATTTACATCTCCTTATCTGCAAAAGTATGTTTGATTTAATGTTTATGGTCCTTTTAATTTTTCTATCTCTGCACTGCCTGGGTTGTATCCTGATACTGTATTTTCACCCATTTTGTTCACTTTCAATACCTCAAACCTCGACACGATATCCACCTGATGTTGCATTGGCTCAGTGTGGATACCTTTCAGTTTGTCAGACATGACTGAGTGTGCTTTAAAAAAATTGAGCAGGACTTGAGGCTCATAGTGGGGTGACACACACACACACACACACACACACACACACACACACACACACACACACACACACACTGGAGGTGAATACTTTGAGACCGTCCCTGTTCTTTCTCCTGAAACCTACCCACGTGTGGAGATAGGAGCCAACAACAACTTACTTACACACGCACACGCACACACGCATACACACACACAACGGAAGTGGGTACTTTGAGATCTGGTAGGTCTCCGTTCTTTCTCCTGAAACCTACCCACGTGTGGAGATAGGAGCCAACAACAACTTACTCACACACGCACACGCACACACGCACACACGCATACACACACACAACACACACAACGGAGGTGGGTACTTGGAGATCTGGTAGGTCTCCGTTCTTTCTCCTGAAAACTACCCACGTGTGGAGATAGGAGCCAACAACAACTTACTTACACACGCACATGCACACACGCATACACACACACAACGGAAGTGGGTACTTTGAAATCTGGTAGGTCTCCGTTCTTTCTTCTGAAACCTACCCACGTGTGGAGATAGGAGCCAACAACAACTTACTCACACACGCACACACACACACGCATACACACACACACACACACACACACACACACACACACACACACACACACACACACACACACACAAACACACACACACACACACGCACACAGAAAGATGGACACTTTGAGACCTGGGAGGGCTCCATTCCACCTTCTGAAACCCGCATTTGGAGATAACGAACAATGACACACACACACACACACACACACACACACACACACACACACACACACACACACACACACACACACACACACACACACACATGGAAGTGGATACTTTGAGACCTGGGGGGAGCCTTCTGAAACCCGCATATGGTCATAACGACCAATGGCACATGCCTACACGAGACACTGCACAGGACATTTAGACAAGACAAATGCTTGGGGGAAGTGCCATCACTTCCCGGGGCACTCTGGGTATCAGGGAAGTCACAACAATGGCACCGCCTTTCTCACCGCACTTGGTGGTGCATTGACCTCAAGAGGAATTTCTTCCTTCCCATGAATATGGCTGTTTGTCCATGCTCTATCCTTTTAAATGTTGAACGTCACCTACGGAAGGAAGTAGCACTTACCATTTTTAAACTCTTTGCTATGACTCGGGCAGGATTTAGAACCACTGACCTCCCAGACTCTGAGCGGACATTCGAATCATTGCACCACTGAGTCATTACCCTTGCCTGAGGAGAGGGTATTGCATTTGAGTCCGTTTGTCTGTTTGTCCGCACATAATAAATATGATTTTCTCTGCAACCGTTTTTCCGATCGACAGGAAATTTTCACCATAAGTGCAATTCCACCTGTATAATTTTTAAATGATAATTATAACGTCATAGGTCACGTGGTTCGGCCGCCATCTTGGAAAAATCGAAAAAAATTGCACCTGTATCTCCGAAAGCGCTGAATATAAAAAATTGAGAAATGGCTCATTGTAAAGAACTCTCCATGGGGAATAAAATATCTTAATGATGATGTCATAGGTGCCTCCATTATGACGTCATAATTCGACAAGTACAAAACTTCATCCGACCAAGATGAAATTTCTTGAGCATCATGTAAGTATAAATTGGTGGAGGGAAAAAAAATGATGACGTCATAGGTCACGTGGTTCGGCCGCCATCTTGGAAAAACCGAAAAACATTGCACCTCTATATCTCCGAAAGCGCTGCATAGAAAAAAATTGAGACATGGCTCATTGTAAAGAACTTTCCATGGGGAATAAAATATGTTAATGACATGTCATCGGTGCCTCCATTATGACGTCATAATTCGCCAAGTACAAAACTTCATCCGATCAAGATGAAATTTCTTTAGCATAATCTCGGAATAAATTAGTTTAGAAAAAAAATAGTGACGACGTCATCGGTCACGTGGTTCGGCTGCCATATTTGTTTTAACACAAAAGCCTTAAAAACCACTGAAAATACATCCTGGCGAGGGTTTGCAATCTCTGATTGCTCTTTTTCTTGTTTTATTTGTTATTGAGCAAGTCAAGTCTCAGTGATGCATGATTGATGTTTATTTAAATATACAGTATATATATATATATATAAACCCCATAATGTAACCTTCACAGTTCACTAGGCTCTGCCTCTTTTATTATTTTAATTTTTTTATTTCTTCCTTTGTCGTGTCCCACCCGTCACATTGTTTAACCCCCCCTGTTTCTCGCCAACTTGCATCACAAATCTTATCAGCCACGTTGTGTTGACCACATCACGAAGGTCGAGGCTGCAGTGCGTGACCTGTTTGTTAAGCTTTCCTGAGGCCTGTTGGGCAATGCAATCAGTTTGAATTTTTTTTTTCTCCATTTCGTTTCCACCGCTGCCCTCTTTGAAATGAACAACTAACAAATTTTTCCTTCACTAAGATGGGCAGCTGAATTTTAATGTTCAATTCATTGGCAATGAAATAAGCCTACACCCAAACAGGAAATTAACTTGTGATCTTATATCACTCATCTTGCTGTATATAGATGAAACAGTTTTTCTACTATTTCCAAGGTAATAATATCATTCATCCTGCAATATGAAGCTCCCAATCTGATTGTTGTGTAATTTATTCACGTGTTTGCGTGTGTGTTTTTGGTGGGATTGTGGATTCAAGGATTGTAAATTAGGCGCAAACTGCATTTGAGGCCTGGGAGTTCACACCAGTGGCCCCACAGTTTCGGTAAATGGACTCGAGCCCGTGAATGGGAGAATAAAAGGAAAACACAATGTGTGCCTTTCCCGCATCGGAGGAGCCATTTTAATCGTGAGGATGCGGATAGCATGAGTGAGAGGCCCACACGCCCAGAGCGGACGAGTTTCCGAGTTCGCTTTGTGCGCAGCCCGGGCCTGAACGGCTGTTGTTACATCGGAGTGCTTACGGGCATTACAAGGAGGAAGGGCATTGTTGTTGTGGCCATATTATTTATGCAGTCACCTCCAGGGGTGTCTTCCATGTTGTAACCAACCGGCGTTTCCCGACCATACAATCTATCCAGTCTTTCCTCTGCTCCCTTAACTAGGGTATGTCTTGAAGACATACAGTAAGTGCACAATGGACCAGCTCAGCCTAACGTGACTCTTCTTGGCACTATTTATCCACAATATATTTTGAATACATTTGTTTTGTTGTCATTTCATTTTGGTACCGTACATATAGTTCCCGAAGTGCTTGGTGTCTCTGAACTCGACATATGAAAAGTTTTACCTTTTGTTGCGGCTGCTTCTGTTTTTCCAAAGTAAAGTTCCCATTGCAACAAGAAGAAAAAGACATAAAATGTCATGGACCTCCCCACCCACTCTTGTGGTTTTAGTAACCTTTCTGTGCAGAGTTAAAGGCTGTCGGTCGGCCATCTTTGATCGGATGACAAAACAAAATATTCTGCATTTGTATACTCATGTATTGTCTTTGTGCAAGTTTGAAGAAAATCGGTCTATGCATGTCCAAGAAATGGATGGGGAAACGTTTATGTAACGAAATGGCTGCCAGTCGGCCATCTTAGATCTGATCTCGAAAAAAAATGACATGCATATGTAACCCATCATTCCTTATCTGTGTGCCAAATTTGAACAAGATCGGTAAATGCAAGTGCGATAAATGCTTGAGGGTGTGTCCAATATCGGGGTTTTTTTACAACTAAAATGGCCGCCAGTCTACCAGTCGGCCATCTTTGATCAGATCGCAAAATAAAGTGAGGTGCGCGTTACGCCATCATGTACTGTGCTTGTGCCAAGTTTGAACAAAATTGGGCCATGCATGTCCGGGAAATTGTTGGAGACACGTTTAAGTAACAAAATGGCCGCCAGTTGGCCATGTTGGATCTATCTTGGAAAAAAAATGATGTGCATATGTAAGTCATAATTCATTATCTGTGTGCAAAGTTTGAACAACATCGACAAATGCTGGTCTGAGAAATGGTGACGTGTTCAACATTGGGTTTTTTACAACTAAAATGGCCGCCAGTCGGCCATGTTTGATCACATCGTGAAACAAAATGATGTGCATATGTATACCGTCGTGTCTTTGTGCCAAGTATGAACAAAATCGGTCCATACATCGAGATATGGTTGCGGACGCACGGACGGACGGACAAGACCAAATCCATAAGCTCCCGTTTCGGACTAAGTCCAACGGGGGCTAATAACGTGTTGATAATGGATTTTGTTGAATCCTTTGCCTCCCATCAGTGTGTAGGTTCTTAATCCTTATCCGAGCGTGCGGAGCGAAAAGCACGGTTAAGCAATTGGTTCACTTTGTCCTTCTGTCTGTCTAAAAACGTCAGTTTATGATCGAGGAACAACTTTATTTCAATTGAAAGTTTTATTTCTGAGCACGAATCGGAACATTAATCGGAAAACGAACAGTACTTTGGCTCTGAATTTGGCCCGGTCGCCCCTGAGTAGAGAGGAGTGAGGTAATTTAATTTCTACTCCGTCTGCCTGCCTGGCAGTGAAACAAAATTGAAAATCATTCCAAACAGGAAACATACTGTTTTTAAGGGCTTCATAAAGGACACAAAGAACAGGCATGAATAACTACTGTAACGTGTTAAATAAGGTGGCGTGAAAGACGCTGCCCTAAAAAAAAATTCAACAACCTTTAAAATCTTTAAGCCTGGTGTTGGCTTTGCGGTTAGGTGCCGGGTGCCGGCTTGGGATCCAAGGATCCTGGGTTCGAATCCCGGTCGATCGCTGAATTAACACCGGGGGGTTGACTCAGCCTGTCATCCTTCCGAGGCCCGCAAATTGAGTACCAGTTCACTGGTAATTCCCTGTGTGTAGCAAAAGGCGACTAACAGGGTTGGCGGCAGGAAGGGCATCCGGCCATAAAACATTGCTTCAAAAAGGGGACCACGGTGCCCAAAAAGACCAACCCCTGCTCTGCAGGGAAAAATGGCCTCGAAAGGTGGTTTAACCTTTAAAATCTTTATTTTATTTCAATTGAATTATATACTTGAACGCTGAAGAACATAAATTGCCTTCTTTGCATGATAAAATCTGAGGAGGTCCTGTTGCTTTTGGAAAATCTTGCTCCGAGATGGACGGCTCATAGCTATAATTTTAAGGTTATTTCTCTGAAATAACCTCATAGAGTGGGTCCCGGTGTCCGGCTGGCCATACATACGTACCTATCTATATACGTTAACATTTGACAAAAACATCTCACAAACTACCCAACCATTTTGGACCAAATTTGGTATGATGCATCACAACAGCAAGGTCTCTTGGGGTTGTGCTCCCCATCCAGATGCACCCCCTATAAAAGTGGTGCAAGGGGGGTTTTCCAAAAATATTTGTATTTCATTCAAAAATCTTCTTCTCAGAAACCACGAAACAGATCCAGACCAAACTCGCCACAAGGCATCGGGATCATGCCCTCACATTAAGTTGTGGTCCTTATGGTCATATCTCCCCCAGAAAGCGGGCCACCCCCTCCCTGAATCCCCAATTTTCACTAAAACATCTTCTCCACAACTACCTGAAGCAATACGGACCAAATTTGGTACAATGCATCAGGACAGTAAGGTCTCATGGGGTTGTGCTCCCCATCAGAATATGCCCATTTAATGAGTAAAAGAGGGGTTTTACCTCAAATATTGGTATTTCATTCAAAAATCCTCTTCTCAGAAACCGACAACCGAATCTAGACCAACCTCGCCATGTGGCATCGTGACCAATGCCCTAACCTTAAGTTGTGCTCCCGATGGCCGTATCTTTTGTGGAAAGTGGGCTATGGGCCCCCTCATCTGATCCCTCATATTCACTAAAACATATTTTCCTCAAAATTACTACCTGACCGATATGGGCCAAATTTGGTACGATACATCAAAACAGTAAGATCTCATGGGGCTGTGCTCCCCATACGGATTCGCCCGCTATAAGAGGCTGAAAAGGGGTCTTTTGTCTCAAATTCGGGTAACTTATTTCAAAATCTTCTCAAACAGTGGGGGAATAACCGTCAGTCTCCTCATCCTCATGAATGGACATCGTTTTGTTGGACTTATTTGTAAGTCTGAGTCTGAAGTTATGTTACCATTCAAAGTCTCATCTTCATCTCCAACGGATGAGTGTCACGTGTATTGTAAAGGCATTTACACCACCGGTGACAATTATTGCAAACAGCATGCTGCAGTTTCTTGCTGGCAATAATGAGAGAGTTCAGTTGCCATGTCCTCCATTGCGGTTTCTTTTCTCCCACTTTGTGTCACATAGCTCATAGCTCTCCCAGGAGCCTCGCGCTGCCACTCAGATATGCCAAGGACATTCTGGGTGTTTCCGGGCAACCATCTCGGCATCACTTTCTTTCAAATTTGAAATCTCCTCTGTTCTCCTTGTGTGCCGGCTTGTCTTAAATGATGGATCACGCATTTTATTGGAGAGCTAACTGGGAAGGTCGGAGTGCCCAGTTGAAATCCCATCTTCCCCGAAGCTGACATGAAGAGGCAAAATAGCCCTCCCTCTATCTGACCTCTCTGCCTGATTGGATGACCCTTGGACGCACTAAGGCTGAATACCCACTGTTCATAGGGGTTATGGGATTGAAGAGTCAAAACCTTGATGATGCATACGATGGTGCTGAGCCACTGATCTGGATGATCATTGAATTCGGCAGTCTGTAAACTGAAAAAAATATTTGGATCCGTCCTTCTCTTCCTCACTCCCTTTCTTTCTCATCGGATGACCTTCAGACACACCTAAGGCTGTCCACCTGCTGTGTGGAGGGGTTCTGGGATTGAAGTGTCAAGACCTCGATGACGGACGGTTTCCGTCCGATGATCTGCATGGCCATTGAATCGGGCAGTCAATCAGATCAAGAGAATTCTTTCGATATATCTCTATCTTTACCTCTTCTTATATCGCCCTCCTCTTCTTATATCGCCCTCCTCTTCTTATATCGCCCTCCTCTTCTTATATCGCCCTCCTCTTCTTATATCGCCCTCCTCTTCTTATATCGCCCTCCTCTTCTTATATCGCCCTCCTCTTCTTATATCGCCCTCCTCTTCTTATATCGCCCTCTCTCTTATATCGCCCTCTCTCTTATATCGCCCTCTCTCTTATATCGCCCTCTCTCTTATATCGCCTTCTCTCTTATATCGCCCTCTCTCTTATATCGCCCTCTCTCTTATATCACCCTCCTCTTCTTATATCGCCCTCTCTCTTATATCGCCCTCTCTCTTATATCGCCCTCTCTCTTATATCGCCCTCTCTCTTATATCACCCTCCTCTTCTTATATCGCCCTCTCTCTTATATCGCCCTCTCTCTTATATCGCCCTCTCTCTTATATCACCCTCCTCTTCTTATATCGCCCTCCTCTTCTTATATCGCCCTCTCTCTTATATCGCCCTCTCTCTTATATCGCCCTCTCTCTTATATCGCCCTCTCTCTTATATCGCCCTCTCTCTTATATCGCCCTCCTCTTCTTATATCGCCCTCTCTCTTATATCGCCCTCTCTCTTATATCGCCCTCTCTCTTATATCGCCCTCCTCTTCTTATATTGCCCTCCTCTTCTTATATTGCCCTCTCTCTTATATCACCCTCCTCCTCTTATATCGCCCTCTCTCTTATACCCTCTCTCTTATATCGCCCTCTCTCCATCTCGCCCTCCTCTTCTTATATCGCCCTCTCTCTTATACCCTCTCTCTTATATCGCCCTCTTTTTCTCAATCTCAACTTTTCTCAATCTCGCCAGAAGAGAAGTATTCCATGTGGGTCCGTTTGTCTGTCTGTCTGTTAGTCTGTCTGTTTGTCTGTCCGTTTGTCTGTCTTTTTGTCTGTCTGGTTGACTGTGTGTTTGTCTGTCTGTTTAACTCTGTCCACACATAATGTGCCAACATTGACCACAATTTTTACATTGAAGGAGCTGCGCTCCAACGCGAGTCGAAAGAATTGACGCGACCAAAGACGGAATTCGTCCGAGTTGCTTTATTGAAACAAAACAGCTCAGGTATTCTGAAAAGCCCGTTTATCGGGCAGCAATATATATACACATTTATGCTGGGGCGTTTGCCCGGGAAAACCGAGACTGGGCATGCCCGGGTGTCAAGGGCGAGTCCTGGAAAGGCGAGTCTGGACATGCCCGGGCGTCCTGGACGCGGCCTGGCAAGTCGAGGCTGGGTGTGCCCGGGCGCTCTGGGCGAGCCCTGGAAAGGCGAGAGCGGGCATGCCCGGGAAAGACGAGACCGGGCGTGCCCGGGAGGTTCGGGCGTGCCCGGGAACAGCGAGTCCGGGCATGCCCAGGAGACGTGCGTCTGGGCCCGTCCGGACGAGCCCGGCATGGCGATCGCGCCCTGGCCGCGTCCTGGCAGGTGCAAGGCGATTGTGTACATTCAGCGGGAACCGCTACACACGCCCCTCCAGAATCGACCTGCACCGGCAGGGTCAATTTAAGGGGGGTCCGGATGACCCGGCCGAAGCGACCCCTGCAGGGTCGTGGGGGGGGGGGGGGGGGTCCGATCTGGTGGTGGGTGGTCGAGCGGGGGGAACTGTGGACGGGGGGCGGCCTCGCCGCGGAGGAAGGGCCAACCGTGGTGGTCGGTCGACGTCCACGTGCGCCGGTTTGAGGCGGTCCACAGAAATCCGGTCCGACTGGCCGCCGACGTCGACGACGAAGGACTTGTCGCCCCGTCGCAGGACCCGGAAGGGCCCGTCGTACGGCGGCCGGAGTGGCCCCCGGTGCATGTCATGACGCACAAAGACGTACTCCGCTGTGCGAAGCGCCGGGGGGACGTAGGACGGGGGCCACCGTGGCGGGACGTTGGCACGGGGGCAAATCGTCGGGCGGCCTCCTGGAGGTCCGAGCGCTGGTGTGCGGCGGACCAGGGACTGGTAGCGTCGGGCACGAACTCGCCCGGGACGCGGAGCGGCTGGCCGTAGACGAGCTTGGCGGCGGACGCCCGGAGGTCCTCCTTGGGGGCCGTGCGGAGGCCCAAAAGGACCCACGGCAGCCGGTCGGTCCAACCGTCGTCCTGAAGGCCGGCCATGAGTGCGGCCTTCATGGAGCGGTGAAACAGCTCGCACAACCCGTTGGCTTGGGGGTGGTAGGCCGTGGTGCGGTGCAGCGTGACCCCCAACGAGCGGGAGACCGCGCCCCAAAGTTCGGACGTGAACTGTGGGCCGCGGTCGGACAAGATGTCCACCGGTGCGCCGAAGCGCGCGACCCAGGTGGCGATGAACGCCTGCGCCACGTCGGCGGTGGTGGTGGAGGTGAGGGGCACGGCCTCCGGCCACCTGGTGGTCCTGTCCACCATGGTGAGCAGGTGGGTGAACCCCTGCGATGGGGGCAGGGGACCCACCAGGTCCACGTGGACGTGGTCTAATCGCCGTGCAGGCACGGTGAAAGGGGCTAGCGGGGCCTGGGTGTGGCGGTGGACCTTGGCCCGTTGGCAGGCCGTGCAGGCGTTGGCCCAGTCGCGGACGTTCCGTCGAAGGCCGTGCCAGACGAAACGCGCCTACACCAGCTTCTGAGAAGCTTTCCGGCCCGGGTGAGAAAGGCCGTGGATGGAGGCGAAGATGCGGCACTGCCAGGAAACGGGCACGATGGGGCGAGGCTGGCCCTGGGAGACGTCGCAGAGCAGGACGGTGCCCGCGAAGGGGATGTCGGCAAGGCGGAGGCCCGTGTCCGCCGCCCGGAGGGCCTGCACCGAGGTGTCGGTGGTCTGGTCGGCCGCCATGAGCGCGAAGTCCACGCCGAGGTGGACCGCGTTCGCGCTGGCCCGAGAAAGACAGTCGGCCACGGCGTTGTCTTTGCCGGCGACGTGCCGGATGTCCGTGGTGAATTCCGACACGGCGGAGAGGTGGCGCTGCTGGCGGGCCGACCACGGCTCCATGACTTTGGCCATTGCGTAGACCAACGGCTTGTGGTCGACGAAAGCCGTGAACGGGCGGCCCTCCAGGAGGTGTCGGAAATGGCGAACGGCCAGGAATAGACCGAGCAGCTCGCGGTCGAACGTGCTTTATTTTAACTCGTTTGGCCGGAGTTGCCGGCTGAAAAAACCGAGTGGCTGCCAAACCCCGTCCACCCATTGTTCATGGACGGCGCCCACCGCGTAGTTGGAGGCGTCCGTAGTGAGGGCGATGGGCGCGTTGAGCACCGGGTGAGCCAGCAGCGTTGCGTCGGCGAGGGCCCGTTTTGCGCTCGCGAAGGCCGCGTCCATGGCCGCGGACCAAACGATGTCATGCTTGGCCGGCTTGCCCTGGAGGGCCTCGTAAAGGGGCCGCATGAGCTGAGCAGCGCGAGGCACGAATCGGTGATAAAAATTCACCATGCCAAGGAACTCTTGTAGGGCCTTGATGGAACGGGGACGCGGGAACGTGGTGATGGCCTCGACCTTGGTCGGCAGCGGCACGGCCCCGGTCTTGGTGATGCGGTGGCCCAAAAAGTCAACGGTCGTCGTGCCGAAGTGGCATTTGGCTGGGTTGACAATTAAGCCGTGCTCGCTGAGGCGACCGAACAGTGTTCGGAGGTGGAGGAGGTGCTCGGCGCGGGACGTGCTGGCGACGAGGATGTCGTCCAGATAGACGAAAAGAAATGGCAGGTTGCGCAGCACGCCGTCCATTAAGCGCTGGAACGCCTGGGCCGCGTTCTTGAGGCCAAACGGCATCCTCAAAAATTCGAACAGGCCGAACGGCGTGATGACGGCCGTCTTCGGGACGTCGGCCGCCCGGACAGGTACCTGGTGGTATCCCCGTATCAGGTCAATTTTGGAAAATATGACCCGTCCTGCCAAACGGGCGGAAAAGTCCTGGATGTGCGGGATCGGGTACCTGTCAGGGGTGGTAGCGTCGTTGCGGCGGTAGTCGCCACACGGGCGCCATCCGCCCCCCGGCTTTGGCACGATGTGCAGTGGTGAGGCCCACGTGCTATTGGAGCGCCGCACAATGCCGAGGTGCTCCAACGCGTCGAACTCGGCCTTTACCACGGCGAGCTTGGCCGGGTCGAGGCGGCGGGCCCTGGCGTAGACCGGCGGGCCCGTAGTGGGTATGTGGTGCTCGATCCCATGCCGCACTGCGACGGCCGAAAATGTCGGCCGCGTGAGGGCCGGGAATTCCGCGAGCAGGCGAGCGAACTCGTTCGCCGTCGGGAGGGCGCACGCCAGTTCGGTCGGCGCAGAGCTGCTCATCGTGCACGCCAGGGAGCTGAAGGTCTCGGCGTTGACAAGGCGACGTCGTTTGACGTCGACCAGCAGCCCGTGCGCGCAGAGGAAGTCGGCGCCCAGCAAAGCCATTGGGACGCAGGCGGTCACAAAGGTCCACTGAAAGCGCTGGCTGCCGAAGCAGAGGGTGACGTCGCGGGGGCCGAAAGTGCGTATCGCCGAGCCATTAGCAGCGACCAAAGAGGGGCCGCAAACGGCGTCCCGCCTGTCCTGCTCGGAGGCGGGTATGACGCTCAGTTGGGCGCCGGTGTCACAAAGGAAACGCCGCCCGGACGCTTTGTCCCGAATAAAAAGCAAGTTGCCCGAGTGGCCGGCGCTCATGGCTGGGAATGAACGCCGGCCCGGCCGTTTCCCGACTTGCCGAAAGTGCACGGGGGTCGGCACGTCCGAGCCTTGTGTCCGAACCTGGCGTGGTAATAACACCACGCCTGGTCAGGTGGAGGCCCCGGCCGTCATGTCGGGAGCGGTCGGCGCGGCGTGGCAGCCGCCAGTTGCACCGGCAGTTCGGCCTCCAACCGCGCAGGGCGCTCGGGCGTCGTGGGCGTCGCCTCGGACGGCGGCAGGCTCCAGATAGCCGCGCCGATGTGTTGGCCCGCCGAGGAGATCTTATCGGCTTCCCTGGCGAGGGCGCGGGGATCGGTGATCGACGTGCCAGCCAGGGCGAGGCGTACCGGGTGAGGCAGCTGGCGAAGGAACAGCTCGCGGAACAGAAAATCCGGAGAGTGCTCACCGAGCAACGAGAGCATATAGTCCATGCGCTCGGACGGGCGCGTGTCGCCGAGCTCGGGCAGGTCGAGCAGGCGCCATGCGCGTGCCGCCGGTGAGAGGGCGAAAGCGTCGAGGAGGAGCGTCTTCAGCGCGTCATACTTGTCAGCAGCCGGCGGGTGCTCGAGGAGGCTCAGGGCGCGGGCCGCAGTGACGGAACCGAGCGCTGCCACGATGTGGCGGAAGCGGGTGTCGTCCGCGGTGATGCCTCGCAGGGTGAACTGGGAGTCCGCCTGGGCGAACCAAACAGCCGCGTGAGCCTCCCAGAAGGTAGGCAGTTTAAGAGTCACTGCCGTGTCCATGTCGGTAGGTCACCAGTGAAGGAGCTGCGCTCCAACGCGAGTCGAAAGAATTGACGCGACCAAAGACGGAATTCGTCCGAGTTGCTTTATTGAAACAAAACAGCTCAGGTATTCTGAAAAGCCCGTTTATCGGGCAGCAATATATATACACATTTATGCCGGGGCGTTTGCCCGGGAAAACCGAGACCGGGCATGCCCGGGTGTCAAGGGCGAGTCCTGGAAAGGCGAGTCTGGACATGCCCGGGCGTCCTGGACGCGGCCTGGCAAGTCGAGGCTGGGCGTGCCCGGGCGCTCTGGGCGAGCCCTGGAAAGGCGAGAGCGGGCATGCCCGGGAAAGACGAGACCGGGCGTGCCCAGGAGAGGTGCGTCTGGGCCCGTCCGGACGAGCCCGGCATGGCGATCGCGCCCTGGCAGGTGCAAGGCGATTGTGTACATTCAGCGGGAACCGCTACAACATGCTGTCTTTTTTTCAACTGAGTACCTCCGTAAAGTATGTACAGTACAATTAGAATGTGAGTATGTCTATAAAATACGTACTGTAAAACCACACGAACCAAGTCCTGGTGAAGGCCTGCAATCTTTGATTGCTCTTTATCGTCTTATCCTGCATTTGCTAAATCTTCGTTAGCCTTGGTCATGTCAAAAAGTTGGAGGGTTAATCCATTTATTTTATTTTATTCATTCTTTTATTCATTCAGTTGGAGGGTTAATCCATTAATTTTATTCATTCTTTTATTCATTCAGTTGGAGGGTTAATCCATTTAAACATAACATACAGGTTATGTTTTTACCCTTGTCTCTGTTTGTTTGTCTCTGAACAAGATATCTCAAAAGGTTGTGGACGGATTTGGATGAAATTAGGCGGAAGGGTTAGGTATGTGACAAGGACGAAATGATTAGATTTTGGTGAAGATCCGGAACTGGATCCGATAATTTTTTTCAGTGATTCTACACCATTGGGAGATAGGGCCAAAAACAGTATATAGCACGATATCTCAAAAAGTTGTGGATGGATTTGGATGACATTTGGTTGACAGGTTGGGTGTGCGACAAGGAAGAACTGATTTGATTCTGGTGAAGATCGGAATCCGGATCCGGATATGAGAACTTTTTTTAATTTTCTAGTGATTCTTCACCATTGAGTGATGGGGCCAAAAAATCTCGGAAAGCGCTGAATAGAAAAAATTGAGACATGGCTCATTGTAAACAACTCTCCATGGGGAATAAAATAAGTTAATGATGACGTCATAGGTGCCTCCATTATGACGTCATAATTCGACAAGCACAAAACTTCATCCGATCAAGATGAAGTTTCTTGAGCATAATCTAGGAATGAGTTTAGAAAAAAATAATGATGACGTCATCGGTCACGTGGTTCGGCCGCCATATTTGTTTTAACACAAAAGCCTTAAAACCACTGAAAATACATCCTGGCGAGGGTTTGCAATCTCCGATTGCTCTTTTTCTTGTTGGAATTGTGAATGGATGGAAAGGTACAAAATAGCGAATAATAACGTATTTACCGAAAACATATTTGCAACTTCAGAATACAGTTATAATATATTGTACTTGTTGTTACAATGTATGAATGATAAAAGCTTTAATACTATTGCCGAAGTCATATTCTATCCATCCTAGCTTGCTAAACATGGAAATGTTCAAAATGTATTTGCGGCCTGGTTTGTTTCGCTGTAATTCGGATATTTTATCGAGTTATATCCACACCAGGAGGATATATATGGGAATATGGAGAGAATTGGACAAAAAGAAGGGACCCGGTCGTTCAAGGGGCGACCCCATTGCATGCCTCCTGCATTCCTGCCCAAGTTTATTTAAGAGGCCCTCTCTCGCGGTGATCTCTCGGATGAAATTGTAGAGGGAGGTTGTGGAATCACTTTAACAGAGCTTGATCATTGTCCCCGGAGTGTAACCTTGAGTTGTCGGCTCTGTAACCAAGAGGTTCTTCGAGTGTGCCTCCTGTGGAAAAACAACTGAATTAATTAGTGCTTAGTGATCACAAGACGATGAAAATGATGATTTTTGCTTTGAGTGTTTAGGGAAATGTCATTCCATCATGGTAAAAAGGGGCTATTTTGATGGATACCATGTGATGGCAACTGAGGGAAGGAATAAACGCTATCCAAGGTGGATCGATTAGGGCTCAGGCCCAAGAGGGGTGTGCATTACACCTCCATATGCCACGCAACCAAGGCCTTTTGTATTCCAGAAACCTTTCATCCGAGACATCCTTTCCTTGTAACTCATTCGCTTTTTGCAAATGTCGTGACGATCTTCTCTGCCAGTACTTTGGGATAATTATTTGAGCATTCTAAGCAAGGATTCTAAGAAAAAATAGGTGGAACATCACATCTCTCTAGCCCAGGGCCGACAGCGTTCCAGGACCGGTTGGCGACAGCGTTCCAGGCCAAGTAACAACTGATGGAGAAAACTAATCAGCGTTTGTCTCTAGATGTTACTGGAAACGTGGCACCACGTCTTTCCCAATGACTCAATGCTCTTTGGCCCACTTCCCCCCTTTCATGAGGTGCCCACTGCCCATCTGATGATGATCAAGGAAGGGAAGGAGAGGCATCAATGTCATTTCTTCTTCCACCACCTTTAGCCAAGTCTTTCTTGGTCTTCCCCGTCCTCTACTTCCTCCTGATCTCCTCTACTTTCTCGTCCTTCTGAATGAAGAAGGTCGTTGAATGAATTACGTTGGCTGTTCAGAACGTGACAGCCACGTGGAATGGAATGGCTGGAAGTCTTGCACAAGTTACATGGAGCAGAATACATCGTTGTATTCTTATCTGGAGTGGGTGTTTTTCCATTTGTTGGAGTGGAATACTTTTGGACAAGACAGCATTCCTGTCTCATTACCAACCATGAGTTATGGTCCATTGAGTGTGAAGCTGAGCTTTAGTTGGTCGCGGACGAGGGGGTGCTTGATGTACTCATGGAAAGGCACACTCGCGATAACAGCAGTGGGCCTCCGTGCGTTTACTACCTGTAAGTTAAATTGTGAATGCATCCAGCATTTTCTTTCTGAGATTGAAGTGGAGCGAGATACTTGGTGGGATGAGAGATAGTTGGGATAAGTTAGGAGTTGCTCAGGTCAGATGGAGGAAAATCCAGTAGCTGTTGGTTTGGGTGATGATGAAGTGTGAGACATTGAGAACTGGAATGGCACTCGGTAAAACAGTTTACGTTTTGTATCCCACTGATAGGCCGAATGTGGATCCGGGTATGAACCAAAATCTAATCGGCTTGTTCTTGCCACCAAACCACCTCGTCCACCAAGTTTTGTCTCAACTCATCCACAACTTTTGATATATCGCTTTTGGTTCTGTCCTTCAGTGGTGAAGAATCGCTTAAAAAATTCTAGTATCCGGATCTGGATCTTCACCAAAATTGAATCACTTCGGCCTTGTCACACACCCAACCTGTCCACCAAATTTCATCTGAATCCGTCCACAACTCTTTGAGATATCCTGCACTCAGACAAACAGACAGGGGTGAAAACATAAATTCCATCCACCTTCAATGGCGGATAATGAGGTCATGCCCATAAGTAGGTTAAATGATGCTGTGCATGTTAATGTGATTGCACTGGTGTTTTGGTTGTGACATTGAGGGTTGTGAAAGACTTTTAAATGAATGGCTTATTTTTAATCGGTGAA
Source organism: Myxine glutinosa (assembly GCF_964187855.1). Classification (NCBI taxonomy): domain Eukaryota; kingdom Metazoa; phylum Chordata; class Myxini; order Myxiniformes; family Myxinidae; genus Myxine; species Myxine glutinosa. The sequence goes on along the minus strand of NC_136265.1, from coordinate 36,015,525 downwards.
GCCGCTTAAATATTTGGCTATGTCCTTCCTTCCATCCATCCATCCATCCATCCATCCATCAAAAAATGGAGAAGAAGAACATTTATAACTCACAGTGTTTAATTATAAAGGTTAATTCTAAAGGGTGATTCTAAAGAATAATTATAATGGGTTCTAAAGGGTGATTCTAAAGGGTAATTCTGAAGGGTAATTCTAAAGGATAATTATTATGGATTCTAAAGGGTAATTCTAAAGGGTGATTCTAAAGGGTAATTATAATGGATTCTAAAGGGTGATTCTAAAGGGTAATTCTAAAGGGTAATTCTAAAGAATAATTATAATGGATTCTAAAGGGTAATTCTAAAGGATAATTATAATGGATTCTAAAGGGTAATTCTGAAAGGCAATTCGAATGGTTTATAAAGGGTAATTCTAAAGGGTAATTCTAAAGAATAATTATAATGGATTCTAAAGGGTAATTCTAAAGGATAATTATAATGGATTCTAAAGGGTAATTCTGAAAGGCAATTCGAATGGTTTATAAAGGGTAATTCTAAAGGGTTCTAAAGGATAATTATAATGGATTCTAAAGGGTAATTCAAAAACGCAATTCTAAAGGGTTATAAAGGGTAATTCTAAAGGGTTATAAAGGGTAATTCTAATGGGTTATAAAGGGTAATTCTAAAAGGCAATTCAAATGGGTTATAAAGGGTAATTCTAAAGGGTTATAAAGGGTAATTCTAAAAGGCAATTCGAATGGGTTATAAAGGGTAATTCTAAAGGGTTATAAAGGGTAATTCTAATGGGTTATAAAGGGTAATTCTAAAAGGCAATTCGAATGGGTTATAAAGGGTAATTCTAAAGGGTTATAAAGGGTAATTATAATGGATTCTAAAGGGTAATTCTAAAAGGCAATTCAAATGGGTTATAAAGGGTAATTCTAAAGGGTTATAAAGGGTAATTCTAAAGGGTTATAAAGGGTAATTCTAAAGGGTTATAAAGGGTAATTCTAAAAGGCAAGTCGAATGGGTTATAAAGGGTAATTCTAAAGGGTTATAAAGGGTAATTCTAATGGGTTATAAAGGGTAATTCTAAAAGGCAATTCGAATGGGTTATAAAGGGTAATTCTAAAGGGTTATAAAGGGTAATTCTAAAGGGTTATAAAGGGTAATTCTAAAGGGTTCTAAAGGGTAATTCTAACGGGTTCTAAAGGGTAATTCTAAAGGGTTATAAAGGGTAATTCTAAAAGGCAATTCGAATGGGTTATAAAGGGTAATTCTAAAGGGTTATAAAGGGTAATTCTAAAGGGTTATAAAGGGTAATTCTAAAGGGTTCTAAAGGGTAATTCTAAAAGGCAATTCGAATGGGTTATAAAGGGTAATTCTAAAGGGTTCTAAAGGATAATTATAATGGATTCTAAAGGGTAATTCTAAAAGGCAATTAGAATGGGTTATAAAGGGTAATTCTAAAGGGTTATAAAGGGTAATTCTAAAGGGTTATAAAGGGTAATTCTAAAGGGTTCTAAAGGGTAATTCTAAAAGGTGATAAAGGGTAATTCTAAAGGGTTATAAAGGGTAATTCTAAAAGGCAATTCGGATGGGTTATAAAGGGTAATTCTAAAGGGTTATAAAGGGTAATTCTAAAGGGTTATAAAGGGTAATTCTAAAGGGTTATAAAGGGTAATTCTAAAAGGCAATTCGGATGGGTTATAAAGGGTAATTCTAAAGGGTTATAAAGGGTAATTCTAATGGGTTATAAAGGGTAATTCTAAAGGGTTATAAAGGGTAATTCTAAAAGGCAATTCGAATGGGTTATAAAGGGTAATTCTAAAGGGTTCTAAAGGATAATTATAATGGATTCTAAAGGGTAATTCTAAAGGGTTATAAAGGGTAATTCTAATGGGTTATAAAGGGTAATTCTAAAGGGTTATAAAGGGTAATTCTAAAAGGCAATTCGAATGGGTTATAAAGGGTAATTCTAAAGGGTTATAAAGGGTAATTCTAATGGGTTATAAAGGGTAATTCTAAAGGGTTCTAAAGGATAATTATAATGGATTTTAAGGGGTAATTCTAAAAGGCAATTAGAATGGGTTATAAAGGGTAATTCTAAAGGGTTATAAAGGGTAATTCTAAAGGGTTATAAAGGGTAATTCTAAAGGGTTCTAAAGGGTAATTCTAAAAGGCAATTCGAATGGGTTATAAAGGGTAATTCTAAAGGGTTATAAAGGGTAATTCTAAAGGGTTCTAAAGGGTAATTCTAAAAGGCAATTCGAATGGGTTATAAAGGGTAATTCTAAAGGGTTATAATGGGTAATTCTAAAGGGTTATAAAGGGTAATTCTAAAGGGTTCTAAAGGGTAATTCTAAAAGGCAATTCGAATGGGTTATAAAGGGTAATTCTAAAGGGTTCTAAAGGATAATTATAATGGATTCTAAAGGGTAATTCTAAAAGGCAATTCGAATGGGTTATAAAGGGTAATTCTAAAGGGTTCTAAAGGATAATTATAATGGATTCTAAAGGGTAATTCTAAAAGGCAATTAGAATGGGTTATAAAGGGTAATTCTAAAGGATTATAAAGGGTAATTCTAAAGGGTTCTAAAGGATAATTATAATGGATTCTAAAGGGTAATTCTAAAAGGCAATTAGAATGGGTTATAAAGGGTAATTCTAAAGGGTTATAAAGGGTAATTCTAAAAGGCAATTCGAATGGGTTATAAAGGGTAATTCTAAAGGGTTATAAAGGGTAATTCTAAAGGGTTATAAAGGGTAATTCTAAAGGGTTCTAAAGGGTAATTCTAAAGGGTTATAAAGGGTAATTCTAAAGGGTTATAAAGGGTAATTCTAAAGGGTTATAAAGGGTAATTCTAAAGGGTTATAAAGGGTAATTCTAAAGGGTTCTAAAGGATAATTATAATGGATTCTAAAGGGTAATTCTAAAGGGTTATAAAGGGTAATTCTAAAGGGTTATAAAGGGTAATTCTAAAGGGTTCTAAAGGATAATTATAATGGATTCTAAAGGGTAATTCTAAAAGGCAATTAGAATGGGTTATAAAGGGTAATTCTAAAGGGTTATAAAGGGTAATTCTAAAAGGCAATTCGAATGGGTTATAAAGGGTAATTCTAAAGGGTTTTAAAGGGTAATTCTAAAGGGTTATAAAGGGTAATTCTAAAGGGTTCTAAAGGGTAATTCTAAAGGGTTATAAAGGGTAATTCTAAAAGGCAATTCGAATGGGTTATAAAGGGTAATTCTAAAGGGTTATAAAGGGTAATTCTAAAGGGTTATAAAGGGTAATTCTAAAGGGTTCTAAAGGGTAATTCTAAAAGGCAATTCGAATGGGTTATAAAGGGTAATTCTAAAGGGTTCTAAAGGATAATTATAATGGATTCTAAAGGTTAATTCTAAAAGGCAATTCGAATGGGTTATAAAGAGTAATTCTAAAGGGTAATTCTAAAAGGCAATTCGAATGGGTTATAAAGGGTAATTCTAAAGGGTTATAAAGGGTAATTCTAAAGGGTTATAAAGGGTAATTCTAAAGGGTTATAAAGGGTAATTCTAAAAGGCAATTCGAATGCATTCTAAAGGGTTCTAATGGGTAAATCGAATGCATTCTAAAAGGTAATTCTAAAAGGGTAATTCGAATGTGTTCTGAAGGGAGATGTAATTATGATGGATAAAGGGTAATTCTAAATTCAGTTTGAAATGTATTGAGCATGATCAATGCAACAATTATATTAGAGAATATAAATTTATGATGTCATCGCTCACGTGGTCTGGCAGCCATATTGGATCAAAAAAAAAAAGAAGAAACATTAAAAAAACAGAAGAGTTGGCTCGCAACAAGTTGACTGCGCATGCGCAGAGTAAGTATTCTATGCATATCATCCAGTTCATTTTGTGGTTGCTGTACAACTCTTAATGCGCAGTTTGTTAGTGTGAGGCGATTTGTCCTTTCACCGTGACACCCTCCTTTGGTTGTGAGACGAAAATTTGCATCGTTTCACACCTTTAGTTATATTTATCACGTAGACTTCCAAACATAGTTTTATATCTCGCCAAGTCGTGCCTTCATGCTGTGCACATGCATGTGGCGCTTGTGCCCTTTCATTATATTTATATGTGCTGTGCATATTTGGAATGACATTTTGTTTTTTTTCACTCCTGTATGTTTGGCACACATTTCCAAAAATATTTGCAGCAAGATGGTTTGGCATCGACACAGTGGCTCAAAGGGTAGGGTTCCATCGGGTTGCGCAGCTTGTGTTTGGCTTGGATGGAAGATGCTCCGGGCCTACATCATCATCGTCATCTACGCTGTGTTTTCGGAAGAGATGTTGAACCAGCTCTCCTCTCTGCTAGCATTTTGAATGCTCTTGTAGCGGTTACCGCTGGATGTACATAATCGCCTTGCACCGGCCAGAACACGGCCAGACGCGCCTCTCCCGGGCATGCCCGGACTCACTGTTCCCGGGCACGCCCGAACCTCCCGGGCACGCCCGGTCTCGTCTTTCCCGGGCATGCCCGCTCTCGCCTTTCCAGGGCTCGCCCAGAGCGTCCGGGCATGCCCGCTATCGCCTTTCCAGGGCTCGCCCAGAGCGTCCGGGCATGCCCGCTATCGCCTTTCCAGGGCTCGCCCAGAGCGTCCGGGCATGCCCGCTATCGCCTTTTCAGGGCTCGCCCAGAGCGTCCGGGCATGCCCGCTATCGCCTTTCAAGTGTTCGCCCAGAGCGCCCGGGCACGCCCAGCCTCGACTTGCCAGGCCGCAGCCAAACACGCCCGGGCAGGTCCAGACTCGCCTTTCCAAGGCTCGCCCTTGATACCCGGGCATGCCCGGTATAGCTTTTGCCGGGCAAACTTCCCGACATAAATGTGTATATATATTGTTGCCCGATAAACGGGCTTGTCAGAATACCTGAGCTGTTTTGTTTCAATAAAGCAACTCGGACGAATTCCGTCTTTGGTCGCGTCAATTCTTTCGACTCGCGTTGGAGCGCAGTTCCTTCATTGGTGACCTACCGACATGGATACGGCAGTGACGCTTAAACTGCCTACCTTCTGGGAGGCTCACGCGGCTGTTTGGTTCGCCCAGGCGGACTCCCAGTTCGCCCTGCGAGGCATCACCACGGACGACACCCGCTTCCACCATGTTGTGGCGGCGCTCGGTTCCGCCACCGCGGCCCGCACCTTGAGCCTCCTCCAGCACCCGCCGGCTGCTGACAAATACGACGCGCTGAAGACGCTCCTCCTCGGCGCTTTCGCCCTCTCACCGGCAGCACGCGCACGGCGCCTGCTTGACCTGCCCGAGCTCGGCGACACGCGCCCGTCTGAGCGCATGGACTATATGCTCTCGTTGCTCGGCGAGCACTCTCCGGCATTCCTGTTCCGGGAGCTGTTCCTCCGTCAGCTGCCTAACCCGGTACGCCTCGCCCTGGCTGGCACGTTGATCACGGATTCCCGCGCCCTCGCCAGGGAAGCCGATAAGATCTCCTCGGCGGGCCAGCACATCGGCGCGGTTACCTGGAGCCGGCCGCCGTCCGAGGCGACGCCCACGACGCCCGAGCGCCCTGCGCGGTTGGAGGCCGAACTGCCGGTGCAACTGGCGGCCGCCACGCCGCACCGCCCGCTTCCGACACGACGGCCGGGGCCTCCACCTGACCGGGCGTGGTGTTATTACCACGCCAGGTTCGGACACAAGGCTCGGACGTGCCGGCCCCCGTGCACTTTCGGCAGGTCGGGAAACGGCCGGGCCGGCGTTCATTCCCAGCCATGAGCGCCGGCCACTCGGGCAACTTGCTGTTTATTCGGGACAAAGCGTCTGGATGGCGTTTCCTGTGCGACACCGGCGCCCAACTGAGCGTCATACCTGCCTCCGAGCAGGACAGGCTGGACGCAGTTTGCGGCCCCTCTTTGGTCGCTGCTAATGGCTCGGCCATACGCATTTTCGGCCCACGCGTCGTCACCCTCTGCTTCGGCAGCCAGCGCTTTCAATGGACTTTTGTTACCGCCAGCGTCCCCGTGGCTTTGCTGGGCGCCGACTTCCTCTGCGCGCACGGGCTGCTGGTCGACGTCAAACGACGTCGCCTTGTCCACGCCGAGACCTTCAGCTCCCTGGCGTGCACAATGAGCAGCTCCGCGCCGACCGAACTGGCGTGCGCCCTCCCGGCAACGAACGAGTTCGCTCGCCTGCTCGTGGAATTCCCGGCCCTCACGCGGCCGACGTTTTCGGCCGTCGCGGTGCGGCACGGGATCGAGCACCACATACCCACTACGGGCCCGCCGGTCTACGCCAGGGCCCGCCGCCTCGACCCAGCCAAGCTCGCCGTGGCAAAGGCCGAATTCGACGCGTTGGAGCACCTCGGCATCGTGCGGCGCTCCGATAGCGCGTGGGCCTCGCCACTGCACATCGTGCCAAAGCCGGGGGGTGGATGGCGCCCGTGTGGCGACTACCGCCGTCTCAATGACGCTACCACCCCCGACAGGTACCCGATCCCGCATATTCAGGACTTTTCCGCCCGTTTGGCGGGACGGGTCATCTTTTCGAAAATTGACCTGATACGGGGCTACCACCAGGTACCTGTCCGGGCGGCCGACGTCCCGAAGACGGCCGTCATCACGCCGTTCGGCCTGTTCGAATTTTTGCGGATGCCGTTTGGCCTCAAGAACGTGGCCCAGGCGTTCCAGCGCTTGATGGACGGCGTGCTGCGCGACCTGCCGTTTCTTTTCGTCTATCTGGACGACATCCTCGTCGCCAGCACGTCCCGCGCCGAGCACCTCCTCCACCTCCGAACACTGTTCGGTCGCCTCAGCGAGCACGGCTTAATTGTCAACCCGGTCAAATGCCACTTCGGCGCGACGACCGTTGACTTTTTGGGCCACCGCATCACCAAGACCGGGGCCGTGCCGCTGCCGACCAAGGTCTAGGCCATCACCACGTTCCCGCGTCCCCGTTCCATCAAGGCCCTCCAAGAGTTCCTCGGCATGGTGAATTTTTATCACCGATTCGTGCCCCGCGCTGCTCAGCTCATGCGGCCCCTTTACGAGGCCCTCCGGGGCAAGCCGGCCAAGCATGACATTGTTTGGTCCGCGGCCATGGACGCGGCCTTCGCCAGTGCCAAACGGTCCCTCGCCGACGCAACGCTGCTGGCTCACCCGGTGCTCAACGCGCCCATCGCCCTCACTACGGACGCCTCCAACTACGCGGTGGGCGCCGTCCATGAGCAATGGGTGGACGGGGTTTGGCAGCCACTCGCTTTTTTCAACCGGCAACTCCGGCCGAACGAGTTAAACTACAGCACGTTCGACCGCGAGCTGCTCGGGCTATTCCTGGCCGTTCGCCATTTCCGACACCTCCTGGAGGGCCGCCCGTTCACGGCTTTCGTCGACCACAAGCCGTTGGTCTACGCAATGGCTAAGGTCACGGAGCCGTGGTCGGCCCGCCAGCAGCGCCACCTCTCCGCCGTGTCGGAGTTCACCACGGACATCCAGCACGTCGCCGGCAAAGACAACGCCGTGGCCGACTGCCTTTCGCGGGCCAGCGCGAACGCGGTCCACCTCGGCGTGGACTTCACGCTCATGGCGGCCGACCAGACCACCGACGCCTCGCTGCAGGCACTCCGCGTGGCGGACACGGGCCTCTGCCTGGCCGACATCCCCTTCGCGGGCACCGTCCTGCTCTGCGACGTCTCCCAGGGCCAGCCTCGCCCCATCGTGCCCGTTTCCTGGCAGCGCCGCATCTTCGCCTCCATCCACGGCCTTTCTCACCCGGGCCGGAAAGCTTCTCAGAAGCTGGTGTCGGCGCGTTTCGTCTGGCACGGCCTTCGACGAAACATCCGCGACTGGGCCAACGCCTGCACGGCCTGCCAGCGAGCCAAGGTCCACCGCCACACCCAGGCCCCGCTGGCACCTTTCGCCGTGCCTGAACGGCGTTTCGACCACGTCCACGTGGACCTGGTGGGTCCCCTGCCCCCCTCGCGGGGGTTCACCCACCTGCTCACCATGGTGGACAGGACCACCAGGTGGCCGGAGGCCGTGCCCCTCACCTCCACCACCACCGCCGACGTGGCGCAGGCGTTCATCGCCACCTGCGTCGCGCGCTTCGGCGCACCAGCGGACATCTCGTCCGACCGCGGCCCACAGTTCACGTCTGAGCTTTGGGGCGCGGTCGCCCGTTCGTTGGGGGTCACGCTGCACCGCACCACGGCCTACCACCCCCAAGCCAATGGGTTGTGCGAGCGGTTTCACCGCTCCATGAAGGCCGCACTCATGGCCGGCCTTCAGGACGACGGTTGGGCCGACCGGCTGCCGTGGGTCCTTTTGGGCCTTCGCACGGCCCCCAAGGAAGACCTCCAGGCGTCAGCCGCCGAGCTCGTCTACGGCCAGCCACTCCGCGTCCCGGGCGAATTCGTGCCTGACGCTACCAGTCCCTGGTCCGCCGCTCGCCAGCGCTCGGACCTCCAGGAGGCCGCCCGACGATTTGCCCCCGTGCCGACGTCCCGCCACGGTGGCCCCCAGTCCTACGTCCCCCCGGCGCTTCGCACAGCGGAGTACGTCTTTGTGCGTCATGACGCGCACCGGGGGCCACTCCGGCCGCCGTACGACGGGCCCTTCCGCGTCCTGCGACGGGGCGACAAGTCTTTCATCGTCGACTTCGGCGGCCGGCCGGACCGGATTTCTGTGGACCGCCTCAAACCGGCGCACATGGACGTCGACCGACCACCACGGTTGGCCCTTCCTCCGCGGCGAGGCCGCCCCCCGTCCACAGTTCCCCCCGCTCGACCACCCACCACCACGTCAGACCCCTCCCCACGACCCTACAGGGGTCGCTTCGGCCGGGTCATCCGGACCCCCCTTAAATTGACCCTGCCGGTGCAGGTCGATTCTGGAGGGGCGTGTGTAGCGGTTACCGCTGGATGTACATAATCGCCTTGCACCGGCCAGAACACGGCCAGACGCGCCTCTCCCGGGCATGCCCGGACTCACTGTTCCCGGGCACGCCCGAACCTCCCGGGCATGCCCGGTCTCGTCTTTCCCGGGCATGCCCGCTCTCGCCTTTCCAGGGCTCGCCCAGAGCGTCCGGGCATGCCCGCTATCGCCTTTCCAGGGCTCGCCCAGAGCGTCCGGGCATGCCCGCTATCGCCTTTTCAGGGCTCGCCCAGAGCGTCCGGGCATGCCCGCTATCGCCTTTCAAGTGTTCGCCCAGAGCGCCCGGGCACGCCCAGCCTCGACTTGCCAGGCCGCAGCCAAACACACCCGGGCAGGTCCAGACTCGCCTTTCCAAGGCTCGCCCTTGATACCCGGGCATGCCCGGTATAGCTTTTGCCGGGCAAACTTCCCGACATAAATGTGTATATATATTGTTGCCCGATAAACGGGCTTGTCAGAATACCTGAGCTGTTTTGTTTCAATAAAGCAACTCGGACGAATTCCGTCTTTGGTCGCGTCAATTCTTTCGACTCGCGTTGGAGCGCAGTTCCTTCACTCTGAACATTCATTTCGTTAATGGATTTTCTTACTTCGTCCATTCGTGCTGCCGCAACATTTCCTTAAAAACAGACACAATGAGGAAGAGCATGTCCTTGCTGTGCTCCCCTTAAGCTTAAAGTGTCTGGCGACATTGAACGTGATTAACGCTGCCATTTTCGTGTTGTGCCAGCCATGAGCCAGGAGAACGTTGTCATGATAATAAGTACTTTTTCTGAGCATTAGGTATCAGATGGAAGAATTTTGTTTTTACAATGAATGGCACTCTTGTTGTGACCGTGATGTGCAGTTAAGCAATTGCAGATTGTCCTGTTGGTCACTACTCATCTAGATGTAATATATCATGATCTGGTCACGAGGTGAGGAAGGGTGTGGAATTTGTCCGCCTTTTACTCTTTCCTTACCTCTGACCTTTTCCTCTTTCCTTGCCTCTGACCGTTCCCTCTTTCCTTGCCTCTGACCGTTCCCTCTTTCCTTGCCTCTGACCTTTCCCTCTTTCCTTGCCTCTGACCTTTCCCTCTTTCCTTGCCTCTGACCTTTTCCTCTTTCCTTGCCTCTGACCGTTCCCTCTTTCCTTGCCTCTGACCTTTCCCTCTTTCCTTGCCTCTGACCTTTCCCTCTTTCCTTGCCTCTGACCTTTCCCTCTTTCCTTGCCTCTGACCTTTCTCTCTTTCCTTGCCTCTGACCTTTCCCTCTTTCCTTGCCTCTGACCTTTTCCTCTTTCCTTGCCTCTGACCTTTTCCTCTTTCCTTGTCTCTGACCTTTTCCTCTTTCCTTGCCTCTGACCTTTTCCTCTTTCCTTGTCTCTGACCTTTTCCTCTTTCCTTGCCTCTGACCTTTTCCTCTTTCCTTGTCTCTGACCTTTTCCTCTTTCCTTGCCTCTGACCTTTCCCTCTTTCCTTGCCTCTGACCTTTCCCTCTTTCCTTGCCTCGGACCTTTCCCTCTTTCCTTGCCTCTGACCTTTCCCTCTTTCCTTGCCTCTGACCTTTCCCTCTTTCCTTGCCTCTGACCTTTCTCTCTTTCCTTGCCTCTGACCTTTTCCTCTTTCCTTGCCTCTGACCTTTTCCTCTTTCCTTGTCTCTGACCTTTTCCTCTTTCCTTGCCTCTGACCTTTTCCTCTTTCCCTGCCTCCGACCTTTTGCTCTTTCCTTGCCTCTGACCTTTTCCTCTTTCCTTGCCTCTGACCTTTTCCTCTTTCCTTGCCTCTGACATTTTCCTCATTCCCTGCCTCTGACCTTTTCCTCTTTCCTTGCCTCTGGCCTTTTCCTCTTTCCTTGCCTCTGACCTTTTCCTCTTTCCTTGCCTCTGACCTTTTCCTCTTTCCTTGCCTCTGACCTTTTCCTCTTTCCTTGCCTCTGACCTTTCCCTCTTTCCTTGCCTCTGACCTTTTCCTCTTTCCTTGATCCAAAATTTCCCAACAGGTCTACTGGTTGGAGCCGTCCTTCGCTACACCACTGGTTCCCTGCCTAACCCTCCACCCCCGAGACTCAACTGCAGCCTGGCGGAGCGGCCAAGCACATTGCTCATCAATGCCAGTGGTCGAGTGCTGGAGTACACGCTCCGGGGAGAGATCACCGGTAGCTCAACAGCACCTCAAGAAAATGTCATGCTCAAACAGGTATGCGGCGTTTTGTTACGGTTGTTGTCCTGATTCGAGACCTACCTCAATAGGATGGTGTATAAGGGGTGATGTTCGGGACTGCTTCTGCACTACTTCAACAGCACTAAACTTTTGACTTTTTTATGCCTCGTCCCTGAAGGTGGCTGGAAACATGTTTTCGGGTTGTCCATCCCTTCCGTATGTAGTCCGGCCGTATGGGCTAAACCTCATTTTTCTCAGCAACCACATGTCCGATTGAGACAAAACTTTCAGGATAGGAGCGAGACCCATGCAGAATGTTTATTCTAACAGTGATGTTATAGGTCATGTGGTATGCCACCCATCTTTGATTAAACGCAAATAATTTAAAAAATATTTCCTAGAAACCGCTGAATGCAAAAATTTGAAACTTGGTACATTGTCAAGTACTCCCAATGGGGAACAAAAACATGATAATCCTGACATCTTCAGTGAAGTGGTATACCAGCCATTAATGTTTTAATCAAATGCCTTGGCCTAAAAATCTGAAATTGCATGCACATGATCTATGACCATTGACCACATTTGTATTGAATTATTAAATTTAGGACATCATAAGTCACATGGTTTGGCAGCCATATTGGATTTAACCTAAAACCTTAAAGAAACACCTCCCAAACTACCAAAGCAATTGACTCGAAACTTTACGTGTGTCATTGACTAGGAATGGCAATTAAAAGTTGATCACAAAAACGTCATCGGTCACATGGTGTGGCAGCCATATTGGATTGAAGGAACCACCTTTTGGAGGCCATTTTTCCCCGCAGAGAGGGGATTGGCCTTTTTTGGGCACCGTGGTCCCCTTTTTGAAGCAATGTTTTACAGCCTGATGCCCTTCCTGCCCATATTGGATTGAAGGAGAATATTAAATAACTAGTTGGGTCACCCGTGGGAATCCCACGGGCATGGACGTGTGTGACATTTGGACATCTTCATTTAGATGCTGCACATTCCGTTTTACAAAGTGGTTACTGGCAATTTATCAGATCCACAAATGATGTCATCTACACAATGTAATTACTTCTGATAACATGTGAATGCATGTGCGTGCACATGGGAAATACAGTTTGAAATGTGTCATTACATCTCATGTAAAATGTGACTTCAAGAGCTCAAATCCTCTCCCTCCATGCCCCCATCCCTCCCACATCACGCACACTGCACCGGGGAGTGGGTCACACATGGGAGAGTGGGTCACACACATGGGAGAGTGGGTCACACACATGGGAGTGGGTCACACACATGGGAGTGGGTCACACATGGGGGAGAGTGGGTCACACACACAGGGGGAGAGTGGGTCACACACACGGGAGTGGGTCACACCCGGGGGAGAGTGGGTCACATACGAGGGAGAGTGGGTCACATACGGGGGAGAGTGGGTCACACACGGGGGAGAGTGGGTCACACACGGGGGAGAGTGGGTCACACACAGGGGAGAGTGCGGGTCGCTTTAATCCTCCCCACTCATTCCTTTCTAACTCCTCCTCACTCCTCTCCCCTGCCCCCAGTCTCCTCTCCCCCTCCCCCAGTCTCCTCTCCTCCTCCCCCAGTCTCCTCTCCTCCTCCCCCAGTCTCCTCTCCCCCTCCCACAGTCTCCTCTCCCCCTCCCCCAGTCTCCTCTCCTCCTCCCTCAGTCTCCTCTCCCCCTCCCCCAGTCTCCTCTCCCCCTCCCTCAGTCTCCTCTCCCCCTCCCCCAGTTTCCTCTCCCCTGCCCCCAGTCACCTCTCCCCCTCCCCCAGTCTTCTCACCCCTCCCCCAGTCTCCTCTCCCCCTCCCACAGTTCTCCTCTCCCCCTCCCCCAGTCTCCTCTCCTCCTCCCTCAGTCTCCTCTCCCCCTCCCCCGGTCTCCTCTCCCCCTCCCCCAGTATCCTCTCCCCCTCCCTCGGTTTCCTCTCTCCCTCCCCCAGTGTCCTCTTCCCTTCCCTCAGTGTCCTCTTCCCGCCTCACTCCGGCAGGTGTTCCAATCGAGCAGGCACAGCAAATATTAGAGGTAATTTAACTTTTCTATTGGAGCGACACAGTGTAAATCCACCCCTTGTCCTGTTCATTCATTAGTGAAATGTTTCGCAGAACAGTACACGCATGGTTACGTCATCGGACTCGGACCGCAATGATAATCTTAAACAATATTATCTGGCACTTCATCCGGATTCATTGCAGCTGCTCTTGTATATGTTTGCTGAGCACACATTACCTTCCAATGTCTTTGTTGCTCAGCATCCCGTGCAAGTCTTGGTTAACGTTCATTGGCAGTCTCGTTCTGTTCCCTCATTCTTTTATTCATCTTGGAGATAGCATTTGGGCCTACAAATGCGAGTGGCGACACGTAAACGATGCTCCGCCCTTCTCCCCACGTGCAGAGTACCTAATTGCAACTTTTTATTGTGACTACGTCTAAAGAATGAAACATTCCGACTATATAAAGAATACAGCTCAAATGGAAAAGTCCCTGGGAAAAAAGTCTTATGGGTGGTGTATAAGAACATTACATTACACCTTTCTGTCCCGCGAAAATCAAAGTTACTCTTTTCGTTGCAGCATACAAAATAACATTTTTTAAATTAAAGATTTCAAATAAACATATTTAAAGTGTACGTGCACATAGCTTATAAAATAAGAACGGAAAAATATCTCTCGGCAATTTCCTGTCTGTGTTTATTTATTTATTTTACATATGTGAATTACATGTCCATGCACACGTGAAATGGAGTTTCTTTATTAATCCTGGATGTGAACACGATTCAGCATTGAAAACTCATGTGAAAACAAAAACAAAACTAGAACGCCACTCAGTAGAGCGCATACTCCCGCCGTGGGTTTAGTTAGAATAATACCTTTTGTTTAACATCCCCTCTCCCCAAAACAATCAATGAAAAAGAAAGTAAGCCCTAACTGTCAGAGAATTAATTTTGATATATCTCAGAATTCGAGGAGAAAAACATCATTTAAGAATAAGAATAAAAGCTTTAATGCAGTAAAACAGAAAAAATCTTTCCCAAAATTTTTTCCTGGATCCGGAATAATATCCTGAGCTTCACCAAAAACTAATAAATTCTTCCTTATCCCAAGGGCAATCATCTCACCAACTTTCATCCAAATCCGTTCAGAACTTTTCCAGATATCTTGTTCACAAACACATGAACATACGAACACACACACACACACGGACGGACACGATCGAATGCGTTACTCCCTGGCAGGATTAATAAACCTGAAATTCGCAGAGCCAGAACCAGAATTATTTATTTGGTCTGGGAAGCCCATGCGAGGTTTCTTCTTCTTCAACCTCTCACACACCCCTGGGTAAATATGCGATCTTTTAAAAAAAAGTTGGAATTTTGCCAAATCTGTTTTATTCGTTTGTTAATATACCTCAGCCATTGACAAATCTGGAACTAAGTCTTTATAAGTTCATCAAATACTGACACCGCGAATGACATTCGCTGAGCTAAATGTTGATATCTCTTCCAGATATCTGTAAATGTAAAAGAAATGTAAAACAGTTTATGTAAAGTTTATGTAAAGTTTTTACAGTTTATGTAAAATGATGTAAAAGAAAAACAAAAAACAGTTTTAAAGCATTATACGTATCAAACGATACATTTTATGAAACGGGAAACCTAATACACACTTTGGTGGTTTTTAAATGACAGAATATGTCTTTATTAGAAAAAATAAAATGAACATTGAAGACGATGCTGCTAAAAAAAATACACCGCTCTAACGGATAACCACGAGTTTAAACTACATTTACAACAAATATGAAAACTATTTTCATATCACAATGTTAAATATAGAATATATAGAAGATAATGTTAAAAAAAAATGAGCCCTATCTTCCAATGGTAAAAAAATCCTTCAAAAAATTCCTGGATCGGGAATAATATCCTGAGCTTCACCAAAAACTAATCAATTCTTCCTTATCCGAAGGGCAATCATCCCACCAACTTTCATCCAAATCCGTTCAGAACTTTTCCAGATATCTTGATCACAACACACACACACACACACACACACACACACACACACACACACACACACACACACACACACACACACACACACACACACACACACACACACGGACACGAGTGAATGCATTACTCCCTGGCTTCAAGCAGCCATCAATCATCTGGACTGGTCTCCCATCTCTACCGCCTCTGACATCAACTCATCCTGGGAATTCTTCCAAAGTAAATTGCTCTCTCTCATGCACAGATTTATCCCATCTCGTCTTCAGTTGTCATACCCTTCCTCCTGTCCATGGTACACGGATTCTTGTGGTGAGGCTATTGCCCAGAAACAACTTGCTTTCGTCTCCTGGAAAGCAAATCCAACGGAAGGAAATCTCATTTCCTTTCACAAAGCCCGAAACAAGTGTGTGTCCACCCTCAGGAGAGCCAGGAAACAATATCTCTCCGTTCTCAGGACAGAACTCTCTTATCTGTCTCCCTCTTCCAAATCCTGGTGGCGTCTGGTCAAATCTGTTTCTGGTGTTTGTTCCCCCTCCATCCCCTCCCTCACCTCAAACGGCCACACGGCTGATTCCGCACGTGAAAAAGCTGAATGCCTCAACTCTGTGTTTGCCTCTAAATCTTGTGTCCCAAACCCATCCCTCTCTGTACCCACCGTACCCAGTCGTACCCAGCTGCTCCTGGACTCTGTGTCCTTTCCTCCTGACAAGGTGGAAAAGTTTCTGTCAACCCTCGACTCTGATTCTGCAACTGGACCTGACGGCATCAGCCCACGGGCCCTAAAATCCTGTTCTTCCGCTCTTAAACTCCCTCTCTCTGTTCTCTTCACCCTCTCTTTTGCTCAAGGTCATCTGCCATCTGCTTGGAAATCTGCCAACATCACCGCTTTGCACAAAAAAGGTGCAAAAACAGATCCCAGCAACTACAGACCAATCAGCCTTCTCCCATTTATCAGCAAAGTCATGGAATCCATCATTGCTTCAGATATGAAATCTTTCCTCTTCTCCAATGGCTTGATCTCTAATCATCAATTTGGTTTCAGACCTGGTCACTCTACTCTGGACATGCTGCTTCTGCTTTCTCAACAATGGATGGAGGTCCTCAATGCCAAACAGGAAATTAGAGCTATCTCCCTTGACATATCACGTGCCTTCGATACTGTCTGGCACCCCGCTCTGTTCACCAAACTCTCCTCTTTTGGTATCCATGGAAATCTCCACGCATGGCTGGCGGACTTCCTCTCCAGTCGTAGTCAACGTGTGGCCCTGAATGGGTTTCTCTCATCTCCTCTTCCTGTTCAGGCTGGAGTTCCCCAAGGCAGTGTTCTGGGCCCTGTGCTTTTTCTGGTCTTCATCAATGATCTCTCTGACTCTCTTGAAAATCCTCTCTATCTCTTTGCTGATGACTCTACTCTCTGTCGCTCCATTCTTCATCCCTCAGATTGGCAGTCTGCAGCCTCCTCACTCTCTGCAGACCTGGACAAAATCACAGACTGGGCATACAAGTGGAACATGTCTTTCAATCCTGACAAATCTCACACTCTTACGATGTCTCTCCGAAAAGACCGACTGGACAACCCTCCCATCCACTTTCTGAAAAATCCTCTCCAAGAAGTTCTGTCACTCAAGCTTTTGGGTCTCACTATCTGCCATGATCTTTCCTGGGAAAACCACATTTCAAATCTGGCCTCCAAAGCCAGTCGCCGACTGGGCATCCTCCATCGTGCGAAGTCCTTCCTTGGCACACCTGAGCTCCTCACCACATATAAGGCTTTCATCCGCAGCTCAATGGAATACTGCTCTCCCCTCTGGGCTGGTGCACCTGCCTCACACCTAGCTCGTCTTCACGCTGTTGAAACCAAAGCATTCAGAATCATTGGAATCTCCCGCGATGAAGCTAACTCCAAGGGCCTCTCACTCACTCACCGCAGGCAGGTTGGTGGTCTTTCCGTCTTCTACCGACTCCTCTCTGGCCTTGCCACCCCAGCTCTCTCTGGGCTCTGTCCAGCAAATATTCCTACAGGTCGCACAAGATCTGCCTGCAACCCTCTTATGGTTAAACTGCCAAAATCAAGACTTTCTGCTCACCTTCACTCCTTCATCCCTCTTTTCTTCCGCCTCTGGAACAAACTCCCTCACTCTCTTCAATCCCACTCCACCCTCCAGGTCTTTAAAACAGCTGTTCACCACCATCTCTTATCTTCCCCCATCCAAAACATTGATCTTTTCTATCCCTGCTAATTTCACCCCAATTCCACTTTTTTGAAATACCAACTTCTGTCCTGGAAGTCCTTGGTGTCCTTGTGTTTGATACTTCTGCCACCCCTCTCCCCCCAAGCCCTCTCCCTCCCACACATCTCCCTGCTCTTAAATGTTGTGTGCCCTCAAGTGTTTGTGTGCTTCCCCTTCTCTTGTCTTCCGCTCCCTCTTTTTATATATTTTGTTTGTCTGGTTGATTTGTTTGTGAAATAAATGTCAGCTCTTTCACGAGCCTCGATTCAGTATACAAAAAAAAAAAAAATTTGCGCTGCAATGCATGTCCCCTACCAAAGTTCAAAGTGCCATAACTTTGTCAAAAATGATCGAATATGCAAATTTATGCATGGTTGATGCTGGTTTTCAAACTTGATCTGAGGTATGCTGAGACATGTGTGTCACGCTCGCCTCGTTGATAAGCCCGCAAGGTCGCTCATGGAGCGGCCTGCATGTGTTGCACTGTGTGAATTATATAATTACCAACTCACGGTCTGAGGTACTGGCCATTCAAAAGATATCCATTTTTTTTATATCTGCCAAACCATGCACCCCATCGCAAATTCCAAAAGGACATTTTAGTAGACTGATATGCTGAACAGATCTGTGAAGTTTCCCCTCGATTAGATCAAAAATGAGGGAGAGCTCGGTTTTAAAGGTTCATGCTTCATGCTCGCTGACTTTTTTGTTCGTCATGGGTATGCGATTCTGCCTGAAAAGTTTGGCCTCGATCTGTTCAGCCGTTGCAGAGAAAAAGGGGTTTTAGTGTTTTCACGAAAAACAATATGGCGGCCGAACCACGTGACCTGTAACGTCATAATTACCATTACAATATTCTACAGACCGAGTCCCTCCTTCAGTGAAAATTTGATCTCAATCGGTCCAATTATTGCAGAGAAAATGTTTTTTTAAGGAAATTAAAACTTAAAATGGCACTGAGTTAAGGATCATCAGAATTATCAGAATTCCCAAAGTTCAAAGTGCCATAACTTTGTCAAAAATGATCGAAACGTCGTGAAGTTCGAACTTGTTCTGCAACTTATCATGAGGAAACCATGTGCCAAGTTTGAAATCATTAGCATTAAGCGTTTAGTAAAAAAGTCCGGAAAACTGTTCTTTGCGTGACGGACTGACGGACTGACGGACGGAGGGACGGCGTGCAAACCTATAGTCCCCTCCGGTTTACACCGGTCGGGGTCTAATAAGAACGAATAAATATCTGTCGGCAATTTCCCGTCTGTGGCGATGCGTGAACGAAGCTCCGCCCCTCTCCCCACATTGTTGACTTTTTATTGTGACTACAGCTGAACTCTAAATGAAACATTTCGTTGTGACGATGGAAAAGTCCGCCGTGAATTTTTCATATATCTCGGCAATTTCCCGTCTGTTATTTTAGGCGGTGTAAGATATATCGAGCCGTGAAAAGCCACAATTATTAAATACATGTCGGCAATTTCCCATCTGTTGCGATATGTGAACGAAGTTCCACCCCTCTCCCCACATTGTTGACTTGTTACTGTGATTACGTCTAAATTAAACATTCCGTTGAGACGATGGAAAGGTCCGCCGCAAATTTTTAATATATCTCGGCATTTTCCTGTCTGTTATTTGGGTGGTGTATGATATATCGTGCCGCAAATTTCTAAAATGCCTCAGCAATTTTCGAGCCGTGAAAATCCACGATTATTTAATATGTGTTGGCAATTTCCCATCTGTGGCGATACGTGAACCAAGTTCCGCCCCTCTCCCCACATTGTTGACTTTTTATTGTGACTACGTCTAAGTTAAACATTCCGTTGTGACAATAGAAAAGTCTGTGGCGAATTTTTAATATATTTCGGCATTTTCCCGTTTGTGTTATTTGGGCAGTGTATGATATATCGTGCCGCAAATTTCTAAATTGTCTCAGCAATTTTCTGTGTGTGCTTGAATTTTCTCAATTATTGCTGAAACCAAGTCTGAAACCATCGATAAAAATGAAATCAGATGGTGAATTAGAGTCGAGATAAAGCCGTGAGGGAGCCTGAATGGACTTTGTTACAGGCCTTTGAAAATGCATTTTGTTCTATAAATGGTAATTTTAATCAAATTTTATTCGTTTTTGGCAACTGCGTCTGAAACCATGTTAGCGACTGTGAAAAATGAAATGAGATATCGAATTAGAGTTGAAATAAAACTGTGAGAGAGAGCAAGACACCGTGGGCCTAACAAAAGAGGCCTCAAAGCTATGCGAGTAAACAAAATGGTGGTGGTTTGTTTTTTACGCCCCTCCCAGACCGGGTGTAGCCACTCCCCCAGACAGACTCACAGACAGACAGACAGACAGAATCACCTGAGAATATTATTAAATAATTATATCTCAGAAACCGCTTACCCTATCAATGCAAAACTTTACAAATGTCACCTAACACCATTGCTGCATATAGTTTGAAAATGTAGACATCATAGGTCATGTGGTTTGGCAGCCATCTTGGATAGAAAATGAACCTTATCCGATAAACACAAAACTTCACAAAGGTGATCCCCTACCCATAGTGCAGAGTATACATTTTTGATGTCATATGTCACATGGTGTGGCAACCATATTAGCTTGAAAGCTGATATTAAAAAAAACAAAAAAACTCTTCTCCAAAACTGCTTCACCGATCGATGTGAAACCTGTCATGGCTGGTGAAAATGTGATACTTGAAAACAGCTGAAGGGATTGAAATCAAACTTGTTTATTTTTAAGACCGTCAACTAGGGCCTACCCATTGTCACGGGCAGGGATGACGCGGAGGCATATTGGCAACTCAGTCGAATTGCTCTAGTTTTCAACGATTGTTAAAATAATTGTTTTATAAATTTAAGCAAAATTGAAGTAACTGCATGGGGTATAGTGTTCTATGAACTCTCTAGTTTCGTATACCGTCTGTGGCTGCTGGTTGCATCATCGCTGGGAGTGTGGCTGTTGCCGCTTATGCAGTGCCCCCTGTTTCCATTGAGCTTGTGCTCATTTTGCCGACCGAATTGTCTCCTCTGTAATATTGTATGTACAGTATGTACCCAATATCAGTTTCCACCAGTTTAGCCGAAAGTTTACACTTTGTTTTTGAATGAAGCATTTGATTAGGAACCGTCCTGGCCTTCAAACACTTTGTTGGCCCCATGTGATTCATTCAATAGAGAATCTTCAGTACATCAAATATTTTGGATTACCATTTGCATTTTGCATTTATTCGCTTTCCAGTTGCCCTGTTTGACTATTTCCTGTCGAAATGCAAGAAATGGCCAAATGTCGAGGACTGCTGCAACCCCTTTGTTGCAATAAATGGAGATGCTTAGTTCATGACAGAAGTCAATAGTTAAAGAGCTTTGCTTAGAGCAAGGCTTCATCAGCTGGGTAGTCAATCGATGCATTGCCTCTCCTTCGGGAAGTATAAGGGGGAGCGGAAGGGACTAGCTGGTGTGTGTTGTGTGTGCTGTGTAATTCAATAGTGTCCTTTGTGTCGCTAAAATCTCACTATAGGCACTGTAAATGTACATGTCTGTGAAATAATGGTGTCAGAGGGTTGCCTGGATAGCCTCGGCGCACATTAATGTCATGTGATGCATTACTTATGAGGTCATAATGCTGTCCTCAATATCACATACTCGCGTGCAACTTTTGTATGAAACCTTGGTATCTCCAGGAAATAAAACAACATTTGGAATACAGGAAAGTCACTGTGGTTGCTCCAGTGATGACATCCATTTCAGCTCAGCTGTGCCCTTTGCTCTATTAGGGTTCGCTGAAGGAAGTATGCATAGCCATTGTTAGTTGTTACCCAGAATGCCTAGTGATGGGCTTTGAGACGAATCTTAGCTGTGAGAGACTAATCAGAAGAAATCAAATATATTTATCTTGCCAAAACGAAGTTTTTGCAAGATGTATTAGTCAGCTTGTATGTTTGTTTTTTTGTTTGTTTTTTTTTTTGTTTTTTTGTTTGTGGTTAATCATTTTTTTTCCACGTTTAGATCACTCTGTAGACCACAGTTATTATTGGAAACTCCTGTAACTTCGCATATCAGAGTCCTATAGAGATACCCTTCAGCACCCAAAATTTTGAAGGTCAAGGTCAAAGGTCAAGGTCACTTTGTGGTCAATCATGGAGGTCGACGAAACCCTTATTTTTTGAGTAACTTTGATCGGATCGTCTCCAAACTTCATGGGAATCTAGTATATGGTCCGGCGCTCAGCTGATTAGTTTTTGGTGGCGATCGGCCTTGACCTTCATGGTTAGCGCTGGAGGTCGAAAATTATTGACCCCAAGGTCAAATGTTGAAATCGTTATTTTTTGAGTAACTTTGATCGGATCGTCTCCAAACTTCATGGGAATCTAGTATATGGTCCGGCGCTCAGCTGATTAGTTTTTTGTGGCGATCGGCCTTGACCTTCATGGTTAGCGCTGGAGGTCGACCTTGACCTTTGACCTTGACCTTCAGATCACTCTGTAGACCACAGTTATTATTGGAAACTCCTGTAACTTCGCATATCAGAGTCCTATAGAGATACCCTTCAGCACACAAAATTTTGAAGGTCAAGGTCAAAGGTCAAGGTCACTTTGTGGTCAATCATGGAGGTCGACGAAACCCTTATTTTTTGAGTAACTTTGATCGGATCGTCTCCAAACTTCATGGGAATCTAGTATATGGTCCGGCGCTCAGCTGATTAGTTTTTGGTGGCGATCGGCCTTGACCTTCATGGTTAGCGCTGGAGGTCGAAAATTATTGACCCCAAGGTCAAATTTTGAAATCGTAGGTACCATATCGAGTAATACCTCATATGAATGCCCTTGATGAGTGCTTCCCAGATCTGTAAACAGTTTGACGCTATGACGTCATTTGATGACGTCATGACGAAAAAACGGAATTTTCATGAAAAAATTATTTCCTCAGTTCTCATCAAAATCTTTCAATATCTCGTGGGCAGACATTCCTCAAAGAGTCGCTTCTAGTGGATAGCAGTTCTGTTCACCTCAGTGTGACCTGAAGCAAGTCACTCATGTTCACATTTTGGCAAGATACGGTTCACCCTGTGGGTGACATAGGTTTATTTTTGTATTTATTATCTTGCCAAAACGAAGTTTTTGCAAGATGTATCAGTCAGCTTGTATGTTTGTTTGTTTGTTTGTTTGTTTTTTTGTTTGTTTTTTTGTTTGTGGTTAATCATTTTTTTTTCACGTTTAGATCACTCTGTAGACCACAGTTATTATTGGAAACTCCTGTAACTTCGCATATCAGAGTCCTATAGAGATACCCTTCAGCACACAAAATTTTGAAGGTCAAGGTCAAAGGTCAAGGTCACTTTGCGGTCAATCATGGAGGTCAACGAAACCCTTATTTTTTGAGTAACTTTGATCTTATGATCTCCAAACTTGGTGGGTATATAGGGTGTGGTATGGCGCTCAGCTGATTAGTTTTTGGTGTCGATCGGCCTTGACCTTCAAGGTCATTTTGAAGGTCATTCATTTGTTTGTGGTTAATCATTTTTTTTCACGTTTAGATCACTCTGTAGACCACAGTTATTATTGGAAACTCCTGTAACTTCGCATATCAGAGTCCTATAGAGATACCCTTCAGCACACAAAATTTTGAAGGTCAAGGTCAAAGGTCAAGGTCACTTTGTGGTCAATCATGGAGGTCGACGAAACACTAATTTTTTGAGTAACTTTGATCGGATCGTCTCCAAACTTCATGGGAATCTAGTATATGGTCCGGCGCTCAGCTGATTAGTTTTTGGTGGCGATCGGCCTTGACCTTCATGGTTAGCGCTGGAGGTCGAAAATTATTGACCCCAAGGTCAAATTTTGAAATCGTAGGTACCATATCGAGTAATACCTCATATGAATGCCCTTGATGAGTGCTTCCCAGATCTGTAAACAGTTTGACGCTATGACGTCATTTGATGACGTCATGACGAAAAAACGGAATTTTCATGAAAAAATTATTTCCTCAGTTCTCATCAAAATCTTTCAATATTTCATGTGCGTTGGTCATGAAGACATACTATTCACCATACGAAATTATTAAGGTCAAGGTCAAATGGCAAGATACGGTTCACCCTGTGGGTGACATATGTTCATTTGAATATTAATCAATTGAGTTAGCCCGTCCCACGTGCAGTGGGAGACGGGGTTTTGCAATCACTTGTGTGTGTTTGTATGTGTCGTTGGTTGTTATCTCCATATGTGGGTTTCAGAAGGTGGAGCGGTGCCCTCCCAGGTCTCAAAGTATCCACCTTCATGTGTGTGTTTGTGTGCACGTGCACGTGTCTGGCCCATAACTTTTTTTTAAATCATTTGAGCTTTTATCATCAAGGTTTCAACAAAACTTTGCGATGAGAATGTTAAGAAGACAAGTCAATAATTTAGGCAAAAGGTAAAAGGTCAACGTCACATGAGATCATCAATTTTCATGCAATTGACCTGAAACGTTAAGAATGTGGATGTTGGGTCACTGGAATCACCATTCAGAAGTGAGAAGCCGATTGTTTTTTGTTTTTTTTAGATGAAAAGGTCAAGGTTGCACAAATTCATAAATTTCCATCTGATGGACATGACATTTGAGCAGGGTTTACATCTTGGGGCACTGAAGCCTATTGCTTTTGAGGTCTTAGCTCGCCTAAAATCATTTTTTTTTTCAGCTGCTTTTGTCATGTTTAGCATGCGGAAGAAGAAGAAGTCCAAATAGAAATCGGATGCGGACTGGCTTTGCATTATCAGATGCTTTCTAGTTACCTCCGCCACCAAAGGTGGATGGAGATAATGTTTTCACCCCTGTCTGTCAGTTTGTTTGTTTGTTTGTGAACAAGATATCTCAAACAGTTGTAGACGGATTCGGACGAAATTTGGCAGAGAGGTAGGGTATGTGACAAGGACGAAATGATTAGATTTTGGTAAAGATCCGGATTCGGATCTGGCTAGTAGAAATTTTTATGTGATTCTTCACCATTGGGAGATAGGGCCAAAAACGATACATATCTCAAATGGATATCTCAAAAAGTTATGGACGGATTTGGACGAAACTTTGTGGACAGGTTGTGCGTGTGACAAGGACGAATCGATTCGATTTTGATGAAGATCTGAATATGGATTCGGATATGAGAATTATTTAATTTTTAAGTGATTCTTCACCATCGAGATTTCGGGCCAAAAACGATACGTAGCAGGATATCTCAAAAAGTTATAAATGGGTTTGGACGAAACTTGGTGGACAGGTTGTGCGTGTGACAAGGAAGAATCGATTCGATTTTGATGAAGATCTGAATATGGATTCGGATATGAGAATTATTTAATTTTTAAGTGATTCTTCACCATCGAGATTTCGGGCCAAAAACGATACGTAGCAGGATATCTTAAAAATGTTATAGATGGGTTTGGACGAAACTTGGTGGACAGGTTGTGCGTGTGACAAGGAAGAACTGATTCGATTTTGATGAAGATCTGAATATGGATTCGGATATGAGAATTATTTAATTTTTAAGTGATTCTTCACCATCGAGATTTCGGGCCAAAAACGATACGTAGCAGGATATCTCAAAAAGTTATAAATGGGTTTGGACGAAACTTGGTGGACAGGTTGTGCGTGTGACAAGGAAGAATCGATTCGATTTTGATGAAGATCTGAATATGGATTCGGATATGAGAATTATTTAATTTTAAAGTGATTCTTCACCATCGAGATTTCGGGCCAAAAACGATACGTAGCAGGATATCTTAAAAAGTTATAGATGGGTTTGGACGAAACTTGGTGGACAGGTTGTGCATGTGACAAGGAAGAACTGATTCGATTTTGATGAAGATCTGAATATGGATTCGGATATGAGAATTATTTAATTTTTAAGTGATTCTTCACCATCGAGATTTCGGGCCAAAAACGATACGTAGCAGGATATCTCAAAAAGTTATAGATGGGTTTGGACGAAACTTGGTGGACAGGTTGTGCGTGTGACAAGGAAGAATCGATTCAATTCTGGTGAACATTCGGATCTGGATTCAGGTAGTAGAATTTTAAAGTGATTCTTCACCATTGAGTGATATGGCCAACCAGACGGAGGTATGCTCTCTACTGAGTGCTGTTCTAGTTTTACTTATGTTCCTCACTTTCTCATCCTCTCATTCTCGTGAAGTTTTCCTCCAATGGCACGATTGGTGAGGACTCAGGAGTGATGCGAGGGGATGTTCAAATGTTCTATATGCTAGCTGCAGTACTTGCTCGAATCCAAGATACGTCACCTTCTTTTTATTTCTCATTTATATAAGCCCAATTATTTGTAAGTAAAAATATATAATTGTACTTTTTGATTTTTGTATGTGCTTCTTGCTTATTAGTTCCCTACCTGGAGAGGACTATAGGTTTGCTCTCCGTATGTCTGTCTGCCCGTCCGTTCGTCCCACCTGTGGTTGTCTGCACTTTTTTCCATACCCTTTAACATATTGAACTGAAACTTGGTACATGTTTTTAGCATGATATGGTACAGAACATGTTCGAGTTTCAGGGCGTTTCACCAATTTTTCATGGAGTTATGCCCTTTTTTCTTGGAACAAGAACATTCGTTGGGACCGGTAGGGGACATGTATTGTAAAGCAATTCTCCCTCTTCTTATTTTTTTGCCGTGCTGTGGACAATTGGAAGTACAGTATCTCATCTGTGCAATTTTATGACGTATCATACGTGAGGGAAATGTTTGTTTTTTGTAGCAAATTTTCGAAACCCCTCTGAACAAACTAAACTGGTGCAGTTCACCCAATCATCTATCAACAGAGGCAACTTGGTGTGTTAATTTAGTGATTTTATATAATAATATGCTCTCCAGCTTGTCAGAGCCAAACAACATCAGCTCTTACTTTCGGCATCTCTGCAGAGGGTAATTCTCCAGCACTTGCCAATAACATAAGATGTCTTTAATATGTCTTCTGGGGAGAATGTTTCTAGTCGACGTTTTTTTTTTTTTTTTTTTTTGTATACAAGATCGAGGCTCCTGAAAGAGCTAACACTAATCACACAAAAAGTCAAACTGACACAGAAAACACAAAATAAAGGGAGTGGTAGACAAGATGGGGATTTTTTTTGCATACAAGATCAAGGCTCGTTCATGTTTAAAGACCCACAAAAGAAGTACAGGGGCAGAGAGGAGACTCCAAAGAGTTTCGATCACTCGCGGTGATACTCGCCAAGTCGTCCATAAAAATCTCCACTTCCCAGTCGACAAGTTTGGAAAAATATTTCGTGGATTTTGTACTTCTTACCAGCCATACCATTTTTATGACGTATAAAAATGTTATTAACTCTTCTCTTTGCAATATCGTTGTTGGACAAAAGACCATGTGAGCATCAAGTGAAGTGCTGCTGACGTCATAACATTATTGTATTATTCTATCAGAGGTTGGCAGGGTGGCCACTTTCTATGTTGCATTTGCATTTCTGTTAAACATCACGTGATATTTTACACATTTGTAGCAATGTATGTATAGAATACTCAAGATGTTTCATAACATTCAATATATGGATGATTTGCAGAATTCTTCATATCAATGACTCCAGTATATTGTGTCGGTATGCAGATCACGTTTGACCCAGAAGTGTTTTTCAATGTATTGCTGCCTCCCATCATATTCAATGCAGGTTACAGCCTTAAGCGGGTGAGTACATTGTATGTTCAGTAGATTACCGAATGTAGACTCAGGCTAAAAAAAACCGTTTATCTCATTGTAATCTCTCCTCATGTCATGTTTTACTTCCTGCTCTCTATCTCTCAATACCGTGAAGAATGCTGTTTCTACACACACAGCAATAGCTCAAATGTCTATATACACACACAGCAATACCTCGTTTAATGCTGATTAATTTTGTCCTAGAGATGCATACATATATATTTATATTTCTTTATACATATATATATATATATATTATTGCGGATCCCGGGTTCGTCGATGTACTAAGGGGGGTTTAGGCCCTGCTCCCCCCTCGAACTCCGGGTCCACTGAGGTCGCCGACCACAACTACTAAACTCGTGGTTGACGGATTGCTAGTGTTACGGATTCGTCACTTCCGTTGTGGTGGTTTGCATCCACTGTAAATATTTCTGATTCCATGTACTATTATTGTTTTCAAAAGGTTTATTGTTCATGAACTGTTTTCAAAAGGTAAAAAAGTTAATGTGAAAAGAAACAGGAAACTGGATTGGGAACCGGACGACGAAGAGGAAGAAGGGAGAAAAGAGGGTGGGGCGAGTGAGTCGGACAAGAAAGCCGAGCTGCTCCGAGTTCTGAAGCGAACGTTGTCGAACGGGAGTCACGAGTGAACTTTCGGGATTCCCGGGAAAGGTATTCCTGCGACAGAGTTGTCATCGCTGTGACCGATCAACCTGCGTGTCAGGTTTTTGGTGGTGGATTCCGAGGAGAATTATCGCCGGGCCGTTACGTCTCAAGAACAGGTCGTCGGCCATTTTGACTCGCGCGTCGAGCAAGGTTTCTTTGCTTCGTCAGCCGTTTTCACCGCTTTCAGACGTATCTGGTGTGTGTGTGTGCACCGTGGCTTTTGAAGATTAATTTGCGGGTTTGCCGACTGTGAGCCGTGAAAGTCCATACCCGAGGGTGTGATTTCCCAGTTGCCTTGAGGGCGCCTTTGTGCAGCTTTCGGCTGTGTGAATGTACTTGCCATCCGCACAGGATTCTGGTCTCGATTGGACATCGTTCTGGCGATCGCTGGAGCGAATCAACGTTGGCTTGAAGCCGGGAATAAGAGACATTGGGGAATGTTTTTGTTTCACTCACTTGGAGCACAGTGAGTTCTATATTACAAAACTGATGGTACCATCATAGGACATCTTGATTGTACTATTGAATACTATTATTGTTGTACTGTTATTCTTGTGTGATCTTAATACAATATTTGTTTGTGAGTAACAATTGGGGTGGCTTCTCCATTGATCTTTGACATACAGAATAACACATTTTTCTGCTGTGACTCCTCTCGGGGCTCGGAGGTACACCGTGACCAGGGGGTCGGGGAGGAGCACGTAACACTAGGCAACTCCAGCCGCCAAGCCCGCAGCTGCGCATGGACGGGTTAACGGTCACAACCCGAATACCTTCGGACACACGCAACCGTGAGAACGGGGACTGAACCCCACACAAGTCACACTGATTCCTGACACCTGAGCGGTTGTGCGTCGCGTGATCCGTGCCGTTAGAATATCGGACCCGATCGAGCGGTTTTAATTTGGGCGATGTTAGGTCAATGGATGGGAAATGACAATGACGGCCAGGTTGGAAGTACCATAGTATTTATTTACAGTATGTACAGAACACAG
This sequence comes from Myxine glutinosa, assembly GCF_964187855.1. NCBI lineage: Eukaryota > Metazoa > Chordata > Myxini > Myxiniformes > Myxinidae > Myxine > Myxine glutinosa. The sequence goes on along the minus strand of NC_136265.1, from coordinate 35,986,868 downwards.
ACAAAGCAAAGAATCTTAACAGCCTTACCTACGTTCCCAGACAAGGGCCCTCATTCGTTCGGGGAAGGGGGGGGGGGGGGGAAGAGGGTAATGCACAGGGAAGCGCGGCCGCTTCGTGCAGCTCGCCCGGATGGGCTCGGTCGTGCAGCTCTCCCGAATGGGCTCGGTCGTGCAGCTCGCCCGGATGGGCTCGGTCGCGCAGCTCGTGCGAATGGTCTCGGTGGACGAAAGCCCCAGGAATCGCTCCAACCCAAGGCACCAACAGCCGGAGACGATTGCGGCAGGGACGAAGAGCGATGATGAACCAGGAGCAGGAACCAGAGGACCGATCAGGATAGCAGGAGCCCAGCGAGAGAGAGAGTATGTTCTGGGCCGGGTTTGTATAACCCCCCGAACCCCTCCCTGAATGTTCCATGGGTCTCAATTGGCCGCCGGGGGTCACGTGACGTGACAGCCTCTCGTTGGTCACCCTCGGCCACTCCCTTTATCTCCCATTGGTTGCTCGCTGCTCCTCCTCCCAGGAATGTCTCGTTCCTCCTTCGGGGAAGGTTTATTCCTCCTTCGGGCCTGCAGGGCCTAGTCTAGTCCCATGACGAGGCACTTTAGGCCTCAACGAGGCCTACAGTCATCCTGCCTGACTCAACGCATATTTGGTCTTTATTACTAAACACTGGAAAGGGCCTATGCTTTACATTTAAAAAGAAATAACTAACTATAGGAGGCTACATGTTGTTGTGTAACTAACTATAGGGGGGTTGCCTTTATTCGCAAAACCGCAACTATATATATCTATATATATATATATATATATATATATGTGGAGAATAGAACCATGTTCCACACCTTGAGTTCCTGGGATAACAAGATTTATTGATGAACCAATATCACAGCGCTGTGGAGGGTGTAAGAGTCATACCATTCACAATTGAACAGCATGGCCCCATACACTCATAGAAAATTGGCAACCCAGAGTTTCTTTATATACACAAAATTATACAAAAAATCTCCGCTGAAAAATGAGCGTGGACAAAGAAAAACGGGCTAGACATCTCCCACCGAGACCCTATCTTCTTTGGCATGAGCAAAGGGAAAGATGCGGGAGAAAGACCACAGTGACATTCTCAAAACTTATCTTCCATGCTGGCCTTTGGTCAAGGACAGAAAGACGCGTTTTCACGAGGGGGTCTAACAGAGCAAGCAGTTTCACTATCTTTCTACATTCCTTGGCACAGTTGGACAATAAAGCATAGTTCAAAAGCAAGAGGGAACATAGTAAGCTTAATCCTTTTCACAAAGCAACCACTATTAAATGCAAACCACAATTACATAAGACACAACCAAAGGCATGATCTCGACATATATATATATATATATATATATATATATATATATATATATATATATATATATATATATATATATATATATACAGTGAAACCTTGACTTACGAGTGCACCAACTTACGAGTTTTCCGAGATACGAGCCGTCGCTCGGGCGGTTTTTTGCTTTGAGATGCGAGCCGAGATCTGAGTTACGAGCTTATGCCACCCGCCACCAGGTGGCCCAACGAGCATTCCGGTCACGTGGTTATCTTGCCGTGCAAGCATCTCTGCCATATATCGCTGCTGCTTTGTTTTCGCATGTTGGTTATTTTGGAAAATTTCTTAGTTTTAACCATGGGTCCTAAGAAATTGAGTGCCAAGGGCAGTACTGAGAAGAAGAAGAGGATGATGTGCTTGGATATAAAACACGCAATCGTCGAAAAACATGAGCGAGGTGTGCGTGTTGTCGACTTGGCGAGGCAGTACGATCGTAGTACTTCTACGATATGTACGATTTTGAAGCAGAAGGAGTCGATAAAGGCTATAACGCCAGCCAAGGGCGTTACGATTATTTCAAAGCTCCGGACCTCTATCCATGAAGAGATGGAGAATTTTCGAAACATTTTGAAAGGGAGGAAGAAACAAACCTCGTTGGACAGGTTTTTATTGAAACGCCCTGCAAGTGACAGCGAGGAAAGTGTGGCGAAAAGGGCAAAAGTTATCTCCTCCACCTCCGCCAGCATCTTCGTCTGATCTTCAAGGTAAATACACTGTAGCGCGATGCTGCGCACGCTAATGCTTACGCAAGGAGCAAGCGGACAACGCGGTTCATACAAGAGTCTTTATTCAAACTGCAGCACTAAGCTGCTCAAGGCTGCGCGTCTCGTCTATATCCTGAGGCCACGCCTCTCTCCCCGGCGTGGCCCACCCCCACTTGGTGTGCGGGGTGATGTCACCACGTCAGTGCTTTCGTGTCCGCCACAACACTTAATAAAACCAGTTTATTTCTTTACATTGAAGGAGTCTGGACTCCAGCAGAATACGGATAAAAGGATGGCAAGGCACAAACTCGTCCGAGAAGATGTTTATTCGTAAAACCAACTCGGGAACACTAAAAAGCCTGTTTATCGGGCTGCCTTATAAAGCAAAACCAAAAACCCAAACCGAAACCGAAAGCCACGCCTCTCAAGCGAGGCGTGCTTCGGTGGTCACGTGATCCACAGGTGTAGCTCATTATACCCGCACGCGCGGGACGCTTTGGCGGTCACGTGACCAGCCACTCTGGCGCCGGGGATCCCCGCCGGTGACGTCACCGGCTGGAGCAAGGAGATTCTGATGCCGGTCTTGCTTGGGGGACCCATGGGTCGCTACAACATTCTCTTTTATTATGAACAGTATATACGAGGTCGTGCTTGTTTATACATTATTTGTTATTTATAAAGTACATTTTTCTTATTTAAAAACACGTAACAAAAAAAATTGGTGTGGTTTTTTGGGGGCTGGAACGGATTAATAGCATTTCAATGCCTTTTAATGGGGAAATTTAATTTGAGAAACGAGCAAATTGAGTTACGAGCTCGGTCACAGAACGAATTAAACTCGTAAGTCAAGGTTTCACTGTATATATATATATATATATATATATATATATATATATATATATATATATATATATATATATATATATATAGATATATATATATATATATGTATATATATATATATATATATATATATATATATATATATATATATATATAAATATACATATATATATATATATATATATATACATATATATATATATATATATATATATATATATATATATATATATATATATATATATATATATATATATATATATATATATATCCACGATATCCATTTTTCCGTTCTCCAACCTATAGCTTTGTCTTTAAAAACTCAACGTTTCGGCCAGCAACCCAGCGTGCGCTGAGCCTCCACTAGCCTTCATCAAGAGAAGTTCCCTTGTTCACCTCCTCCCAGATATATCTGGGGGGAGGGGTGGGCCTATTCTATCAACCAATCACAAAGCTGCGTTGCGAGACCTCGTGACCATGGACCCATGCTCGGCTTATGTTGTAAGTGTTTTGTGCATGTTTGAGCGGTGTATTGTGTTTTGTTGTCCGTGTTGCCTGTGTCGGCTATGTCCCACTTTGTCTTTGTCCTCCTCCACGCATCGGTGTCTCTCTGGTGTATTTATGCATGAGAGGTCCGTATGCCTGTGGTAACGCCACAGTCTCCTCTGTCAATGGTGCCCGCGTTTGGCCAGTGTGCCAGGCCTCCAGTATTCGCCTCCTGGCCCGGTTCGGGGATGCCGCCAGCACGTTCACATTGTCCCATAGAGGAACATGGCCCGCCCTTATTCCATGCTTGGCGATAGCAGATCTTTCTGGGTGATTACACTCAAAGGCCTTGTGGTGTTCATTAATGCGCTGGCCTAAGGTTCTTCCAGTCTCGCCTATGTATTCTCCACCACAGTCACATGGAATGGTGTATACCACACCTGTGCAATCGTGAGTGTAATCGTGAGGCCTTTGAGTGTAATCACCCAGAAAGATCTGCTATCGCCAAGCATGGAATAAGGGCGGGCCATGTTCCTCTATGGGACAATGTGAACGTGCTGGCGGCATCCCCGAACCGGGCCAGGAGGCGAATACTGGAGGCCTGGCACACTGGCCAAACGCGGGCACCATTGACAGAGGAGACTGTGGCGTTACCACAGGCATACGGACCTCTCATGCATAAATACACCAGAGAGACACTGATGCGTGGAGGAGGACAAAGACAAAGTGGGACATAGCCGACACAGGCAACACGGACAACAAAACACAATACACCGCTCAAACACGCACAAAACACTTGCAACATAAGCCGAGCATGGGTCCATGGTCACGAGATCTCGCAACGCAGCTTTGTGATTGGTTGATAGAATAGGCCCACCCCTCCCCCCAGATATATCTGGGAGGAGGTGAACAAGGGAACTTCTCTTGATGAAGGCTAGTGGAGGCTCAGCGCACGCTGGGTTGCTGGCCGAAACGTTGAGTTTTTAAAGACAAAGCTATAGGTTGGAGAACGGAAAAATGGATATCGTGGATATAATTCCCAACCGCCATTCATTACTTGATATATATATATACTGTATATATATATATATATATATATATATATATATATATATATATATATATATATATATATATATATATATATATATATATTGTTGCGAATATGGAATTTGGCCTCCATATCCGCTTGTAAATATTCCCCTATTTTCTCCAATACTCCCCAACTTTCCCCGATCCCCCATTCCCTAGTCCCATTGCATGTAAATAACAATCAGTAGAGCCGACCTTCCCCTTATTCCCCCATTAAATGTCGTGCCCAGGTCCACCGCACCACACGTAGACAACTTTCGGACATCTTCCTAGTTATTCTTATTCTATGTCAGTTAAGGCCTCGTCTCCATTAATTATGACTCTTCGTTGCACCAGAATGTGATTATATGGCATCAGTAGTGAGTTTAGGACCTTTCCCATACCTCCTTCCATCTTCTTCCCCAACAATTACAACAACAACAGAGGAGATGGCGGCGGAGCGGGGGAGGATGCGTCCTCACACCGGCTCGATTAGCGCCATAGACCATGCGCTCCACGGGGTTACCACGAAGGGGCTCCTTGTCAGCTCCTCGTCAAGGGCGGAGCCTGGTAAACCCCCCGCACGCACCCAATGAGAAGCAACGTGCCGATTCCACGAGGCGGAGCTAACGAGCCGAGGGCGTGTCACTCCCCGCCGGATATACGCGGCCCCGCGCCGGATGTGACGAGAGATGCGCACCCAGCTTGGAGAAGGAAAGCCACCTGCGAGCGCTGAGTCAGATGCGCCCCCAGCTTGAGACGACAAGACGCCACCTCGAGCGCTGTGAAACCTCCTGCATCTACTGGACCGTACAGTACCCTGTCCTTGAGCCAAGAGTGCACCTTGAGCCATCGATTCTGCCTTTCCTAGCCATCAATCCCCGTGTGAGTCAGCCTTGTCCCGTTTATCTGTCGTCTGTTGGGAATAATATAAGATTGTGTCTAAGTGCTTGTCTTTCTATGCTGTCCCTCTTGTAGTTGTAATCTAACCTTCCGCCTTAATATAACCTCCTCCGGAGGTCTTGAGAACTGAACCCCTGGTGTCGTATTGTGTTATTGTAATCCAGCCGGGTGTCTTCTTTTTCTTATTGAGCCAGCATAGCGCGACTAGTCAACGTTCGGGCACAATCGGGTAACTTGTGCAGACGTGGTCATACCATAAAACCGCTCGGTAAATAACATCCAAGCCACGTGAGTAACAATTGGTGTCGAGGAGTGGAATTCGAACCCGGGACTAAATTTATTAGGCCCAAATTGGTAACAAGTAGAATCGATTCGGAGCGCGTTTCCCGCGCGAAATTATAACGGCGAAATTTGTATTTGTTTTACGAAACTCGAATTTTGCAAGTCGCGCTATGGCGGATCAACACGGCTGGGGTCCGGTAGGGGAGAGAGAGGTAGGGTCGATCCAGGACCAAAATGAGGGACAGGAGGAGAGCGAAGCAGTGAGGGCGGCAGGTTCGCAAAATAGCGCCGTCACGCACGAAGAAGCGGGCGCGCAAAATGGCGCCTCGCTGATCACCGCGCCAGCGACCGTGGCAGCGCCCCCGGTGGATTTGAACTTGTTTTTTATACAAATGAAGGCCCTTATGGCCCAGAATAGTGAGCGATTGGAGGGCCGGATGGATGCTCAGAGTGAGCAATTGGGGGTAATGGGGAACCGGATGGATGCTCAGGGTGAGCGATTGGAGGACCAAATGGGGGTAATGGGGAACCGGATGGATGCTCAGGGTGAGCGATTGGAGGGCAAAATAGGGGTAATGAGGGACGAAGCGAGGGGTACCAGTGAGGGATTAGACAATAATTTTAAGGGATTAGACATGAAATTTGGGAAATTAGACGATAGATTAGGGGAAATACAGGAGGGGTTAACGGGGGTAGAAAACAGAATGGCCGCTCAAGAGAATCAAATGGAAGGGATGCAAAAAGGGTTAGAGGGGTTAGAAAACACCATGGAAGGCAAATTGAGGGACATGAGGGACCAAGCGGAAAGGGAAGTTAACCAAATGGGGCAGCAGATAGAGGGGGTCAGAATGGGGGTAGAAACCAAACTGGATGCTCACAGGGAGGAAATGGAGCAGATGAGGGTGGCATCTGGGCAGGAGATGCAAGTGATGGGAGAGGAGATCAGAAGAGGAGTGAGTGAGGAGGTCGGAGGAGTGCGCGAGGAGGTGAGGCACTGTAAGGAGCGCATGGAGAAAGAGGTGAGAAAGGGGACTGTAAAATTGCAAGGTGGTATAGAGGAGTTGACGCTGGGAGTAGAACAACTGACAGTGGGACAAAAGGAGTTGGGGGACCAGGTAAAGAAGAACACAGCGGTAATAGAGGGTTTAAAATCGACACAGAAGGAGATGAAAAAGGACGTAGGGGTAATTAAAAAAGAGTGTCAGACGGTACATGAGGACCTGACGAGGAAAATGGACAAGGTGGTAGAGGTAATGGAGGTTAAAGAGCGGGAGGTGCGGGAGCACATAGAAAAAAATAAAGTGGAGTTAGAGGAAGAACTTAAAGGGGCGCACGAAGAGATGAAGGAGATGAAGCAAAAATTAGAAGAAGTGGAAGAAGGGGTGAGCGAAATTAAAAAGCGACGGAGAGAGGATAAGAAAGAGATAAAAGAGGAGGTAAAAGAATTGGTCCAGAGTCTGTGTTCGGATCGTGATGATGTGCTCATTAACCTTGATGAGGGATTCGCAGGTGATGGAGGAGAAGCGAAGAGAAAGAGGACCCGGTGTAAGTGGTGACCAATATGGTCGTGCGTATGATGCGCCAGGGGATTTAAGGAGCTTGGGGGTCGAGATGGACCCGGGTGTTCGTGAGAGGCCGTTGGTGAAGTGTGCGACAGGTCTGGTGTGCGAAAAAGGAGGTGTGCGAGAAAATCCGACTCTGGGGTGTGTGAGGAAAAAGTGCGTGCCAAGGAGTGAGTGTGCTGGCGAGAGTGAGTCGGTCGTAGCGCGTGTGCGAGGGAGCACGTGGAAGCGCGGGGTGGTGAGTGTTACAGAGGGTGTAACGGGAGAGTGTGCGCGAGAAAGGTGTGTGACGGACAGGTGCATGAGGAAAGAGTGCGCTGTCAGAAGTAAGGAAGAGTGTCCACCTGTGGTGAGTGTTACAGAGGGTGTAACGGGAGAGTGTGCGCGAGAAAGGTGTGTGACGGACAGGTGCACGAGGAAAGAGTGCGCTGTCAAGAGTAAGGGTGAGTGCGCTGTCAGGAATGGAGGTGAAAGTAGTGAGAGTGACATGGAGCGTGAGTTAGTTGTGACAGGTGAGCGGGGATGTACACCTGGGATGGAAGGATGCACACCTGGAATGGTAGAGCGTGAGTGGGAATGCACGCTGGAGTTGGTGGTGAGGCACGTGGTTGGGTGTGCGAATGAGGGCACACCTGTGATTGTCACAGAGGAGGTGACCGAGGAGGGGGTGCGAAGCGGTGTATTGGTGAGGTGTGCGAGCGACGAATGTGTGCCAAAGTGTTCGGTGGTCAGGTGTGTGACCAAGGCTGTGAGTGGAATGAGGGTACCTGGGTGTGTAAGGAAGGGTACGAGGAGCATGGGCACAGCTGGATGTGTGAGCAAGGAACGGGCTGCGGGATGTAAGCATGCAGGTGAAGCATCGACGTTAGACGGGGTAGAGTTTAGAACGACTTATAGCCGAATCGGGCCCTCGGTGCGTGCTGGGCCTCGCTTTGAACGGCCGCGTCCGTGCTCCACCAGGCGGAGCGGGTGGCAGGATAGGAAGGGTCGTCATGGCGACCACGTTTTGTTGAGACGTGCCGGCAGGTCGAGATCGGGACATTGGATGGCTCCACGCCGAGGTGATGCGTGGGATCTCGGCCCGGGTAAGCCCCCGTCCCTGCACCGAGTGCCGGACGCATCCAGCCGCTGGCACAAAACAACCAGCATCCATTGCTTGGCTTTACGAAGCCGGGCTTTGGACAGGGAGTGGCGCACCGAGAGGTATTAGTGAGTCGACTGGGTGATGAGGTTAGTGTTTTGGACCCAAAATTAGAGAAAAACAAAATTTGATGATTGGCAAAGGATTGGCAGAGTGATGATTGGTAATGGTACAGTGATTGGCAGATGATTGGCAAATTTTTAATTTGTTGCAATTTGATGTGCAAAATTGGTAGTGAGAGACCCCCGATGTGGTGGGATGGCAAATCCACCATCCTTCCCATGTGGGGGGCAAAGGAGCAATAGCTTATGGGGTGTATGGCAGTGAAAACTAGCCCGGGTGGGTTAGGATATTGTGTGTAGGGATCTAGAAGATGACAGTAGGTAACGTTAAGTTTAGTTAGTGACTGATACCTGTAGTGGGGACGCAGGTAGATTAGTGTGGATTATAATGACGAGGGAGCGCAATAGTTAAAGGGACGACTGGGAAGCGCAAGTTTCAGAAGGGAGTAGTTAGCTGAGATGATGCTGTGTGTGTGAGGATTGAACAAGTGTGATTGCACAGGTGTGCAACTGGACAGGTGTGTGGAGCAGTGGATGAGTAGTGAGTGTTGTGGATCAGCGCGAATGCGCTTGGGGAGAGAAGGGTGCAGGTGGCACCAGGTGTGAGAGCACAGGTGTGCAAGTACAGGTGTGTGGAGAGAGTTGGAGTAAGTGGTACGGAGTGGTGTGCATGGTGCGAAGGTGTGGATGGGGGAAGAGTGGACCCCTTTCACGAGTACCCGGGGCAGGTAGTGTAAGTGTTAGGTAGAGGGTGCAGGTAAATGGTGGTTGGATATTGGCATTTGTGGTGCGGTTGCAGAATGGTGTTGTGAATGGGTGCATTAGTGTTGTGGAAATGGCTGGGCGTGTAGCCTGTTAGTGTGTGTAGTTGGTTGGGCACTCCACCACTGTGAGGATGTCGGCCAGGTGAGGCCGCAGGTGGGCTCTGGGAGCCGGTAGTTGTGAGTGGGTGCCTGAGGATCCCGGGTGTGGATCGGGCAGCCCAGTGCCAGAGAGGGCACGGAGTGGGGAGAGAGCCAGAGGGCCTTCCCCTGGTAGTTAGGTTAGGGTAAGGAGCAGGTAAGCTCGGAGGCAACTGCAGTGGTGGAGGTGTGCAGGTGGGTAGACCCACTGGGAGAGGTACACGTCGCAGCCCAGAAATTGTACGAGGGCACCGGGAGATGAATCGGGGGAGTGAGACCCCAAATTGAAAAGCACCACAGTTTGGCCAATGGGAATTGGTTTTTAGAACCCATAGTGTAAGAGGGCCAATGGTTTGGCCGGAGAGAGACCCCGGGTAGTGTAAAGTTGTTAGTCATTTAGGAAATAGTTAGGATTGATGAACCTGTCGCACCATACGCAGCCACTTACCTGTGGTGATGATGATGACTCCACACCTGTGTTTTCTTTGTTTGTGTTGCAGAAATGAGAATTGCTGTTGGATTTGTGAGACGCATCACGACGTGGATGAGACATTGGGGTGATTCCATCTCTCCCTCCCTAGGAGGGACTGATGATGAATTGGTGATGGCAAATTTTGATGTTGAGTTGGAGATGGCAAATTTTGATGAGAGTTGAAAATGGCAAATTTGATTGGTTAGGAGGGAGAGAAGACGAATTTGGTATATGGGAGGAACGGGGAAGACAGTAGGGATGTTTGTTGATTTGTAAAGTAGATGTTTATGGGTAGTGTTGTGTTTTGTGGATACAGTAAGGGGTAAGGGAGGGGCCATGTAGGTTACCTGGTGGGGGGGGGGCGGCGTACGATAGGAACGTACCTGTCTCACCTGGTTCCCATGTGCCCCCAGTGTGCATCACCTTACATTGCGTGCACTTTTGCGCCCTTACCACCTTACTCACTTGTCTGCTTCTTTTGTCTCCCACCTCCGAGGATCTGGCTTTGGGGTAGAGAGAGAGGAGAGAGAGGTGCTGGCTGCGCAGTTGTGGGCCTGCACTTTCGCTGTTTGCTGCCGGGATCGATACACCATATGGACCGCAATGTTTGTGGCCACCCACAATGGACCGCAGTTCGTTTGCGGCCAAGCACCACCCGGGGATGGACCTATGGGTCAACGTGGCACCTATGCCATACAGGTGAACCACTTTTAGTTGACACCAAGTGCACCACAAGAAGAGCAAGAGACACCTGCAGGGTTAGGGGTTGTCGCATTTATTTTTATTCCAATGAACAATGGTGACTGCACCGATTGGTGGTGGGGTGGTGCTTTTGATGCTCGGGAAGGGTGCTCTGCACGTTATTAAAGGCCGTCGGCCACAGAGCACTCGTGGGTTGGTGTATCGATGTTGGCAAGCGCGGTCTCTCTATGCATAACATCTGCATGTGTTCCTCCAAAGACAGGTCCTGGATCGTAGTGTAAATAGCAGCGTAGTCTTGTAAATAATGCTCCCTACCGGCTGTATGTTTAGTTTGAGAATTCTTTCCGGATTCGGTTATCCTGTGGGTGTGTTTCTGTGAGGAGAAGGGTGCAACGTCGCAGGGGGACATATTTACTCATTTGTGAATATCTGTAAAACTGTCGCACTCAGGGTAGAGTTAATAGTAGAGGGAACTACATTGCGTGCCACACTAAAGTAGGTAAAAATTTATCGGGTCGGGACGCCCCGAGGGTAGAGAAGGGTGCAATGTTGCGAATATGGAATTTGGCCTCCATATCCGCTTGTAAATATTCCCCTATTTTCTCCAATACTCCCCAACTTTCCCCGATCCCCCATTCCCTAGTCCCATTGCATGTAAATAACAATCAGTAGAGCCGACCTTCCCCTTATTCCCCCATTAAATGTCGTGCCCAGGTCCACCGCACCACACGTAGACAACTTTCGGACATCTTCCTAGTTATTCTTATTCTATGTCAGTTAAGGCCTCGTCTCCATTAATTATGACTCTTCGTTGCACCAGAATGTGATTATATGGCATCAGTAGTGAGTTTAGGACCTTTCCCATACCTCCTTCCATCTTCTTCCCCAACAATTACAACAACAACAGAGGAGATGGCGGCGGAGCGGGGGAGGATGCGTCCTCACACCGGCTCGATTAGCGCCATAGACCATGCGCTCCACGGGGTTACCACGAAGGGGCTCCTTGTCAGCTCCTCGTCAAGGGCGGAGCCTGGTAAACCCCCCGCACGCACCCAATGAGAAGCAACGTGCCGATTCCACGAGGCGGAGCTAACGAGCCGAGGGCGTGTCACTCCCCGCCGGATATACGCGGCCCCGCGCCGGATGTGACGAGAGATGCGCACCCAGCTTGGAGAAGGAAAGCCACCTGCGAGCGCTGAGTCAGATGCGCCCCCAGCTTGAGACGACAAGACGCCACCTCGAGCGCTGTGAAACCTCCTGCATCTACTGGACCGTACAGTACCCTGTCCTTGAGCCAAGAGTGCACCTTGAGCCATCGATTCTGCCTTTCCTAGCCATCAATCCCCGTGTGAGTCAGCCTTGTCCCGTTTATCTGTCGTCTGTTGGGAATAATATAAGATTGTGTCTAAGTGCTTGTCTTTCTATGCTGTCCCTCTTGTAGTTGTAATCTAACCTTCCGCCTTAATATAACCTCCTCCGGAGGTCTTGAGAACTGAACCCCTGGTGTCGTATTGTGTTATTGTAATCCAGCCGGGTGTCTTCTTTTTCTTATTGAGCCAGCATAGCGCGACTAGTCAATGTTCGGGCACAATCGGGTAACTTGTGCAGACGTGGTCATACCATAAAACCGCTCGGTAAATAACATCCAAGCCACGTCTGTAACAATATATATATATAATATATATATATATATATATATATATATATATATATATATATACTTACATACATACATACATATACCCTCAGGCCCCGCTATTCGTAGGGGATACGTTCCTGGAAAATCCGTGAATAGCGAAACCGCAAATAGCAGGGCATTGTTTCAATGGAAAAAGGGGGTATAGGTTCCTGAATCACGAAAATCCGCGAATAGAGAGGACCTAACCGCGAATGGCGAGGCAAAATCCGTGAATGGTGAGGCAAATCCAGAGAACGTCGACGATAATCCGCGAATTTGTGGAACACGGCCACGAATAAGAAAAAAAAACCCGCGGATTCACGGAACACAGCCGTGAATAAGAAAAAAAGCCTGTGAATTAATGGAACACGGCTGTGAATAGGAAAAAAAACCCCGCGGATTCACGGAACACGGCCGTGAATAGCAAAAAAAGCCTGCGAATTCACGGAACACGGCCGCGGATAGGAAAAAAAAAACCCTGGGAATTCACGGAACACGGCCGCAAATTGAACCCCCCCCCCCCCCACCCTTCCTCCGCAAATTCATGCAACATGGCTGCGAATAGGAAAAAACCGCGAATTCGCAGGACACTTTTCCGCAAATAGAGAAAGAGGTCACATTTTTCACCCGCGAATACGCGGAACCCACGAATAGCGGAACCACGGATAGCGGGGTCCGACTATTTATATATATATATATATATATATATATATATATACAGTGGAACCTTGACTTACGAGTGCACCAACTTACGAGTTTTCCGAGATACGAGCCGTCGCTCGGGCGGTTTATTGCTTTGAGATGCGAGCCGAGATCCGAGTTACGAGCTTACGCCACCCGCCACCAGGTGGGTTCCGGTCACGTGGTTATTTTGCCGTGCAAGTATCTCTGCCGTATATCGCTGCTGTTTTGTTTTCGCATTTTGGTTATTTTGGAGCTTACGCCACCCCCCACCAGGTGGGTTCCGGTCACGTGGTTATCTTGCCGTGCAAGTACAGTATCTCTGCCGTATATCGCTGCTGTTTTGTTTTCGCATTTTGGTTATTTTGGAGCTTACGCCACCCCCCACCAGGTGGGTTCCGGTCACGTGGTTATCTTGCCGTGCAAGTACAGTATCTCTGCCGTATATCGCTGCTGTTTTGTTTTCGCATTTTGGTTATTTTGGAAAATTTCTTAGTTTTAACCACGGGCCTAAGAAATTGAGTGCCAATGGCAGTACTGAGAAGAAGAAGAGGATGATGTGCTTGGATATAAAACACGCAATCGTCGAACAACATGAGCGAGGTGTGCGTGTTGTCGACTTGGTGAGGCGGATGTGAAGGCAGCTGAAGATTTTATTATAACTTTTGCCGAACTGCTAGAAGCCGAACGATACATCCCCCAGCAAATCTTCAACTGTGACGAGACAGGGCTCTTCTGGAAAAAGATGCCGAGGAGGACGTATATAACGGCAGAGGAGAAGAGCATGCCAGGCCACAACTTGTTCAGAGTGCCGGCGATAGCTCGCCTTCTCTTTGTGGAAAACACGGTGAGATCCTTAACATCCAACAACTAATGGGACGCAAACGGGGCGCCCAGTTTAGCGGTACACACATTGATGAATCACCCTGCCTGTGATTCACCCATGACAGGTTATAGCTGGGTCGGGATTCAAACCCAGGCTGGACAGTTTAGACTTTAGAGTCAAGTGTGCGTACCTCCAGTCCAGGCCATCCTGCCAACTTGTATGCTGCATACAGGTGAAATATAAAGCGCGAGATATTTTTATATATACTGTATATTTAAAAAAAAATTGGTGTGGTTTTTGGCGGGCTGGAACGGATTAATAGCATTTCAATGCATTTTAATGGGGAAATTTGATTTGAGAAACGAGCAAATTGAGTTACGAGCTCGGTCACAGAACGAATTAAACTCGTAAGTCAAGGTTCCACTGTATATATATATATATATATATATATATATATATATATATATATATATATATATATATATATATAAATAAATATATATATACAGACTTGGCATTTAATATGGAATATTTTTTTTGTGGGGGTAAACTTACTTTTCAAGATGACTTAGAACCAAAAGTTCATTGGAATTATGTTGTAATTATTCTAGATTTTGTTAATGTGACCTTTAAAAGAAACAATAAACACATTTGACATTTCGAAGCAAATAAATTGATCCTTGAAAGTGATGTAAACTGATATCGAACTCAATTCACAGACAGTACTGTGTTAAACTTCTGTACGTTTTCCAGAAGTATCTCTTTATTTTGCACATTAGCCAAATTTTTTTTCAACAAAAACAAAAGCTAAATTACGACTGGGATTACGGACAGTCAAATTACAGTTCAGTACTTCGTGTAACCCCCATGAGCATCCAGGAGAGCACATACACGTCGAGGCATGCTGTTCACGAGATTTGCCAAGGTTTGGACAGGAATCGCTTGCCATGCAGTGACAATAATCTGCTGCAATTCACGCACAGAGGTAGGCTGCTGGTCCAAGTTGTCGATTTGACGCGTTAATTCTGCCCACAAGTTCTCTATCAGATTCATATCCGGGGACATCGCAGGCCACTCCATATGCTCTACGCCACGGTCAGCAAGAAAGTGTTGGATCATGCGAGCACGATGAGGCCGTGCATTGTCATCTTGGAAGACAAAGTTTCCTCGAAAGGCTGCCCGAGCAAATGGAAGCAATGTTTCTTCCAGAATGACCCGGTACTTGAACTGGTTCAGGTTTCCATTCAGAACAACCAGGTCAATTTTGCCCCCTGCATGAAAAGCAGCACAAACAGTCACCCCACCACCTCCAGCTTGGACTCTTGGCACTATACAATCTTCGTTGTGGGCTTCATGCACTTGTCTGCGCACTCGGACGCGGCCATCTTGACGATAGACCAGAAATCTAGACTCGTCACTGAAGGTCACGTGATTACAGTGTCCTGGCTGCCATTGACGGTGCTCTCTGGCCCACTGCAATCGGCGCTGGCTGTGTTGTCTGGTCAGGCGTGGCTTTCTCAGGGGACGCCTGACACGATAGCCTGCTTGAACCAGTCATTGGTTGACTAGCCTTCTGGATACAGGCACATTTGTCAGTTGCTGCCACTCAGCCCAAAGCCGATTAGCTGACTTGGTTCGGCCATTGCAGACTAACCGGTGCAGCTGGCGATCATCTCTCCTTGTGGTTCTGCGTGGACATCCTGGCCTCGGTATTGGAGTAGGGTCACCCCTCTGAGCATTTCTTTTCAGGATCTTTGACACCTGACCTTGAGTGATGCCATACTGCCGAGCAATAGCACGCTGTTTCATGCCAGAATTTCGTAAAGCCACCACTCTATGACAAACAGCATTGTCAAGTTGACGGACCATCTCCAGAGGAAGCGGCATTAACTTTTGTAGATGTGCAGCAGTTGTTTTCCACTAATACAGAACGCAACAACCCTTATATACCCGATTGTGAAGCCAATCGTCAAATGTACCTGTCCTTACATTTTGTCACGCCACCTGTGATATAATCCTGTTATTGACTTCTTGCTGCGAAAGACAATCAGTGACATGGTTCTTTCAACAAAGACATCACCGAAGGGTAAAATAAACTCACCAGATTGATATACTGAGTGCAGAAAGTAAACCCAAGTGAAGAAAAAAAAAAAAATTCCATATTAAATGCCAAGTCTGTAATATATATATATATATATATATATATATATATATATATATATATATATATATATATATATATATATATATATATATATATGGTGACTACCTACAGTCATGTGAAAAAGTAAGTACACCCCATGTAAACTTTTGACTTTTTCAACATACAGCTATTTGATCTTCATTTCAACAATATTGATAGATAAAGGTGATATAATATAACAAATATCATGAAACATTTACATTTTGTCGTCCATTGTACAATTTAAATAAACATAAATGCAAATTTCGCATGTGGAAAAAGCAAGTACACCCTTGGCTCTAATAGGTGGTATTGCCCCCTTTGGCAGAAACAACCTCAAGTAGGCGTTTCTTATAACTGTCTACCAGTCTCTGACATCGACTGGGAGAAATTTTTGCCCACTCCTCCATGCAGAATTCTTTCATGGGCTGCCATGGAGAAGAGGTGTGACTCAGATCAGATGACGAGTGGCCCAGCTGAGTGAGGAGATCCATAATCTGGCCTAGCGTATCCTTTGATTCATCTGGGAGAAACTTCCAGAAGGACAACCATCACTGCAACACTCCACCGAGCTGGGCTTTATGGCAGAGTGGCCAGACGGAAGCCTCTCCTCAGTGAAAGACACATGAAAGCCCACTTGGAGTTTGCAAAAAAGCACCTAAAGGACTCTCAGACTGTGAGAAACAGGATTCTGTGGTCTGATGAAACCAAGATTGAACTGTTTGGCTTCCGTCTGGCCACTCTGCCAAAAAGCCCAGATCGGTGGAGTGTTGCAGTGATGGTTGTCCTTCTGGAAGTTTCTCCCTTCTCCACACAGGATCTCTGGAGCTCAGCCAGACTGACCATCAGGTTCTTGGTCACCTCTCTTACCATGGCCCTTCTCCCCCGATTGCTCAGTTTGGCCAGGCTGCCAGCTCTAGGAAGAGTCCTGGTTGTTCCAAACTTCTTCCATTTAAGAATTATGGAGGCCACTGTGCTCTTGGGAACCTTCAATGCAACAGAAAGTTTTTTGTAGGCTTCCCCAGATCTGTGCCTCGACACAATCCTGTCTCTGAGCTCTGCAGGCAGTTCCTTCGACCCCATGGCTTGGTTTTTGCTCTGATATGCATTGTCAGCTGTGAGACCTTATATACACAGGTCTGTGCCTTTCCAAATCATGTCCAATCAATTGAATTTACCACAGGGGGACTTCAATCAAGGTGTAGAAACATCTCAAAGATGATCAAGAGAAATGGGAGGCACCTGAGCTAAATTTCAAGTGTCATAGCAAAGGGTATGAATACTTATGTCAATGTGATATTTCACTTTTTTCTTTTTAATAAATCTGCAAAACTTTCTAAAATCCTGTTTTCTCTTTGCCATTATGGGGTATTGAGTGTCGATTGATGAGGGAAAAAATGAATTTAAACGATTTCAGCATAAGGCTGCAACATAACAAAATGTGAAAAAAGTGAAGGGGTCTGAATACTTTCTGAATGCACTGTGTGTGCTGCTTGTGAATGTCTGCAGCTGTGGAGGAACGCAGGTCTAGGGTTTGAAACAGCAAAGGGCTTACCTTGTGTAGCTTTTCTTGGTTGTTTTATGCAGCTTTCTTTGGCCTGAACAGCATGGGGGTTAATTTATTTAAATCCTAGCCACCTGTGGTAATTGATTAGGTGAGAGCTGATTGGTTACTCACTCCAATTACGGGTGAGTGACGTGATTGGGTTATATATATATATCTATATTCATTAATACATTGGCAAGCCATCTTTCTGCTAAAGCAATCAATTGGCAGAATTAATAGCTCATCCCAAAACTGATAATTGACAAATTGGTAGGACATTGACATATCTGCATCGCATTGTAAACTTATTCATTGTAAAACGATCACCAATCACCACCTTATTGAAAACCATGGCATGCCAACACTGAAAGGATTGTAATCCGCACTCCGATCCAATTCCGTGATGAACCAGCCACCCGAGTATTCACAGACTCACGATGTGAAACGGTTAGACACAAAGAGATACATACATATGTTGCTTATAGGGGAACTGAAACGCATTTTCTTTTTTTTGAAAATCATTACTCGGGGTCTAATTTGAAGGGAGGAATTTGTTGAATTTTTTTTGTCAATCACAAAGTGTCAAAAAAGCCCTAAAGATGCATCTTGTCTTCTCTTCATCTCTTCCAAAGTTATTCATATGAATCATCACATTTTTTAGCCCATCAATCAAATCCACATGTTTAATTATTTGGTCTTCCACTGCTGCTCTTGGGGTAAGAAGAGGAACAAGCGATGGAGCCCAGGAAGGAGTCCAGGCGCCCAAAGCCTGCAGTATGGAAGAATGATGGTAACGGCGATGTGTCTGTGATCATTCAGGCTTTTTATCAGCTCAACATGAACATTTAAGGGTTGAATGTTGGAGTGCGGGTGGTTGGAATACAGAGTACCTGGAGTTATGGCTGTGTTTATTTTTGTAGTGGAGAAAGCGAAGGAAAATAAAACAACCGAAAATAGGACAATTCTTTATCAAAATCGTTTTCATGTCAATTCGTACCCAATGCACCAGATAGAGACCATCTTACCAATGGTGCCAAGAGATGACATCACTGGTACCTCTACTATAAACAAGTAATATAATAAAACAGCATATATACAGTCACGTGAAAAAGTAAGTACACCCCATGTAAAGTTTGACTTTTTCAACATCTTTCAACATACAGCTATTTGATCTTCATTTCAACAATCTTGATAGATAAAGGTGATATAATATAACAAATATCATGAAACATTTACATTTAGTAGTCCATTGTATAATTTAAATAAACATAAATGCAAATTTCGCATGTGGAAAAAGTAAGGACACC
Source organism: Myxine glutinosa (assembly GCF_964187855.1). Lineage (NCBI taxonomy): Eukaryota > Metazoa > Chordata > Myxini > Myxiniformes > Myxinidae > Myxine > Myxine glutinosa. The sequence goes on along the minus strand of NC_136265.1, from coordinate 35,968,139 downwards.
CTTGGCTCTAATAGGTGGTATTGCCCCCTTTGGCAGAAACAACCTCAAGTAGGCGTTTCTTATAACCGTCTACCAGTCTCTGACATCGACTGGGAGAAATTTTTGCCCACTCCTCCATGCAGAATTCTTTCAGCTGTGCGATGTTTGAGGGGTTTCTTGCATGCACAGCTCGTTTCAAATCCCCCCACAACATCTCGATGGGATTTAGATCTGGGCTTTGACTTGGCCATTCCAGAACCCTCCATTTCTTTCTTTTCAGCCATTCCTTGGTGGGTTTACTGGTATGTTTAGGGTCATTGTCATGTTGCAAGGTCCACCTTCGGTTGAGCTTCAACTTTCCGACAGATGGCCTCACATTATCCTCAAGCACCCTCTGATACAATGAAGAATTCATAGTGGATTCTATGATGGTGAGCTGCCCAGGCCCTGATGCAGCAAAGCTGCCCCAAACCATAATATTTCCACCACCATGCTTTACAGTTGGTATCAGGTTATTGTGGTCAAATGCTGTCTTTGGTTTTCGCCAAATATGTCTTCTGGTACTGTGGCCAAATAGCTCTACCTTTTACTCATCTGTCCAGAGCACATTGTTCCAGAAGTGCTAGTCTTTGCCTAGGTATTCATTGGCAAACTTTAGTCTTGCCCTGATGTTCTTTCTGGACAGAAAAGGTTTCCTCCTGGCACACCTCCCATGCAGATCAAATTTGTGCACCCTCTTTCTAATGGTAGCCTCGTGCACTTTGACATCAACAGTGGCAAGAGCTACCTGTAGGTCCCGTGATGACATTCAGAGGTTCTTAGAGACTTCTTTCAGCATCTTGCGGTCTGCTCTCGGGCTGAACTTGCTGGGGCGGCCTGGCCTGAACAAGTTGGCAGTTGTTTGGAATCTTCTCCACTTGTCGATGATCTTCCGGACAGTCGAATGATTGTTTTGGATTGGAGATCAAATTGTTTGGAGATCTTTTTAAATCCCTTCCCAGACTTGTAGGCATCTATAACCTTCTTTCTGAAGGCTTCAGACAGCTCTTTTGATCTAGGCATGGTGACGCCACACACTTCAACAACAAAGAGCAAACCAAACTAAATGTCTGAGGTTTAAATAAGACAGGTTCCTCCAAGATCCTCTCTAACGATGTTCTAATCATTTGCACCTGAGCTGGTGCACCTGATTCTAATTTTAGGTATTTGAAGTAGTGATAAATGTAGGGGTGTACTTACTTTTTCCACATGCGAAATTTGCATTTATGTTTATTTAAATTATACAATGGACTACAAAATGTAAATGTTTCATGATATTTGTTATATTATATCACCTTTATCTGTCAATATTGTTGAAATGAAGATCAAATATCTGTATGTTGAAATATGTTGAAAAAGTCAAAACTTTACATGGGGTGTACTTACTTTTTCACGTGACTGTATATATTCAGATATATTATGTTCTGAATCAAAAACAAAGGTTCTGTTATATTAACAGTGAAATAAAGAATTGTGGAGACCAAATACTTCTGTCAATTTCAACTTATTTTTGGAGAAAATTGTGAGTTATTTTTAAAAAGTGCAAGGGTGCCAATATTTTTGGCCACGACTGTATATATTTCTTGTTTTGGGCTTGTGGAAGAACTATGACATGGAACAGATCAGGACGCAACATAACAAAGGGAACAGCAGGAGAAAGGAGAAATGACAACAGCGGAGCAGAGGGAGAAGGTAGACGGAAACAGACAAAGGATGCAGGTAACGATGAGGGGTAGGGGAGAATGCAAGGGGTGGACAAGATGAATACATAAGCAAAATTTTGGGAGGGGTCCTGGGTGATTTAACAGGTGTAGAAAAGATCATGGCTTTGGATTGGGGAATGGCTTGAGATGGTGGTGGACAGCTGTCTTGAAGACTTGGAGGGAAGAATGAGATTGAAGCGAGTATGGAACGGAGAAAAAACGAGTAATAAATGAGTGGAGGTGAGCAGTGGTTCTGTATTGAGGCATTTTCACGAGGAGGGAGTTGCAGGTGAACCGCGTGCGTCCTGCAGATAATCGGGGGACAGAGCATGGAGAGGGCAGAATGTGCAAGACCAGAAATGAGGCGGAAAAAGACAGAGAGACCACCGACCTGTCGACGATGACGAAGTGATAGGCCTACAGCTGCTTCATTGTGGGAGATTCCAATAATCTTGAAGGCCTTGGCTTCCATGGTGTCCAGCTGAGCAAGATGTGAGGCAGGGGAGCCAGCCCAAATGAGAGAGCAGTACTCCATCAAGCTGCGGATGAAAGTCTTGGAGGTGGATAGGAGCTCAGGTGTGCCAAGGAAGGAGTTTGCCTGACGGAGGATGCTGAAATAAAATGTGGTTTGCCCAAGACAGATCATGGCTGAGATTAAGACCCAAGAGTTGGAGTGACAACCTCTTTGAGGGGATTTTAAAGAAAGTGGATGGGAGGGTTTGCTGCACGGTCCTTTCGAAGAGAGAGAATGAGTGTGTGGGATTTCTCAGGATTTAAAGACATATTCCAAGTGTTTGACCATATCGTGATTTGGTCAAGGTCTGAGGAGAGGGAAGAGGCTGCTGCCTGTTTGTCAGAAGAATGAGGGATGTCACGGCAGAAAATGGAGTCATCAGCAAAGGGATAAAGAGGATTTTCCAGAGAGTATTAAGGATTAAAAATAGTGAAATAAAATTGGATTCCTAACTCTCATTTGCTTGCCACGCGTGAATAAAATCCAAATTAAAATAACTGTACCTCTGTACAAATGACCGAAATAAACTTTTGTTTCAACTTGAAAGTTTGCTAACTTTTTTTTTATCAGAAGGTTAAAGCACAAGTTCTTTTTTTTGAATAGGGGAAAAACACAACAAAAACACAACAACAAAAACACAACGAAAAACACAACGATGCCCTTGTATCACAAATTTTACTCGATTTCCATTTTTGGACACCAATTGCATCGCAACCCGCAAACTATTATTCACGGACAAACGAATCGGCATTTCTCATTAACAGCGAGTCGCATGTATGTTGGGATTTTTTTTTTCACTATTTACTTTGCATGGAGGAAAATTGAATGCTTAAAATTAGGCCACAATGGCCCCTGAAAGGTCATTAAATTTACCAAATGACCATCAATCTAACCTGTATGAAAGCGAATGCCCTTTTGCCTCTGGAGTTTCTTTTTAAGGCCTGGAAAGATGGAATACATGTGCGATAAGGGGGCAAATTGAGAAAACAGGTGAATTAGAGGTTGGAAGAGAAACTTTTGACATTCGTGTTCTATGCCTGTTAGAGTTTTATCCCATCACATTCTTTGTGTCCCTTTTCCGTTGTGTCAAACCTTGTAATATATTCATCGCCTGTTCCAGGGAGATCCTCTGCGACGGAACCCGTTGGTGTAGCTGGTCGAGGGCATTAAATAAATGTAATGACAAAGCAATGAATAAAGTGAACTCCGCAGAGGACGTTCCGATGATTTTGAGATGAGTGCTCGTCATGCTGGCGCGAGACTGAAGCAATTCCCTGAAGCCCTAACGCTTCTTGATTGAGCATTCTGACCATTATCTTTGGGCTCAAGTAATCAATTGGAGAGTCCCCAAGTCTCGACGCTTATCGCTGTAGAGTAATTTTCTCGCTATGGCCTTCTGCTTATCCTCTCTTTTTTTGTCTTTGTCTCAGTTTCTTTCTAATACAAGTGGTCTGCACTCTGATGAGTTTAGCATCAGGACATCAAATATTGGGGTCATTCAGAGGGTTAGTCGGCCCATTGAAGTTATTGTGCATGGAATTGGAAAGGTCTGAGGATTTTGGTGTGTTCAAATAACAATTACCTTGACTGTATGTGGTATGCATTTCTCTTCCTCTGTCATATCATCCATTTCCGTCTTCTTTTTTTGTCCTCCCCTTTTAGACGAGAGGGATTTATGGAAAAATGCCATGTATAAGCTTCTAGGGCCATTTCTGGGCAATTTCTTTGAACAAGCATTTGTATATCATGTATATACATGCAGCTCTATGTGGTAATCTAATCTACCGAGAAGTTTGTCTACCGATAATTTTATAGTGTCCAATTTCAATGTCAGTTTGAATGTCTCTTTCAATATGTCGCCAACCATAATATAGACAAGGCGGATTTATGAAAAAAGGCCATGTATAAGCTTCTAGGTGCATTATGGGGTAAAAGTTGTAAAGTGAAAGTGAAAGAGCTGCATGTATATCCATGATATATAAATGCTTGTTCAAAGAAATTGTCCGAAAATGGCAATTTGGCGGCCATTTCGTTTATGCTAATTAGAAGGTAACAAACTCAAAATTCGGCTTGGGAACCGGGTTAATCGAATTCAGCATACCCTATTGATGTTAAAAAGTGAGGTTCCCAACTTTTACCCAAAAATACACCGAACATTCACATTTCTCAGGAATCCGTCTGGTCTATTTCTGATGGGATTCTGCATTTTTAGTCAGGTTCACTATGTTAACAAATATATTTCGTTCAAAATTTTGGAGATTAGCAAACCTGTACATTTTTGGAATCATCAGAGCATGGAGAATCCGAAAATCAATGTTGGCATTTGCACAGACACAGATTTTGGATTTTCAAAATGGCCGCCATAAAATACATATTTTGCGCTATCTCGGCTTCTATGTTTTCTTTATTAAATATGAACCTAGAAATACCTAGTAATACCTTAAATACCTTAAAATACCTTAAATAAACCTAGAAACTTTATTAAATATGCTAATCCTATGTTTTCTGGGTCAAGGAATCCAATAAAGGCCTCAAAATAGTGCTCAGGATTACAGAAAAGCAACAAACAAAGGAAATTGAAAACCATTGTCTTTATATTTGTGATATAACTGTATTACATAATACATGATATTGCAAGTCCTTTGAAGTTATAGGTATGGGTTTATAAAGCAAGAAAGCAGCCTTGTTAGTATCAGATTGAACTATAAGTCCTATACACAGGATCTACTCGGTCTATACCGTTCAGGAATATGCTTTTACAGATCTTCATCACTGTCCTGAGTGTCATTTTCGCAAAGGTGGCTACGCAAATGCCAACATTAATTTTTGGATTCCTCATGCTCTGAATAATCCAAAAATGTATAGTTTTGCTAATTGTTACGGATTCATAACTTCCGTTATTGTGGTTTTCACCCACTTGACGTAGTTCTGATGTTTGGTACTATTATTATCTTCAAAAGGTTTATTATTCAGGAACGATTATTTAAACTTAAAAAGGCTAACTTTAAATGATACAGGAAACCGACCTGGAAGAGATGAAGAGGAAGAAGCGGGGCGAGCAAAGTCAGAGAAGAAGGCGTGACGTCAGCGCTCCGTAACGAGCAAGGTCTACTGACAGTGGCGAGGGAATTTTGAGTTCCTTGAAGGGACATCCGGCGACAGGAATTATCGCTGGAGTGGAAAATCTGCGGTCAGATTCCGGCGCTGAGATTTTGACGAATCCGCGCCTAGTCGCATTGGCTCAAGTAAGAGCCGTCGGCCATTGTGAACTCCGCGCTTCGGACACCTACAAAGGTTTTGCCTCGTGTCATCTTCACCCCAACATCCTACCGTTTGTCGGGGATGTGTGTGTGCGACCGCTTTGTCTCCAATTACGTTGCGGTTCGCTGAGTGAGCGGTGAAGGTGCTCCTCTGAAGGGCGCCGTTGTACAGTTTCGGCGGGGCGATCCCCATTGTCAACTGTACGCGCTTCGGATATCGACTGGAGAGCGAGATTCGGGCTTCGACCGGATTTCGTTCTATCGACCGCTGGAGTGAATCACATTCGCCTTGGGAAAAGTTATAGAGACATTGAGGAGTGTCCTTTCACTCGCTGGCAGCAGTGAGTTACCTGACTTTATTTAAGATATATATAGAGTACACTCTTAATGGCCATCTGTTATACCGTTATTCCTGTGTGTGATTTCTAATACAATTTTGTTCATTTATAATCATTGGTGTGGTTTCACTATTGCTTTTCAACACAGGGTAATATATCTTTCTGCCGGGGTTCCTCTCGGGGTTCGGAGGTTACCGAGACCAGGAGATTGTAGAGGACTCCGACATACTCCAAACAATATCTCCGACATACTCCAAAAACATAACATAATCTCCAAAAATTTTGAACGAAAAAAGATAGTGGACCTGACTATTATGTTCCTTTTTTTTTTTTTTTAAAATAGATGAAGGGGTTAAACTTATGCAAGACTGTACGATAATACAGGTAGATGCGATAGGAATTCTAATCTAGCTGAAATGTCTATATTTGTCCACGAATATTTGTTTGCTAATGTAAGCTTTCACCAAACATTAAGATCATCTCAGTCTTTAAGTTTGTACTCTTTCCAAAATTATTGTACAGGTTGATCACTGGTCTATGTCCGTGATGTGTGCTATAGGAATGCAAAATCTCTAACAGGAGATCAGATCAGATTTCTGTCTTTTATTAAAGGTATTTTATTGAAATAGTTTTTTTGTTCAATATTGCTCATTTCATCTCAACATTTATATAACTCTCAAATGAGCAAATGTGCCCTTCCTTTTTTCACACCACCACCCTCTTACTTTTTTCAGAGACATTTCTTTCGGAATCTTGGCTCCATTCTTACCTTCGCTTTCCTGGGAACAACTATTTCCTGCATCATCACAGGGTATGTTTGTTAAAGTGATGTGTGTGTGTATTTTTCTTTCTTTGTTTCCTTTTCCACACGATACTCCTTCACGCTCTCTTTCAAGCTCATGACTCTCCTTCAAGCTCATGACTCTCCTTCAAGCTCATGACTCTCCTTCACCCACGCGACTCTCCTTCAAGCTCATGACTCTCCTTCACCCTCGCGACTCTCCTTCACCCGCGTGACTCTCCTTCAAGCTCATGACTCTCCTTCACCCTCGCGACTCTCCTTCACCCGCGCGACTCTCCTTCACGCGCATGACTCTCCTTCACGCGCGCGACTCTCCTTCACCCGCGCGACTCTCCTTCACCCGCACGACTCTCCTTCACCCGCGCAACTCTCCTTCACCCGCGCGATTCTCCTTCACGCAGGCGACTCTCCTTCACGCGGGCGACTCTCCTTCACGCGGGCGACTCTCCTTCATGCGCAAGACTCTCCTTCACACGCGCGCGACCCTCCTTCACCTGTGCGACTCTCCTTCATGCGCGCGACTCTCCTTCACCCGCGTGACTCTCCTTCACCCGCGCGACTCTCCTTCACCCGCGCGACTCTCCTTCACGCGGGCGACTCTCCTTCACGCGCGCGACTCTCCTTCACGCGGGCGACTCTCCTTCACACGGGCGACCCTCCTTCACCCGCGTGACTCCTTCACCCACGCGACTCTCCTTCACGGGGGCGACTCTCCTTCACGGGGGCGACTCTCCTTCACGGGGGCGACTCTCCTTCACGCGGGCGACTCTCCTTCACGGGGGCGACTCTCCTTCACGCGGGCGACTCTCCTTCACGCGGGAGACTCTCCTTCACGCGGGCGACTCTCCTTCACGCGCGCGACTCTCCTTCACCCGCGCGACTCCCCTTCACCCGCGCGACTCCCCTTCACCCGCGCGACTCCCCTTCACCCGCGCGACTCCCCTTCACCCGCGCGACTCCCCTTCACCCGCGCGACTCCCCTTCACCCGCGCGACTCCCCTTCACCCGCGCGACTCCCCTTCACCCGCGCGACTCCCCTTCACCCACGCTACTCCCCTCCACCCGCGCGACTCCCCTTCACCCGCGCGACTCTCCTTCACCCACGCGACTCCCCTTCACCCAGGCGACTCTCCTTCACGCGGGCGTCTCTCCTTAACGCGCGCGGCTCTCCTTAACGCGTGCGGCTCTCATTCACGCGCGCGACTCTCCTTCACGCGCGCGACTCTCCTTCACGCGCGCGACTCTCCTTCACGCACGCGACTCTCCTTCATGCACGCAACTCTCCTTCACGCGCACGACTCTCCTTCACGCGCACGACTCTCCTTCACGCACGTGACTCTCCTTCACGCACGCGACTCTCTTTGACGCTTGCGACTCTCCTTGACGCGGGTGACTCTCCTTCACGTGGGCGACTCTCCTTCACGTGGGCGACTCTCCTTCACGCGGACGACTCTCCTTCACACGGGCGACTCCCCTTCACGCGGGCGACTCTCCTTCACCCGCGCGACTCTCCTTCACGCCAGCTTGGAAATGTGGTTTTCCCAGGAAAGATCATGGCAGATAGTGCTCATGGAAGCTCATGGAAGTGTAGCGGTTACCTTATTGGGACATAATCCACGTGCACGGGCCAGTGGGGCTTTTGATGATGTGGGCGTGACGTACGCACCATTGTTGAAGCCACGCCCTCCGAAGAGGGTGTTGGCGCTATAAAAGCAGTATGAGTTCCGTTTGCGTGAGGATTTCTGTCGGATAAAGGAGCTTTGAACACCTAAGAAATGGCCTCGTCTTCTCGTCATCCACAACTCCTAAAGAAGAGCTTTTCCATCCAAGACTTCAAGATGGGTGCTCACTTCCACTGTCGCGCGCTTAAAGGAGTGTCGCACGCTTAAAGGAGAACACAGTGGCTTGGAGGGAAACTCACCAACACTAGGGTAGAGGGTCGCAACAGAGGAACACTTCGAAAAATAATGGCCGAGGGGAAGAATGAGAACAAGTGCAGCAGAAGGAGGAAACAGGGTAGTCCTCAAGCTGACACCGTGTATCGTTCAATCCCGTTCAGAGGTCAGAGAGACTAAAAAATAAGCACTGGTAATCTGAGTACCTGCCGAGTTGTAGCACATACAAAAAGTTTAACTAACAGATCCTGCCAGTTTGAAAGTTTTCCACGCGTATATGTCGCACTAATTTGTCTTGCATCGAAGGCACTAATTTTGAATCTAGGCCTATCAGAACACTTGCTTGGGTCACATGACATACAAAATGGCAGCGCCCATGTCGCGCTGAATGTTTAGTCATGGCCTCGGGAAAATCGCGTTTGAAGTGCTTCATGCACTTTGAACACGTCGTGAATGACATAACTTCGCCGTTTACGCCTCTTAGATGGAGTAAATATCGTGAATGCCTGCAGACGTGGCTGCAATTGGACGGTGAGTGTCACAATCTTGCCAACAGACACCAGCATCTGGTCAACGTCGAGTTCACCAACATTCCTGCAGAGGCAGGATTTCACCCTACATGTTATCAACGCTTCATCAACAAGAGACTGATAGAACTGAGTTCCAAAAAATGTCTGAAGAGGCAGCTGCAGCAGAGTTTGGAGAGTGAGGGATCGCTTCAGTGTTCAGGTTCAGTACACACAGGCCAGCAACATCAGTCTGACGCAATGACAAGCAGTTATTTTCTAGACTGCTTATTATTGCACAGAACAGGAACATCGATCTGCGTGAGATTCTGTGCTATTCACTGTCTCCTGTCTCGCTGCCACTTGCGACAGCTGATGGCTCCATGGCAAAGACAACGAAGTCTGCCTTACTTGATGCAATTGAAAGCTCCAAGGACTACTTGGTTTCAACAGTGCCTGATGATGGTGCTCTAATCATCGATGGTATGGGCCTTCTACATAGCATGCGACATTCAGTTTCGAGTTTTGGCGAACTCGCTGATGCTGTACTGTCTCGATTCATCCAGCTGATGAAGAAGCTAAAATGTAATCGGGTGGACTTTGTCACCTACACATACCCAGCTATCAGCGTGAAAAATGCTGAGAGGACACGTCGTGGCGATGGTGGGAAACAGACGTTCTGCATTCACAACAAACACCAGAAAACTCCAACGCAGTGGAAAAAGTTCCTTGCAAACGGGAAAAACAAAGAAGCCCTAGTTGAGTTTCTGGTCACCGAATGGCAGGGTGCTGATTTCGGCGCAGTCAGAGGTGACATCAGTATCTACATCGCTCATGGAAATGAGTGTCATCGATTGGATGTCCATGATGCTGTTCTGTCGGTCCAGGTGATAGACGAACTAAAATGTGACCACGAAGAGGGAGACACACGTATCTTACTTCATTGCAAACATGCAAGTAATACGCACAGCTGCGTAGTCATCCACAGTCCCGATACTGATGTGGCAGTCATAGCCTTGTCTGTGAGCCATGATATTTCTCTTAATACATGTATGTACTTTGCCACCGGAGTGAAGAACAAGGCGCGTATCATAAATTTGACGAATGTAGTATTGGCCTTAGGGCCTGAAGTGTCCGCTGCTTTGATCAGCCTTCATACCTTCACTGGCTGTGACTCAACGAGTGCCTTCTACGGAAAGGGCAAACGTAAAGCATTTTCCATAATGACAGCGTCGGAGGAGTTTACCAATGCTTTCATTGAACTTGGGCAAGAATTCATCCCACCAGAATCGTTGATTGTCCGGCTAGAAACATTCGTCTGTCATTTGTATAGGGAGACTACATCCACGGAAGTCAATGACACGAGATACAAAGTCTTCTGTCTTGCCTCGTCCACCCCATGTGAACAAAGCATGCCTCCAACGAAGGATGCTTTAATTCAGCATACTAGGCGGGCCTCGTACCAAGCTGCGGTTTTTCGGCGCTCACTGCAACAAATGATCAATCCCCCATCCCCTGATGGTCACGGATGGACATTATTAAACGATGAACTCTCCATCAAATGGATGACGAAGCCCCCAGCTCCAGAGAGTATTCTAGAAATAATAAGCTGCAAATGTCTGAAAACTCGTTGCGAAGGTATGCTATGCTCCTGTCGTAAGTCGGGTTTGTCTTGCATCGATTTATGTTGTTGTAAGAATTGCATGAACTCCACTGAGACTATCACACAACAGCGCTCACAAGGGGATGGAGGTGTGGACATCGACAACGATGAATATCTTGATGAATAACTGTTGGGGTGGAATGGGGGTGGAATCTTTTGCCTAGGGATTGAATGAGACGGGAAAGCGCACTGACCAAATTTGTCATGTAATATCTAAGTTCTAAGTTTATGTTCTAAGTTTATGGCATTTTCCATTCACTTTGTAATGTTTTGACGTAAAGAATGCTACTTGAGCGCGTGGACATTCAGAATTTTCGCATACATCGAAGCCTGTATCTTTGCGTATTGACACGACCGTGAATAAACTATCATGCGATTTACTTCAGGTGTGTGCCTTATTATCTATGGATTGATACTTATTGTATCAATGGATTATCATGTATTCATCGGATTCATACCGCCGACCATAATACCAAGCTTCCCTACTCTACATTCACTATGCTATCCCTGGTCATCATGCGGTCCCCATATGCATCTGGAGGCATTTTTAGTGTCGCCCCCTTCATCAGTTGTTTTCCAGACAACCACAAAACGTCGTCAATAAGCAGTATCCCTTCCATATACCAAGCTTACCCATTTTCGGGAGGATATCTCTGATGGTTTCGAAAATATTTTGGGTTAATTTCGGAGAAATTCAATGAATTTTACAGTAGGTACGTACGACAAAAGTACATTTTTTACATTTCCACTGTATGATGCGCGCGTAAGTAAGAGCTTTAAAACTGACCACAGGGCCACAGAACCATGGGAGGTCTGTGCCGAGCAAAGATTCCTAGGCTGAATTATATGTACTGACGGAGATACCACGCCGCAAAGTCGGCACAGGAGCTAAAAATCCTCCTTTTTGACTCTACATGACCTAGTTTGACGTGGTCGTTCACGGAAACTGACAGGGCCACAGAACCATGGGAGGTCTGTGCCTAGCATAAATTCCTAGGCTGAATTATATGTACTGACGGAGATACCACGCCGCAAAGTCGGCACCGGAGCTAAAAACCCTCCTTTTTGACTCTACATGACCTAGTTTGACGTGGTCGTTCACGGAAACTGACAGGGCCACAGAACCATGGGAGGTCTGTGCCTAGCATAAATTCCTAGGCTGAATTATATGTACTGACGGAGATACCACGCCGCAAAGTCGGCACAGGAGCTAAAAATCCTCCTTTTTGACTCTACATGACCTAGTTTGACGTGGTCGTTCACGGAAACTGGCAGGATTTCAGAGTTAAACTTTTAACACAAGGTCAGGCATGTTGTATACAATAAAACAATGCATAGAAATCGTAGTCCCACGAGTTCGGAACGAAACTCATTTTTTGGCACTATTTCAGGCCTCAGCTTGAGGCCTAGGGGAGAACAAGTTGGAAACAAGCTCAAACAAGAAGAAGAAGAAGAAGAAGAAGAGGAAGAAGCAGGGAAAACTAGGGAGGAAACAGGTATTAAATAAAAAACTGAAAAGGAAGAGGTGGGAGACGTGACAAAACACAAACTTGGGAAGGAAGGGGCGAGCATGGGGAGTGTTAACAAAGTCAAATGCGATCATAAGTACGGATGGTGAATGACCTGTGGTGGAAGTGAGCACCCATCCTGAAGTCTTGGAGGGAATAATGTGATTGACCAAACTGAGGAAGTTATTTCCATAGGCGAGAGAAAAGAGGAACAAATGAGTGGAGGTGAGCAGTGATTCTGGATTTTCCGAGTTTTACCAGAAGAGGGTTCCCGGCAGTCTTGAAACAAGTTTTAACCGATCTCCTCGAAACGTCACCAAATGTTAGAGTTGGGCGTAAGGAAGAAGCCTATTGATTTTGAGGTCAAAAGGTCAACATAGGCCAAAGGTCACCAACGTTGTCAAATTTCTAAAATCCTCAATTTTCATCGGATTGACTTGAAACTTGAAGAGGATTTGCATATCTGGTCACTGAATTCAACGACCAATTATTTTTGAGATAAACATTGGTCAAAAGGTCAACATAGGCCAAATTTCTAAAATCATCAATTTTCATCTGAATGACTTGAAATTTGAAGAGAATTTGCAAACGTGATCATTGAATTCAACCACCAGTAACTTTTAGTTCAAAATATGCCAAAAAGTCAACATAGGCCAAAGGTCAACAACGTAGTTGGAATTTCTAAAATCCTCAATTTTCATCCCATTGACTTGAAATTTGAAGAGGATTTGCATATCACATTACTGAATAAAACCACCAATCATAGTTGAGGTCAATATATGTTAAAAGGTCAACATAGGCCAAAAGTCAACAACTTAGATGAATTTTCTAAAATCCTAAATTTTCATCCGATTGACTTGAAATTTGAAGAGGATTTGCATATCACGTTACTGAATTAAACCACCAATCATAGTTGAGGTGAACATATGCCAAAAGGTCAACATAGGCCAAAAGTCAACAACTTCGGTGAAATTTCTAAAATCCTAAATTTTCATCCGATTGACTTGAAATTTGAAGAGGATTTGCATATCAGATCACTTAATTCAACCACTTTTGAGGTCAACATAGGCCAAAGGTCAACAACTTATTTTATGGATTTCGCAAGTACCGTGCTATGCACGGCATATTTCTTGTTTTATTCTTTTGTTTTACTGGTAGGTCTTTGGATTCTCAGCCAGGTTTTTGCTTTCACGCAGAGTGGTCAGTATTATCTTTCATTTTGCATGTCTTCCGGTTTTGTCCTTTCCATGGTTGTGTCCTGAGCTTGTCACAGGCAACGGAGAGCAAAGAGGATTCTTTTGTATGCAGGCATAGAGGGAGCTGTGTGCATGTTAGGAATGTGGGTCTCCCTCCCCTCACCCCTTTCAATCCCTCTCCTTCCTTCGTCTTTCTCTTCTCACTCTCCCCCCTTCCCCTTTTCCATCCTTGGACACCCAAAGTATGTGAAAATTGCATCCTGGAGATTTCTGTTTGTGAGTTATCCCCCAGATTAACATCTAGATTTTTATTTTTAATGAATTATGAAGACAACCTGTTAAATCCACTGTTGGATTTTGTGGAAAAGATATTCTCCAATAAAACGGATTCAGAATTGCCCACATCAGAGCCTCAAGTAAGACTCAGTAATTCTTCAATAGAAAAATTTTCCTTCACCTTGTGATTGTTGAGGATGGGCTATTCATAGGTCTTGATTTTGAAAGGTCCCCTATTCCCTTCTCCCCAAACATCTCATCACTTTGGTTCCCTTGATTGCCTTTCACTCCTCAAAAGTCATCATGGTCTCGTACAGCCATCCTTGTGCTTCACATCTGCTCTTCTTTGTTCTTAAGTTATAGGCTTTGGTATGCAGGATGATTCGACCCAGGCATGGACTGATGCGAGCCTGGTGTTGGCTTCACGGTTAAGGTGGCTGGCTTAAGATCTTAGCGTCTTGAGTTTGAGCCCCTATCGTGCTGTTGAAATCACAAGTCGGTTGACTCAGCCCGTCATCCTTCAGAGGTCAGCAAAATGAGTACCAGCCAACTGGGGTAATAAGCCATTCGAATATCCTGCGTTGGAGTGGCGACCTGTCTAGGATTATACTCCTTAGCCAATGAAACTGCCACGGCAGCTCCTATGCTCGCCAAGTCCATTGCTCTCCACACCGTGCGAATGTCTAAGTGTCCACTCTTGGGTTACCTGAGCCTCTTATTGTCTCAGTGTTATCTTCTTCTTCTATATATTATTATTTATTATTATTATTATTATTATTTATTCTTTTATTATTATTTATATATATATATAAAAGTAAGTTTTTGTTTGTTTGTCTGCGCAAGTTATTCTCCTGAACGGTGAAAGATAGGAGGAAACCTCTAATACAAAAAATGTCGAGACGGGCCCCGGGAAGGTTTTAGGCTAGGTGGCGAGACCAGCCGAGGCCCACCTCGGCCGGGCTGGGCCCATTTCGCAATTAAAAGCTGAGCTGAATTATAGTAGTCAATCTTGTACGGCCGCGAGTAAAAGCTGAATTATGGTAGTAAATGCATTCAAAAAGAACCAAAAATGTCGGGACGGGCCCCGGGAAGGTTATAGGCTAGGTGGCGAGGCCGGGCGAGGCCCACCTCGGCCGAGCTGGGCCCATTTCACAATTAAAAGCTGAGCTGAATTACAGTAGTCAATCGTCTACGGCCACGAGTAAAAGCTGAATTATAGTAGTAAATGCATTCAAAAAGAACCAAAAATGTCGAGACGGGCCCCGGGAAGGTTATAGGCTAGGTGGCGAGGCCGGTCGAGGCCCACCTCGGCCGGGCTGGGCCCATTTCGCAATTAAAAGCTGAGCTGAATTATAGTAGTCAATCGTCTACGGCTGCGAGTAAAAGCTGAATTATAGTAGTAAATTCATTCAAAAGGACTTAAAATGTCGGGACGGGCCCCAGGAAGGTTTTAGGCTAGGTGTCGAGGCCGCCTCGGCTGGGCTGGGCCAATTTCGCAATTAAAGGCTGAGCTGAATTATAGTAGTCAATCTTCTACGGCCGCGAGTAAAAGCTGAATTATAGTAGTAAATTCATTCAAAAAGAACCCCGGCAACACCGGGTGCTTTCGTCTAGTTATTAATATTTTACACCACGGCTTGGGGTAGATCGGGTTGTTTAGTTCAATGTTGTGGATTTCATTACCATGGAGGCGCTTCATTATGGGGTCTTGGCTGTGCCATCTATCGGTGTCCGTTAAGTTTGGAAACACTAATTGTATGGTCTTTTGGGTTAGGGTAAACCTTTGTGCCAGTATCTCGGCTAAATTATTAATTTTTCAGAATGGGGTTAGTACATGGTTAGTGAAAAAGAAAAACATCCTGATCTATAAGCTGTCCCCATTTGCCCTCATGATGCTCTTTGTGGTTGGTTTATAATGAGAGGTTCTTTTTATTTATGAGTTAGTTTTGGGCAGGAGCACTGTGTCGAGCGTCGAAATGGCTTTGGTAGAAATATGCTTGCCTTGACGTTATCACATGTCGAAGCATTTGGTTCGTGGCAAAGCAAGATGGGATTGATGGTGAAATGGAAAGAAAAACGTCACACAAAGAGCAAGTAGTCGGGTGGAGAGAGCATAGTGTGATGCTCTGTGTTTCGAGGAGAGAGGACATTAGGGTGAATCCCAAACATCACTTGAGAGCACCTCTAGTAGAGTTTCTTCTTCTTCTTCTTTTTACCCTGCACTCGCAAAGCAAAGAGCGGGGTTAAGCGATCTGCTGCATGCGTAAGTACATACGTACGTCATATATGTCTGCATATTTTTAATTTATTTTTTCGGCAACTGTTGGTCCAATTGACACAAAATTTTCACCATAGTATGCGTCGACTCATGTAGAATTTTTAGTCATAATTATGATGTCATAGATTGCGTGGTACAGGCATCGTGTTTTTAATTTTTTATATTTTTATTTATTTTTTGTATACAAGATCGAGGCTTGTGTAAGAGCGAACATTAATCACAAAAAAAACGGACACACAAAACATACAATAAAGGGAGCAGGAGACAAGATGGGGAGAGAGAGGGAAGCACACAAGTACAACAGCAGAGAACAGGGACATCGGGAGATCTGTGGGAGGGAGAGGGCTTGGGGGGAGCACGGATGGGAATGGGGGGGGGGGGGGGAGGGGTGTTGGGAGAGGTATAAAACACATGGACATGCTCGGACTTCCAGGAAAGATGTCGCTATTTCAAAAAAGTGGATCTGGGGTGAATTAACGGGAGTAGAAAAGATCAAGGTTTTGGATGGGGGAAGATAAGAGATGGTGGTGAACAGCTGTTTTAAAGACGGGGAGGGAGGAGTGGGATTGAAGAGAGTGAGGGAGTTTGTTCCAGAGGCGGGAGAAAAGGGGAATGAAAGAGTGAAGGTGAGCAGAGAGTCTTGATTTCGGCAATTTCACCAGAAGAGGGTTGCTGGCAGATCTTGTGCGACCTGTAGGAATATTTGGGGGACAGAGCACAGACAGAGTTGGGGGAGCAAAGCCAGAGAGGAGTCGGTAGAAGATAGAAAGACCACCAACCTGCCTGCGGTGAGTGAGTGAAAGGCCCTTAGAATCAGCTTCATCGCGGGAGATTCCAATGATTCTGAAAGCTTTGGATTCAACAGCGTGAAGCCGAGCTCGGTGTGAGGCAGGAGCACCGGCCCAGAGGGGGGAACAGTATTCCATCGAGCTGCGGATGAAAGCCTTGTATGTGGAAATGTGGTTGAGGCCAGCTTGGAAATGTGGCTGAGGCCAGCTTGGAAATGTGGTTTCCCAGGAAAAGATCGGGAGATAGTGTTTAAATTAATTGTTATTTATTGTTTATTTATTGTTTAAATTTATTGTTTAAAAGATACAGTGTTTAAATTCATTTATCATTTTCTCGGGAACCATTAGTGTGATTGACACGAAATTTTCACTGTATGCGTCTACCCATGTAGAATACTTTTAGTGATAATTATGACGTCATATGTCAAATGGTACGGGCCCCATCTTGGAAAAACCGATAAACTTTGGCCTTCTATATCTCCGAACCCACTCCATGGAAAAAATGGAAACGGGGCTCATTGCAAAGAACTCCATATGGGGAATAAGTGCTGTTATCGGTCCTTCATTATGACGTCATAATTCGACAAGTGCAATGCTTTGTCCGATCAGTTTTTAATTTATTGAGCGTGTAAATTTGATATTTGAAAATTTTGAAAGTTTAAAATATACGCAACAATTATATTGTAGAATGTAAATTTATGACGTCATCGGTCACGTGGTCTGGCAGCCATATTGAATCAAAGGAAAAAAACCCCCCTTAAAACAGGAGTTGCCGAGTCGACTGCGCGGGGTAAGTATTCTATGAATACCATCTAGTTTTTGCAGTTCTGATTGTATACAAAGAATATAGCAACATTATTTTATTGAAAGTAATTTTGCTGAGTTGTGGGATAGACGTTGAGCATTGCTGCTTTATTCGGGGCGATGAATGAGTTTATACTTTGTGTGGCACTTTGTCGGTTTTTGAACTACAAAAAAAGAGCATTTGGCAACAATGCAGAGCATCACCAAGGTATTTGGCTCAGCATCCCCTTTCACGTACCAGGGATGCTATACTAAAGGTTATCTGCACACACTACAACAGCCTTTCCCTTTCGGGTGAGGCTAATTATGTTAGTGAACCCACCAGGTATGACTTTGAAGGTCCTTCAGCAACTTCCAAGACATGTCGTTAACCATTTCTAGTGCCGAGTCTTTAAAAATCACACTTCTTTCTGTTTTCTGAGCTTTTTCTTCATGTGACATTAAAAGGAGATGTTTGCACTCGTATCTCATCAACCCCACGGAATTTCTCTGCACACAGACTCATTGTTTACGGCTTCACGAGGATTCTTGTGGCAATGGGGCAGCAGAGGAAGAGCAGCTTTTTCTTCACCGACTGTCTCTTCTTTGGTTCTGTGGTGTCTGCAACTGATCCAGGTCAGTATAAACAACAGTCTAGGACTCTAGGTGATGGACCCCGTAAGTTGATGCTGCTGGATTTTCTTGCAGACATGTTCCCACCATCTGCTCGTTTCTGATTTTGAGCATCATAGCTTTGAGCCCATTTGGACCATTTGTGGATTAGTTTCTGTAGCTACGTCCACTAACCAGGAACTACTTAGCTTGTGATCTCAGAAATCTAAGGCGTAAGATAAGTAAATAGAAGATTAGTAAATTTATAGAGTTCAGTAAAAGGGGCGTGGATTGAGTTTAAACATGGCCTCCTTTGTCTAAGCTTTCTTGTCTCCTTGTGAAGCTGTAAGACACATTTGTAACCGCGCTCCTTACTTTTTGAAGTGAGTTGAACATAAAGGCCAAGCAGTTGGGCTGTTTGCTCACTCTAGTACAGTACATATCGTGTTTGAGTGTGAAAGCTCCTCAAGTGGCGACTTCTCACCATTCCTTTGGGTTCGGCAAGCGGAGAGAGCAGAGCTAGAGTTTTCCAAAGCAGGAGTTTTCCAACAAAAAAGCTTTTACTTTGCTAAGTTTGTGCGTCGAAAGAGTCCTGCGTCTTCAGGCGTACCTGCTTGTGGGCGGAATGTACAGCAGGGTGCGAGTAATGTTAGAGGAACGTTTACAAGCGTTAACTGCTTCGATTACTCCTTTTTGTGAGTTTTCTCCTTTTCTCCATAGTGTTTTTTTTATTGTTTCAATTTATAAGGATTTTAAAATTATTCTGTCCCAGTATTATTGCTGGAATTACACTCCATTTCCTTCCTTTTTTTCTCAATTCGAATGACCATGCCCGAAGGCACCTGCATCGATCGGCAAAACCGCTGTTTGATAACGATCCGGATAAAGACGCCAACGTCAGGTTTAGGCGATTCTTTTTTCTTACCCCTTCCTTCCTTCTTACCCACTACCCGCCCCCTACCTCTGCACCACATCTGGCCCTTTACACCCCTCCCTCACACGCCCCTCTCTCACATACACCTCCCTCACACACCCCTCCCTCACACAGCCCTCCCTCACACACCCCTCTCTCACACACGCCTCCCTCACACACCCCTTCCTCACACATTCCTCCCTCACATACCCCTCCCTCACATACTCCTCCCTCACACACTCCTCCCTCACATAGCCCCTCCCTCACACATCCCTCCCTCACATACCCCTTCCTCACACACTCCTCCCTCACATAGCCCTCCCTCACACATCCCTCCCTCACACATCCCTCCCTCACATACCCCTTCCTCACACACCCCTCCCTCACACATCCCTTCCTCACATACCCCTCCTCACACACCCCTCCCTCACACACCCCTCCCTCACACATTCCTCACTCACATACCCTCTTTCATGTCCACCTTCCATTTCCACCCTCAGCTTTTCAGCTCGTTTTCTTTCTTCCTTTTTTTTCTTCCCTTCCCTCCTTATCCTCTTCTTATTTCTTTTCCTCTTCTTCCTTATTCTTCTTCATCGGGCCTTTGCTGCCATCTGCTGCATGAATTCGTTCATGGAGATTGTGGCCGAGGTGGTTGAAAAGGCCCGTGGTTGGTCGAGAAAGAATTTTCTTTTCTTTTGTTTCATGAAATGTCTCATATCATCAACATCGGTGGAGGATTTTCTGAACCTGAAGTAGGTCTGCACCGCTGTATTCTGTTTCGGTCAAAGTAACAAAAGCAACTCGTGTTTATGCTGAAAGAAATCGATCACAAAATGCTCCTTGCCTCAGAAAGATGGTGTCTTCCAGTGATACAGAAAGTCTGGGTGGAACAGGAAGTCATAATACCGCAGACCATGAGCAACGGTATACCGGGAAATGCACCGTCATACTTGCTGTGACGTAATATAACTTGGGATCTTTAATATCCATGAATGGATACTCTCAGAATGAAATTGTAGAAATGAAATCAGAGTTGTTGTTGTTGTTGTTGTTGTTGTTGTTGTTGAAATTGAAATTGATATTATTTTGAAAATGACTTGGGGTTCGGTTGTTATCACTACCTCCTATGTCTAAGCCTTCTCGTCTCCTTGTAAAGCTGTATACTTAATAGTGTGTATGTTTGTAATTACTTTAGTGTGTGTCAAACAAACAGTCAGTTTGTTTGACACACACACACACACACACACACACACACACACACACACACACACACACACACACACACACACACACACACACACACACACACACACACACACACACACACAGTCCTGGCAGTCAAATATAATTAAATATCATTCCAAACAGGGAAGTTACTGTTTTTAGCGAAGTTATAAAGGACACAAACAACAGGCACAAAGAACTAATGCAATGTGTCAGATGGAGTGGTGTAATAGACACTGTGTCAACAGTGTTAAAACGACGGTAAATTCCATAATTAATTAATTTATACGGCTTTTGCTATCTTTATTTTATTTATATCGAATTTTATACTTGAACAATGTAGAACATGAAATCGTGTTCTCATCACTTCCAAGATCCTCCATATTTGCAGTACAGGCAGTCCCCGGGTTACGAACGAGTTCCGTTTTTAAGTCTGTCTGTAAGTCGAATTTGTATGTAAGTCGGAACAGTTACGTATGGTTCACATCTAGCGTCAATTAGTCAAATGTTTGTCTTAGTATATCTATATATATAAAACCCATTTTGTGTGTGTGTAATGTTACCGATAGACTCTGAAACGGAGAGGCTCACGTACTTGATATTTGGCACAGACATGGCCATTGAGCCTGGGAAGGACATGGCCGACCTAAAAATATTTGACGAGATCCATATTTTTTATTCACATTTACCTCAGCGCATTTCAGCGAGGAATATTATACACGGAATCTGACCTGGTGGCAGAGCAGCGCGCTTATTCGCTCAGAGTGATCACGTGATGTTCCATCCCCGCCGCCAGACCATTGAACATAAAACACAGTTTGTGTGTGTGTAATGTTGTAATGTGTGTAATGTACGGGTCTCCCTTCCCCCGCCCGGCAACGCCGGTACTGGAGGGCGTCACAGGATCGGTGAGTCTCCAAAATCCACTTCGTGCTGTTGCGAAGATGCAGGACGATGTCGTGATTGTTGTGCTGCTCTCCGACCATGAGAACTGCAACGTCATTGTTGACTGGCCCTCCCCTTCCCTCCCCCTTCCCCCTCCCCCCTCCATCCTCCCCTCCCCTCCCCCTCCCTTCCCCCTCCACCCTACCCCCTCCCCTTATCCCCTCACCCTCCCCCTCCCTTTTCCCCCTCCCCCTCCCTTTCCCCCATCCCTTTCCCCCTCCCTTTCCCCTTCCCTTTTCCCCCCCACCCATCCCCCCTCCCCCTCGCCCTCCCCCTGGCCCTCCCCCCTCTCCTCCCCTCCCCCTCCCCCTCCCCCCTCTTCTCCCCTCCCCTCCCTCTTCTCCCCTCCCCCCTCTCCTCCCCTCCCCCCAGTTCCCCTCTCCTCCCCTCCCCCCAGTTCCCCTCCCCTCCCCTTCCCCCTCCCCTCCCCTCCCCCGCCCGGCAATGCCGGGTACTTCTGCTAGTAGTATATATTTTCCCTAAAACATCTATATGTATAAAAAACATTAAAGAAACATTTCTTAAACTGTTTAGATAGAAAAGAAAAGATAATGATTAAAGGTTAACACTTACTCTCGTTCCAATTGATGTCTTGCAAACCTCGCAACAATCATACCTTGATATATCTATCCGAGATGATGGGCCTGGTGTTGGAGAGGATGGACCTGGTGCTGGAGAGGATGGACCTGGTGCTGGTCAATTTTCTTAAAGTAAACATCAAGGGTGGCTTGAACAGAGCTTTTCTCATATTTCTCTTGTCTATCGCTCCCCTTATTATATACTTTGTGTGTCTGTTTGATTTTTTTTCTGTGTGATAAATGTTCGCTCTTTCAAGAGCCTCGATTCTGTATACAATAAAAAAATTAAAAAATAAAAAATTAATTTTTTTAATAATAGGCTTTACGGAGGTCGGTACGTAAGTACGGGCGTTCGTAAGTCGGGCGTTCGTAACCTGGGCCTGCCTGTACTTGGACATGTTAAATAGGGTGGTGTATAAGACTGTCTCTCTCACGCTAAACTTTTGGAAAATTTTTAAATGATCTTTAAAACCATTATTTTATTAAAATTGAAGTATACTGAACATCAAAATAAATTTATCACTTTCATTTTTTGAAATGTGCAGCTTTACAAACACGTTTCTTCAATTGTAATGGCTGATTATGTAACGGTAACTTCACTTCAATCACCTGGCTGATCAACAATGGCATGCTTGAGTGGTTCTGTATAAGGATATTTCCCTTTAAATAATGGCCCTCATCATGAAATCCTTCAGTTCTCGTGGTTAGACATTCATTTACTGCTGTCTACAGTCACTCTCGATGCTTCTGACAGGGAAAACAACAAGAAAATTCAGATGCCACGCCTGACATCTGAACGTTTAAGGGCAATTGGGATGCTTGAGGCTGGTGTAAGCCAGCGAACAATTGCCCAACGTCTTGGTTGCTCACAGCTTGCAATTTCCAACCTGGCCAGGTGTTACGGTGAAACTGGAACTGTGAATGATGGTTCACAAAGAGGAAGACCACGGTTAACCACCACAAACCAAGACCGCTGGATTGTGCTGCAGCATCTTCGTGATTGTTTCCGCCCTGCGACACAAACAGCTGCAGTGACAAAAGGTCGCCACAACAACCGCATCAGTGTCACTACTGTGCGGATGCTTGAGAAGTCGGGGCCTGGTGGCAAGACGTCCTTGCAGAGGTCCAGTGTTGAACGCAGTGCATCGGCGGAACAGACTAAGATGGTGGCTGCAGCATCGACGCTGGACACAGCAATAGTGGAGTGCAGTCTCGTTCAGCGATGAGTCCAGATTTTGCCTCCATGCTGCTGATGGGCGTCAACGGGTATGGCGCAGGGGTGGGGAAAGGTATGCATCATGCTGTAATTTTGCTGTATTTGCCAGATCAATCGTTTGGGAGGACCCAGTGTGATGCTATGGGCCAGCATTTCCACCCGTTTCAGGACACCTCTGGTCGTCATCAAAGGCGATCTCACTGGTCAGCGTTATGTCAATGAAATTGAGACCTCATCTGCTGCCATTTCTCCAGGCTTATCCTGACATCGCAGTTTTCCAGCAGGACAACGCTCAACCTCATGCTGCTCACCTGACCACCAACTTCCTCCAGGAACAGGGTGTTGAAGTGATGACTTGGATGCCTTATTCCCCTGACCTCAATCCCGATGAGCTTTGTCGACGTCTTGCATCGAGGATATCAACGGCTGTCAATCGGCAAATGCTCATTCAAGGCTTGTTGGAGGAGTTGGACAGACTTCCCCAGGACTGCATCAGACGCCTGGTACAGAGCATGCGTCGGAGGTGTACAGCCTGCATCACATCTCAGGGAGGACACACACGATATTGAGGACTGCTGTCATTCTGTCCTTGACTGTTAAGAGTGTTGTGCCCATTCCTGTGTCATTTTGTTTTGACTGTATTCAGGTGCGTGTCTTTGTGTTGCAGTGATGTGACTTTTGTTGCACCACCCCTTGTGATGTTCATGCTTTTTGCTTTTTTGTGATTGAGGCAACCTCTTGTTTATTGACATTTGTTTAGTAAAGATAGCTGAACTTTACCTCTGTGTTCAAATATTTTTCATTTTTGCGTGGTGGATTTCAATGAGTGTCCTTCTAAAGATTTCATAAGTTTCTTTTGATGTTGAGTTTATATACTTAAACACTGTGTGGGGTAATGTGTTCTATGAACTCTCAAGTTACCCTGCGCTCACAAAGTGAAAAGCAGGGTTAGGCATTCATGTGCGTCCATTGGTGTGGTGTACATGTGTGCGTGTCTGCATTTTAAAAATTCATTTTCTCGGCAACCGTTGGTCTGATTAACACGAAATTTTACCATAGGAGCGCCTCCCCTGTAGAATTTTGTATTCAGAATTATGACGTCATAATTCAACAAGTACAACACTTGATCTGATCAGTATGAAAAAAAAAATTCTCTGCAACTGTTCGATGGATACAAAATTTTCACCGTAGGAGATTTTAAAAATCCTTTAGAATTTTTGATGATAATTATGACGTCATTGGTCACGTGGTACAGGCCCCACCTTGGAAAAATCGAAGAACGTTGCATGAAAAAAAAAAAAAAAAAAAAAAACCTCTATATTTCCGAAACCGCTCCATGGAAAAAATGGAAACGTGGCTCATTGTAAAGAACTCCGCATGGGGAATTTGTGTTATTAACCCCCTGCACGATGTCATGGTTGCCTTAATTATGACGTCATAATTTGACAGGGACAACACTTCGTCTGATCAGTTTGAAATTTCTTGAGCGTGTTCTACACAACAATTATATTAGAGAATATACATTTATGATGTCATCGCTTACGTGGTCTGGCAGCCATATTGGATCAAAGAAAAAATAAACGTTCAAAAACAGAATATGTGGCTCGCACCAAGTTGACTGCACAGTGTAAGTATTTTATGAATACCATCTAGTTGTATAATTATGTAGTATACTGTATGTATGCAGATTCATTTAAGCAATAAAAATAGCAAACGACAAGGATATCCAAAGGTTTCTAAAAATTCTAATTCCAACCTTAATTGTAAATCATAAATGTTTAAAAACAATACTTTAGCAACCAATACTCAAGATGCGACAGCTTGTAATGTCCTCCTCCTTTTTCTCTCCCTTTCCCTCATCTCCCGTCCAAGTGACCGTGCTGGCCATCTTTAATGAGCTCCATGCGGATGTTGACCTTTACGCCCTGCTCTTTGGAGAAAGTGTTCTCAACGATGCCGTTGCCATTGTTCTTTCCTCGTAAGGCTTCTTCTTCTTAACGGTCCTTTCCATTGTCAATACAATTGAAACCGCCTTCTCAGAAAGCCAAACGTTTATGATCCACATTGATTGCATGGATGTTCGGAGTTTGTCTGGAGTTTGTCTCTCTCATTTCATCTTCGTCTTCCAGTCTGTGGTCATGCTGTCTGCGTTGGGCTCCGTTCATTCTCATTTTGGGTGTTTTTCTTTTTTTAAAAATTATAATCACAGCAATTCAATGTACAAGGAAACTTTTTGTTGTGTCGATTGACTTTTCAACATACTTTTGATATGATCGGATAAGTTGTTTGTTCCACAGTTGCATTACTACGGTGCTGTTGTCTCATCATTGGTGTGCAGTAAACTAATATATTAGTTCAAAAAAACTTGTTGATAGATTTTTTTTTCCCCTGCAGGTACCGGTAATGTAAGGTTCATCGAAGAGCGTGTTTCGGTGCTAACACTAACCCTAACCCTAACCCTAGCAGCACATCTCTCATGATGATGGAATCCCAGATACTATCTTCAATGGTCTAGTCGTGTGTGTGTGTGTGTGTGTGTGTGTGTGTGTGTGTGTGTGTGTGTGTGTGTGTGTGTGTGTGTGTGTGTGTGTGTGTTGTTAGTTTGTTATGTCCATATGTGTGTTTCATCCTGTGGAACAAAGCCCAGGTCTCAAAGTATCTGCCTTTATGTGAGTGTATATCTATGTGTGTGCATGTAACTTGTTGTTGTCTGCTACATCCACACATCTGTGGGTCTCAGGAGATGGAACGGAGACCTAGCCGGTCTCCGCATGTGTTTTGAGTGTAATCTCTTCCTACAATTCCCTTAAATCTTTACCAATGATGACACGTTATCTTTCTATAATCTAGCGTTAGAACTTCTCTCTAGCTAACACACAGATGTGGATACTCTGAGACCTGGTAGGTCTCCCTCCGTTCCACCTCCTGAAACCCACCCAAGTGTGGAGATAGCAGCCAGCAATAGGAGCTTGCAAGCGCACACACACACACACACACACACACACACACACACACACACACACACACACACACACACACACACACACACACACACACACACACACACACACACATACACATACATATATAATTATATATGTATACACACATATATATATATATATAATCCGTCGCTTCGCTGGCGGTAACACCAATCTTAGCGTAATTGAAAAAAAAAAAAAGTTGTTGGTGTTAAAAAAGACATTCAATGAAGGAAATGGGGAAAAATAAAATTAGGACATGTATCGGGAGAGTGTCAAAGGAATAGTCATCACAGACTTTTTATATGCTGAATTGCAAATCATAAACAACACACTAAGAGGAAGATCTAAATGAAAACAATTCTCACCCTCCCCCCTCCCCTCTCTTCTTTCTTTTCAATAAATTGTCTCGGGTACGTATTGGGCACGCGCCAGGCCAGGAAACAATCAATCTCTGATGTCCCCTTGTCTCTGTGTGCTCTCTGGTTCCTCGTATCTCCAGCACTTCTCCTAATTCTCAGCTAGTAAATGAGTATGATTTGTATGATTTGGATTCGTGGAGATTTGTAATCAACGTGGTGGATAAAACATCTTTGTAGGGAGAGGGATACGTGATTATGTTTACTTCCTGAGAGTGGTTTCATTGAAATCTGATCTCAAGTTAACAAAGGATTCATGGGAGATCCTGCTCTCCGTGCAGGGATAACCGACGTTACGTGTTGGCATTTGCAGTTTTGACACGCGTGTCCATGCACCCATTAAAATATATATATAAAAAACATTTTGGATCACAAACATTCCCGGGAGTTACCCGAATCCACCGTAGTTGGATTTATTGAAATCCGTTAATCCGTTCTCAAGTTATAACACGACAAACAGACAGACACGGCTCCTTTTATACAACAGGCATTTTAAGGCCATTTTCCCTGCTAGAGCGGGGGTTAGCCTTGCGGTCCCCATGACAATCTTCTCCATTTTGCCCTATTTTCTGCATCTCCCCTTGTTAACCCCCTTGCCCGCATTTCTTCTTCCACCATCTTTAGCAAGTCTTTCTCGGACTTCCCCGTCCTCTACTTCCTTCTACATTCATTTCCATCACTCTTCTCAACCAGTCACTTTCATCCTTCCTCAACACATGACCAAACCATCTCAATCTGTTCCTCTTCACAGCATCAATCACAGGCTCTATTCCCATCATCTTTCGCAATTCATCATTTGTCTTCCTCACTCTCAACAATACTCCACACATCCACCGAACCATTCGCATTTCCACCCTTTCCAGCCTTCGTTGCTGCTCGACATTCATTACCCATGTCTCGCTCCCATAACTCATAACACTTCTCACACATGCAGCATACACTTTTCCCTTCAGCTTCAACAACACTCCCCTCCTCATCAGCACGCCACTCAGTTCCCGAAACTTCTTCCATGCACATCTCACTCCAGCAACCGTTGCCGAGTCTGATCCACCTTCTCCATTCAGCATGTCTCCTAGGTAGCAAAATGTTTTCACACCTTCCAGCTTCACGCCGTCTCCAAGATCCAACTCAACATTTCCTCCATCTGCAGCTCCCTCTGTGCACACCTTACACTTGAATGTAGCTGCCACACTGGTTAATGACCCACTCAGACAACTACATTTTTGATCTCACACACACACACACACACACACACACACACACACACACACACACACACACACACACACACACACACACATATATATATATATATATATATATATATATATATATACAGACTTGGCATTTAATATGGAATATTTTTTTTTTCTTGACTTGGCTTTACTTTCTTAACTGAGTATATCAATCGAGTGAGTTTCTTTTACACTTTGGTGATTTATTTGTTAAAAGAACCATGTCACTTATTGTCTGTCACAGCAAGACGTCAACAACAGGATTATATCACAGGTGGCGTGGCAAAATGTACCGATAGGTGCATTTGATGATTGGCTTCACAGTCGGGTATACAAGGGTTGTTGCGTTCTGTATTAGTGGAAAACAACTGCTGCACGTCTCCAAAGGTTATCGCCGCTTCCTCTGGAGATGGTCCGTCAACTCGACAATGCTGTTTGTCATGGAGTGGTGGCTTTACGAAATTACGGCATGAAACAGCATGCTATTGCTCGGCAGTATGGCATCACTCAAGGTCAGGTGTCAAAGATCCTGAAACGAAATGCTCAGAGGGGTGTCCCTACTCCAATACCGAGGCCAGGACATTCCCGCAGAACCACAAGGAGGGATGATCGCCAGCTGCACCGGTTAGTCCGCAATGGCCGTACCAAGTCAGCTAATCGGCTTGGGGCTGAGTGGCAGCAACTGGCAAATGTGCCTGTATCCAGAAGGCTATTCAACCAACGACTGGTTCAAGCAGGCTATCGTGCCAGGCATCCCCTGAGAAAGCCACGCCTGATCAGACAACACCGCCAGCGCCGATTGCAGTGGGCCAGAGAGCACCGTCAAATGGCAGCCAGGACACTGGAATCACGTGATCTTCAGTGACGAGTCTAGATTTCTGGCCTATCGTCAAGATGGACGCGTCCGAGTGCGCAGACAAGTGCATGAAGCCTACAACAAAGATTGTATAGTGCCAAGAGTCCAAGCTGGAGGTGGTGGGGTGACCGTTTGGGCTGCTTTTCATGCAGGCGGCAAAACACCTGGTTGTTCTGAATGGAAACCTGAACCAGTTCAAGTACAGGGCCATTCTGGAAGAAACATTGCTTCCATTTGCTCGTGCAGCCTTTCGAGGAAACTTTGTCTTCCAAGATGACAATGCATGGCCTCATCATGCTCGCATGATCCAACACTTTCTTGCTGACCGTGGTGTAGAGCATATGGAGTGGCCTGCCATGTCCCCGGATATGAATCCGATAGAGAACTTGTGGGCAGAAATAACGCGTCAAATCGACCACTTGGACCAGCAGCTGACCTCTGTGCGTGAATTGCAGCAGGCCGTTGTCACTGCATGGCAAGCGATTCCTGTCCAAACCTTGGCAAAGCTCGTGAACAGCATGCCTCAACGTGTACGTGCTCTCCTGAATGCTCGTGGGGGTTACACGAAGTACTGAACTGTAATTTTACTGTCTGTAATTCCAGTCGTAATTTAACTTTTGTTTTTGTTAAAAACATTTTTGGCTAATGTGCAAAATAAAGAGATACTTCTGGAAAACGTACAGAAGTTTAACACAGTACTGTCCATGAATTGAGTTCGATATCAGTTTACATCACTTTCAAGGATTAATTTATTTGTTTCGAAATGTCAAATGTGGTTTTTCTTTCTTTTAAAGGTCACATTAACAAAATCTAGAATAATTTCAACATAATTCCAATGAACTTTTAGTTCTAAGACATCTTGAAAAGTAAGTTCACTGCCAGAAAAAAATATTCCATATTAAATGCCAAGTCTGTATATATATATATATATGTTAGCATATATGACCTGTCAGCGAAGCGATCACCATTTGCCATCACCTTCGTCTTTCCGATATTCACCTTCAGACGTTTTGTCTCCATACATTCCTTCCACTTGTTCATCTTCTCCTTCAGTCCATCCATACTTTCCACAATCAACACCAGATCATGTGCATACAACAACTCCCACGGTAAACCCTCCTTTATGTTCCGAGCCAGCACCTCCATCACAGCTACAAATAATCATGAACTTAGTACTGACCCCTGATGCACTCCCACCTTCACCTCAAACTCACCACTGTTCCCGTCCTTCGTCCTTACAGCTGTGCGCGCTCTCGTACATTGCCATCACCAATCTGATCAACCATTCCTCCACTCCTAACTTCCTCAATGCCCAAGTCACTACTTCGCGTGGAACCCTATCGAATGCTTTCTCCAGATCAACAAACCCAAGAAACAACTTCTTCATCTTCTCCATGTACTTCTCCTGCAACTGCCTTACAATAAAAAGCGTGTCTGTCGTTCCTCTTCCTGGCATAAATCCAAACTGCATTTCGTCGATCTTCACTTTCTTCCTTATCCTCCTCTCCAACACCCTTTCCAATACCTTCATTCCATGCTCCAATAGCTTTATCGCTCAGTACGAGCCACAGTCCAGAGGGTCACCTTTCCCCTTGTGTAGAGGGACGAGGATACTCAGTTCCCAATCCACTGGAATGCGGCCTTCTTTCACCACCAGATTGCAGATCTCTGTCATTCTCTTCACACCCCAACTTCCTGCTGCCTTCAACATATCTCCCACAACTCCCGTCGGCCCTCCCGCTTTTCTACTCTTCATTGCTTTTATCGCTTCCCTGGTCCCTGGTGGAAGGATCCCTGGTGTTGGGCTAGCGGCTAGGGTGCCGGCTTAGGATCCTAGGATCCTGGGTTCGAATCTCGGTCGATCCCCGAATGAATGCCAGGGGGGTTGACTCAGCCTGTCATCCTTCCGAGGTCGGCTAATTGAGTACCAGTTCACTGGTAATTCCCTGTTTGTCGTTGAAGGCGGCAAAAAGGGTTGGCGTCAGGAAGGGCATCCGGCCGTAAAACATTGCTTCAAAAAGGGGACCAAAAAACAACAACTACCACGGTCCCCGAAAAGGCCAACCCCCGCTTTCCGGGGAAAAATGGCCTCTAAACGGTGGTTTATTGCTTTTATCGCTTCCTCAACTTCCTTCTCAGTTATCTTCTCTGCCGGTCCTAAAACTGGGTTACTCTCTATGTTGCCTTCCCATTCATTCTCTGTATTCAACAGCATTTTCCATGTTTCTTTTCCATCTTCCTTTAATTCCATCTGGGTCCACAACGATTTGTCCCACTTCATCCTTCAAGCAACTCACCCCCATCACATCAGACCTCTCTTTCGCTATCTGCTTTGCAATCCTGAATACCGCTCTCTGACCCTCTTCCGAATCCAAGCGTTCTCCGAACATTTTCCTACATGCCTCCTGCGCCTTTGCTACCTCTTTCTTTGCAGCCTTCTTGGCTGCCTTATAACTTTCATGCTCTGCCTTTTCTGCCCCCGTACCCTTCGCCTTCTGCCACTCCTTGAACTTCTTCCTCTTCTTGTCAATCCTCTTTCCAACTTCATCATCCCACCACATTTCTGGGAGTTACCCGAATCCTTTTAGGATACGTACAGTCACGTGAAAAAGTAAGTAACCCTCATGTAAAGTTTTGACTTTTTCAACATATTTCAACATACAGCTATTTGATCTTCATTTCAACAATATTGATAGATAAAAGTGATATTGAAGGAACTGCGCTCCAACGCGAGTCGAAAGAATTGACGCGACCAAAGACGGAATTCGTCCGAGTTGCTTTATTGAAACAAAACAGCTCAGGTATTCTGACAAGCCCGTTTATCGGGCAGCAATATATATACACATTTATGTCGGGAAGTTTGCCCGGCAAAAGCTATACCGGGCATGCCCGGGTATCAAGGGCGAGCCTTGGAAAGGCGAGTCTGGACCTGCCCGGGCGTGTTTGGCTGCGGCCTGGCAAGTCGAGGCTGGGCGTGCCCGGGCGCTCTCGGCGAGCCCTGGAAAGGCGATAGCGGGCATGCCCGGACGCTCTGGGCGAGCCCTGGAAAGGCGAGAGCGGGCATGCCCGGGAAAGACGAGACCGGGCGTGCCCGGGAGGTTCGGGCGTGCCCGGGAACAGTGAGTCCGGGCATGCCCGGGAGAGGCGCGTCTGGCCGTGTTCTGGCCGGTGCAAGGCGATTGTGTGCATCCAGCGGTAACCGCTACAATATAACATAACAAATATCATGAAACATTTACATTTTGTTGTCCATTGTATAATTAAAATAAACATAAATGCAAATTTCGCATGCGCCATTTTCTACTCTTCATTGCTTTTATCGCTTCCTCAACTTCCTTCTCAGTTATATTCTCTGCCGGTCCTAAAACTGGGTTACTCTCTGTGTTGCCATCCCATTCATTTTCTGCATTCAACAGCATTTTCTATGTTTCTTTTCTATCTTCCTTTAATACAAAAGTGTGCGTACCCACCCTTGAATATATATATGCGCCATTCTGGCCACACCACTCCCAAAGAGAACATAGTTCAGCTTCCAGCATAACTTCACTGTGGTTTGGCTCTGCATAAGTGCACCAAGAGTCCTCCACAGTTGTGTGACCATCTGTTGCATGTTGAATATTGTGCCGCCCCACGCTGCCCACTAACATTTCATCCGTTCCAATTTATATTTACGTCTCATTTTGTCACTTTGCCTTCTAAATGGTCTCATACACTGCTGGCATTGTAACAGATTTGGTTGCTGCTCCAGTGTTTTTTTTCTTTCTTTCTGTTCTATATAGGGGTCTCTTTCAGGGCCTGTGCAATAGCTGGCATGCCATGTGGCCCGAGATGCAAATGCCAGGCTGTACCACTTGTCCTCTGGCACTTCAATTTCCGGAGGATCTTCACAATTCACACATCTCCACCTAGATTTCAGACCACCCTTTGAACAGGACTAGGAAAGCCAACCTGAAAGACTCATTTTTGATATATGATGGTCAAGCATGTGGGGAATGTGGCCTAGCCACTCCAGGTGGTACTTAGTGACTTCTGTTTGTAAGTCCCCCTCCCTCCCCCTCCTGTCACTGCCTACCTTATTGTGATGTAATATGTGGAGTTCACTGCTGTCTGTCAGAGATGTACGTACATATGTATCTGTGATGAAAGGAGTCTCGTCTTTTCACATACTTCCGAATGGGGGTGGGTGGTGGGGAAGGGGTCCAGCATTCAGAACCATATGGTAACAATGAGAGTACACATGCCTTCCACACATGGTGGTGAATCTTCTCTGTCAGGATATATTCCATGAACACTGCCATGCGTATTGTGCTTAAAGCGCTCCCGTGGTCAAAATTTCGTGTCCATCAGACCAACAGTTGCAGATAATTTTTTTTTCATACTGATCAGATGAAGGGTTGTACTTGAAATATGACGTCATAATGAAGGCACCGATGACATCATCATCAACATGTCCTATTCCCCATGGGGAGTACTTGACAATGAGCCTTGTTTCAATTTTTTCCATTGGGCAGTTTCAGAGATATGGAGGTGTAATCTTTTTCCAAGATGGCGTCCTGCCGTGACATATGACGTCATAATTCAGAAATAAATTTTCGTGTAACATTTCGTGCCACGCGTACGTACACAACAGAATGCCTGACCCTGCTTTTCACTTCGCGAGCGCAGGGTATAAACTCACCAGGTGAATGATACATTCTCACCTGGTGAATATTCCTTGCCTGTACTGTGGCACGGTTGGCTGTTTTATGAAGTGGAAGTCTTATAAATGAACCTAGGAAGAGACAAAATGTATTACATTCAGGGAATCGGCCTTTAATTTCATTTCGAAATGAATGTTTTGTTGTATCAACAATGGGTTTTTCAGTTTACAAAAGCCTCAATTGAGGATGTCCTTCCTTTGGTATGCAGCACCTTGTTGGTTGTTAGTTGTATTACCTGCTGGGCCGCCAGGGGTTGTACGGCTGTACCACTGATGTCGGTTAGAGAAGGAATTGGTAACTTGGGGAAAGCTGGACTCTACTCTTCGTGTGAAGGACAGCGTGGGATCTGTAATGTCCACCAACTAATACAGGTGGACGGGATGCCCCTGTGACGCCCCTATGATTCCCCTATGATGCCCCTGTGACGCCCATATGACACCATTGTGACGCCCCTGTGATGCCCTTGCCTTGTGATGCCCCTGCGCCGCCCTTGTGACGCCCCTGTGATGCCCTTGTCTTGTGACGCCCTTGTGACACCCCTGTGATGCCCCTGTGACGCCCATATGACACCATTGTGACGCCCCTGTGATGCCCTTGTCTTGTGATGCCCCTGTGCCGCCCTTGTGACGCCCTTGTGACACCCCTGTGACACCACTGTGATGCCCCTATGACGCCCCTGTGACGCCCCTGTGACACCCCTGTGACACCCCTGTGATGCCCCTGTGACGCCCCTGTGATGCCCCTGTGACGCCCTTGTGATGCCCTTGTGATGCCCCTGTGACGCCCTTGTGATGCCCCTGTGATGCCCCTGTGACGCCCTTGTGATGCCCCTGTGACGCCCTTGTGATGCCCCTGTGACGCCCCTATGACGCCCCTGTGATGCCCCTGTGACGCCCCTGTGACGCCCCTGTGACGCCCTTGTGACGCCCCTCTGACGCCCTTGTGACGCCCTTGTGATGCCCCTGTGACGCCGCTGTGATGCCCCTGTGATGTCCCTGTGATGTCCCTGTGATGCCCATGTGATGCCCCTGTGACGCCCTTGTGACGCTCCTGTGACCTCCCTGTGACGCCCCTGTGAAACATCAGGATTACATTTTATAGCTGGGATTGAAACGCAGGCTAGACAGCTCACAGGTGAGTGTGCGTACCCACAGGTTATCTTGCCAGCCCATTTTTGAAGGTGTTGTTGATTTTATTTCTTTCCCATGTTTTTTCTGCAGTTCCATCGCCAGCTACAGCCTGCACTCATTCGACACTCGAGCCTTCTTCGGCGCAGTGGGAAACTTTGTGGGGGTGTTTGGAGGCTCGTTCGCCATCGGAGCAGCAACTGCTATGGCCACGGCTCTCATATCCTTGTTGAACTCTTTGATTTGTCTGCAATATACTTGTCTGCAATACTCCGTGCGATCTGCAATAGCATTAGTTTTCTAGCAAAAGTCTTCTACCGACTCCTCTCCGGCCTTGCTCCCCCAGCTCTATCTGTGCTCTGTCCCCCAAATATTCCCACCCCCCACCCCCCTTTCCCATGCCTCCTCCCCCCAAGCCCTCTCCCTCCCACAGATCTCCCGATGTCCCTCCTCTCCATCTTGTTCTCCCGCTCCCTTTATCTTATGTTTTATGTGTCAGTTTGTCTTTTTGTGATCAATGTTAGCTCTTACACGAGCCTCGATCTTGTATACAAAACAAACAAAAAAACATTGTGTAATGCGTTCGTGAGCTTTGCCTCGAAGGAATGTGTTCCTGAAACCTTTGGGCCCATCCCAGGTGTGTCATGGTCTATGTATCGACACAAAAAGGAGCTTTTTACCCATTCAAGTCTCTTGCCTCATTCTGGACGTTTGGAAAGTTCCCGTGAAAATCGGCAAGTTCTCAATTTTAAGCGTGGATCGTTTTCTTGAATTCTGCAGCTACTTTTGCCATGAAGTATCTTACCAGTCTCTCGAGCAAATCGGAAGGAAATGGCTTTCGATGGGCACCTGTAGTGCACTGCATTTGTTAGCACTGTTTCTGGCACAGGTGAGCGTCCACCCTTGTCTGTTTGTCTGTTTGTTACTTACAAAATTGAACATTTCTCAAGTACATTGGTCGGTTGAGTTTGTTATTCTGTCTGTCACTCGCCTACAGCTCACAATTTTAAACTGATTTTCACGAAACTTTACCAGATGGTAGAGTTGGTCATAAGGAAGAAGCCTATTGTTTTTGAGGTCAAAGGTCATAGGTCATCTTGAGGTCATATTTCTAAAATTGCCATTTTTCATCCGATTGACTTGAAAATTGA
Organism: Myxine glutinosa; assembly: GCF_964187855.1. Taxonomy (NCBI): domain Eukaryota; kingdom Metazoa; phylum Chordata; class Myxini; order Myxiniformes; family Myxinidae; genus Myxine; species Myxine glutinosa. The sequence goes on along the minus strand of NC_136265.1, from coordinate 35,932,654 downwards.
ACAGCATGTGTATATTGAGTCACTAAATTGGGAAACCAACTATTTTTGAGGTCAAAAAGTAAAAGGTCAACTCAAGGTCAAACTTCCAAAATCATCAATTTTCATCTGAAACAAAAATGTAACTTTTTATCCGATTAACTTGAAAATTAAAAAGCAATTCCATAGTGCCTCATTGAATTGGGAAACCAAACTCTTTTTAAGATTAAAAGGTCAAAGGTCAACTCAAGGTCAAGCTTCAAAAATCATCAATTTTCATCTGAACAATCATCAATTTTCATCCGATCAACATGAGAATTAAAGAGCAATTGCATTGTACATCATGGAATTGTAAAACGAACTATCTTTGGGGTTGAAAGGTCAAAGGTCAACTCAAGGTCAAACTTCTAAAATCATTAATTTTCGTCTGAAAAATTGTCCATTTTTATCCTAATAACTTGAAAATTACATAACAATTACATAGCGCATCCCTGAATTGGGAAACCAACGATTTTTGAGATCAAAAGGTTAAGGGTCAACTTAAGGTCAAATTTCTAATATCAATCTTCATCTGAAAAATCATCAATCTTAATTCGATTGACTCGAGCTTTGATTAAGATCATCAATTTTAATGTTAATGAAATGGACAATTTGATGTATCCATGGCAACTTTTTATTTTGGGGAAGGGTGTATTTTGCAAGTATTGTGCTCTGCATGACGTCTACTTGTTTGTTTGTTTGTTTGTTTGTGAACAGGACATCTCAAAAAGTTGTGGAGGGATCCAGCCAAAATTTGGTGGACATATTGGGTGTGTGTGACAATGAAGAATTGGTTCTATTTTAGTGAAGATCGGAATACGGATCCGGATACGAGAATTTTTTTAATTTTCGAAGTGATTCTTCACCATTGAGTGACAGGGCCAAAGACGATATATAGCATGATATTTCAAAAAGTTGTGGGTGGATTACAACAAAACTTGGTGGATGAGTTGGTTAGGTGACTAGAACAAGCTGATTAAATTTTGGTTCAGTGCCGGATCCAGATCCGGACTATTAGTGGGATACAAAACGTAAACTGTTCAGCTTGGTAGAGGTATGCGCTCTAACGAGTGCGCTTCTTGTTATTTTTTGCCTTTTTTTTGTTTGTTTGTTTTTGTATACAAGATCGAGGCTCGTGAAAGAGCTAACATTAATCACAAAAAAAACAAACGGATACATAAAACATAATAAGGGGAGCGGTAGACAAGATGGGGAGAGAGGAGGAAACACACAAGCCCAACATTTGAGAGCAGGGACATCGGGAGATCTGTGGGAGGGAGGGGGCTTGGGGGGAGGAGGCGTGGGAAGGGGGGAGGGGTGGGAGAAGTATAAAACATATGGACACTGCAAGAACCTCCAGGAAAGAAGTTGGTATTTCAAAAAAGTGGATCTGAGGTGAATTAGCGGGGGTAGAAAAGATCAAGGTTTTGGATGGGGGAAGATAAGAGATGGTGGTGAACAGCTGTTTTAAAGCAAATAGAGCAAATTTACCAGCAAATAGAAACCTATTACGTCCAATACTCATTACACACTGTCTCTCTCTCTCTATCTCTCTCTCTCTCTCTTTTCATCGTGCAATCATTCCTTAAAAATCTATTAACGCATCAGTTCAACTTTCTCATTGCTCACTGACCTTGGCTTGGATAAAACTCTAATCAATGTCCATCTCTGAAAGCATTTAAATTAAATGCCAAATTAACACACAAAACAATAGATGGCAGGTTTGGTGCTTTGGGCCTAATTGAATTCGGAGCTGGTAACCAGAAACCAAATTTCCATGTAATACAATATTGTTCCCATTCCTGCAGTGGAAAATAACCTTTTTGTGTCTCCATGGTTTGCAGTGTATCCCACGACTCCAACATTTGTTTGTTTTTTCCAATTGCACCTTCTTTGCCAGGAAGCGCCTCTACTCAAACTTTCACTTTATCCCTTGACGTGCCCAGGCCGTGGCAATTCCTACTCTAACAGTTGTCCCTAACAGTCGAATCCACATCACAAAGTTCACACGATTGCGGGACTTCCCTCTACTGGAGACTGCTCTGCTGTTACTCCTTTCCTGGAGCACATTCCTCCTTGCTGAGGCCTGCAAGCTCACAGGTATGGCACCAAGAAATTTAGGAGCAAAGTGCAATGGCCAATGGCCTGTGTTTTAAGGGTGCAAGTTGTTCAGTGACTCGTATTTGCCCGTCCCTGCTAGGTGTGGTGGCTGTTCTGTTCTGCGGCATCGTCCAAGCTCACTATTCCTACAACAATCTCTCAAAGGAGTCTCAACGCAGGACCAAGGAGGCATGTGGCAGGCCCCGGGGAGGCTCGTGCTTCATTTTGAGAAATATTTGCCTTTTATGATGGAGTTAGGTTGTTGAGAACCCTGGGCACTGTTTTTCTATACCTCGGTAAAGGCCGTCATATTACATGACAGGTAGTGAGGACATTGGAATTTATTGAATGCTGTGTCGGCTTTTGTTTCATCAAACAATTATCCAGGAAGCCTGGTGTTGGCTTAGCGGTTAGGGTGCCGGCTTGGGATCCTAGGATCCTGGGTTTGAATCCCGGTCGATCGCTGAATTAACGCCAGGAGGGTTGACTCAGCCTGTCATCCTTCCGAGGTCCGCCAATTGAGTACAAGTTCACTGGTAATTCCCTGTTTGTCGCAAGAGGCAACCAATAGGGTTGGCGGCAGGAAGGGCATCGTATTTGCCCGTCCAATAGGGGTTTTTGCCCATCCAAATTTATTTGCCCGTCCAAATTGCGTATTTGCCCGCAATAAAACATTGCCTCAAAAAAAGGGGACCACGGTGCCCAAAAAGGCCAACCCCTGCTCTGCGGGGAAAAATGGCCTCTAAAGGTGGTTCAAACAATAATTATCCAGCAACAACAAGTCCGAAATGGATTACCTGAAAATACTTTTTTTATGACGAAACACTGCCATGTATGCACATACAACCAATTTGAATTACGTTTGGGATTTCATTCTATTCGTGGCTGGACAATCTTATAGTATTGAGGATTAAATGGCCATCGTTCCCCAATTTTGGCACCGATGATCACGAACTCACAATCTTTCTTTCCCACAGCTGTTTGAGCTGCTGAACTTCATGGCTGAAAACTTCATCTTTTCCTACATGGGCCTCGCGATGTTTACCTACAGTGACCATGTCTTCAACCCCATCTTCATCGCCGGTGCCTTTGTATCCACCATTTACTCACACTTGCTTCCTCCCGTTTATCTTCATTTCTCCCCCTCGTCCATCTTGCTGCGCCCTCCCCACACAAAGAAATAAGATCCCATTTATATGCCTGTAAATGTCAGCCCTTTTGATCAATTATCTCGGACGTACACCCTTGCTATCATTTGCTCCTCCGTTTTTGAGCAGGGGACGGGGTTTTGTACTCCCTTCTGTGTGTGTGTGTGTGTGTGTGTGTGTGTGTGTGTGTGTGTGTGTGTGTGTGTGTGTGTGTGTGTCCGAGTCGTAACCTTTATACCATTTGAGTTTTGTTATCAAATTTTTAACAAAGCTTTACTATTGTTACAGACACGACTTTGATGTTATGGTGGGCCGAGCGGAATGGCCGCCGTGTCCGCACAAGTTACCCGATTATACTCGAACGTTGCCGAGTCGCGCTATGCTAAATCAATGATGGAAAAGACACAACGGCTGGATTAAAATGACACGACACCAAGGGTTCAGTTCTCAAGACCTCCGGAGGAGGTTATATTAGGGCGGAAGGTCAGATTACAACGACAAGAGGGACAGCATAGAAAGACAGGCACTTAGACACACTCTTATAATAGCCCCGACAGACGACAGATAAACAGGACAAAAACTGACTCACACGGGGATTGATGGCAAGGAAAGCGGGCAGTCGATGGCTCAAGGTGCACCGTTCTCGGAGGGGGTGCACCGTTCTCGGAGGTACTGCAATACCGGGTCGATGCGTGGAGCTCGCTCAGCGCTTGGAGGTGGTGACTGGCTCTTCTTCAAGCTGGGGGCGCATCTGACGTCACGTCCGGTAAGTCGCTGCGTATATCCGGCGGGGAGTGACACGCCCTCGGCTAGTTAGCTCCGCCCCAGATGGAATCGGCCCGTTGCTTCTCATTGGGTGCGTGCGGGGGGGTTACCGGCTCCGCCCTTGACGAGGGGCTGACAAGGAGCCCCTTCGTGGTAACCCCGTCGGAGCGCATGGTCAATGGCGGCTAACCGAGCCGGTGTGAGGACGCACACTCCCCCGCGCCGCGCCGTTGTTGTAGTTGTTGTAGTTGTTGTTGTAGTTGTTGTTTGGGGAAGAAGATGGGAGGAGGTATGGGAAGGTCCTAAACTCACTACTGGTGCCATATAATCACATTCTGGTGCAACGAAGAGTCAGAATTAATGGAAACGAGTCCTTAACTGACATAGACTAAGAATAACTAGCAAGATGTCCGAAAGTTGTCTACGTGAGATGCGGTGGACCTGGGCACGACATTTAATGGGGGAAAAAGGGGAAGGTTGGTTCTACAGAGTGTTATTTACAGGCAATGGGACTAGGGAATGGGGGATTGGGGATAGTTGGGGAGTATTGGGGAAATAGGGGAGTATTTACAAGCGGATATTGAGGCCAAGTCCCATATCCGCAACATTGCACCCTTCTCTACCCTCGGGGCGTCCCGACCCGATAAATTTTTACCTATTTTAGTGTGGCACTCAGATGTAGTTCCCTCTACTATTAACTCTACCCTGAGTGCGACAGTTTTACAGATATTCACAAATGAGTAAATATGTCCCCCTGCGACGTTGCACCCTTCTCCTCACAGAAACATGCCCACAGGATAACCGAATTGCGGAAAGAATTCGCAAACTAAACATACAGCCGGTAGGGAGCATTATTTACACAACTACGCTGATATTTACACTACGATCCAGGACCTGTTTTTGGAGGAACACATGCAGATGTTATGCATAGAGAGAGCACGCATGCCAGCATCGATACACCAACCCACGAGTGCTCTGTGGCCTACGGCCTTTAATAATGTGCAGAGCACCCCTTCCCAGCACCAAAAGCACCACCCCATCACACAGTCAGCACCATCCGGTGCACCAATAAAGTGTCTATAAATCACCGGTGGTGTCGCAGCCGGCCGATGTTCTGCCGCTGGTCTTGCCTTCGTGTGGTGCACTTGGTCTTCTGGCTTCCTTAGAAAAATAAAGAAAGGCGCCAACCGCGTCCATTTCTTTATTGTGGCCGTCAGGGGGCCAACTGTTAGTGGTTCACCTTGTATGGCATAGGTGCCACGTTGACCCATAGGTCCATCCATGGGTGGTGCTTGGCCGCATAAGAACTGCGGTCCATGGTGGGTGGCCACAAACATTGCGGTCCATATGGTGTATCGATCCAGGCAGCAAGCAGCGAAAGTGCAGGCCCACAACTGCGAAGCCAGCACCTCTCTCTCCTCTCTCTCTACCCCAAAGCCAGATCCTCGGAGGTGGGAGACAAAAGAAAAGACAAGTGAGTAAGGTGGTAAGGGCGCAAAAGTGCACGCAATGTAAGGTAATGCACACTGGGGGCACATGGGAACCAGGTGAGACAGGTACGTTCCTACCGTACGCCCCCCCCCCCACCAGGTAACCTACATGGCCCCTCCCTTACCCCTTACTGTATCCACAAAACACAACACTACCCATAAACATCTACTTTACAAATCAACAAACATCCCTACTGTCTTCCCCGTTCCTCCCATAAACCAAATTCGTCTTCTCTCCCTCCTAACCAATCAAATTTGCTATTTTCAACTCTCATCAAAATTTGCCATCTCCAACTCAACATCATAATTTGCTATCACCAATTCATCATCAGTCCCTCCTAGGGAGGGAGAGATGGAATCAACCCTATGTCTCATCCACGTCGTGATGCGTCTCACCAATCCACACAGCAATTCTCAGTTCCTGCACACAGAACAAAGAAAACACAGGTGTGGAGTCATCATCATCACCTCAGGTAAGTGGCTGCGTATGGTGCGACAGGTTCATCAATCCTAACTATTTCCTAAATGACTTTAACAACTTTACATTACCCGGGGTCTTTCTCCGGCCAAACCATTGGCCCTCTTACACTATGGGTTCTAAAAACCAATTCCCATTGGCCAAACTGTGGTGCTTTTCAATTTGGGGTCTCACTCCCCCGATTCATCTCCCGGTGCCCTCGCACAATTTCTGGGCTGTGGCGTGTACCTCTCCCAGTGGGTCTACCCACCTGCACACCTCCACCACTGCAGTTGCCTCCGAGCTTACCTGCTCCTTACCCTACCTAACTACCTGGGGAAGGCCCTCTGGCGCTCTCCCCACTCGGTGCCCTCTCTGGCACTGGGCTACCCGATCCACACCCGGGATCCTCAGGCACCCACTCACAACTACCGGCTCCCAGAGCCCACCTGCGGCCTCACCTGGCCGACATCCTCACAGTGGTGGAGTGCCCAACCAACTACACACACTAACAGGCTACACGCCCAGCCATTTCCACAACACTAATGCACCCATCCAAATACCATTCTGTCACCCGCACCACAGATGCCAATATCCAACCACAATTTACCTATACCCTCTACCTAACACTTACACTACCCGCCCCGGGTATCCGTGATGGGGGTCCACTCTTCCCCCATTCACACCTTCGCACCATGCACACCACTCCGTACCACTCACTCCAACTCTCTCCACACACCTGTACCTGCACACCTGTGCTCTCACACCTGGTGCCACCTGCACCCTTCTCTCCCCAAGCGCATTCGCGCTGATCCACAACACTCATTACTCACACACTGTTCCACACACCTGTCCAGTTGCACACCTGTGCAATCACACCTGTTCAATCCTCACACACACGGCATCATCTCAGCTAACTACTCCCTTCTGAAACTTGCGCGTCCCAGTCGTCCCTTTAAACTATTGCGCTCCCTCGTCATTATCATCCATACTAATCTACCTGCGTCCCCACTACAGGTATCAGTCACTAACTAAACTTAACGTCACCTAATGTCATCTTCGCTAGATCCCTACAATATAACCTAACCCACCCGGGCTAGTTTTCACTGCCATCACCCCATAAGCTATTGCTCCTTTGCCCCACCTGGGAAGGGTGGCAGGGATGCCACTCTTACCCACCGGGCACATCGCTCACTACCAATTTTGCACATCAAATTTCAACAAATTAAAAATTTGCCAATCCTACTCATCATCTGCCAATCACTACTGCCAATCCTTTGCCAATCATCAAATTTTGTTTTTCTCTAATTTTGGGGCCAAAACACTAACCTCATCACCCAGTCTACTCACTAATGCCTCTCGGTGCGCCAATTCCTGTCCAAAGCCCGGCTTCGTAAAGCCAAGCCATGAATGCGGGTTGTTCTGTGCCAGCGGCTGGATGCGTCCGGCACTCGGTGCAGGGACGGGGGCTTACCCGGGCCGAGATCCCACGCACCATCTCGGCGTGGAGCCATCCAATGTCCCGATCTCGACCTGCCGGACTGCCTCAACAAAAAGTGGTCGCCATGACGACCCTTTCTATCGGGCTGCCCGCTCCGCCTAGTGGAGCACGGACGCGGCCGTTCAAAGCGAGGCCCAGCACGCACCGAGGGCCCGATTCGGCTAAAAGTCGACCTAACCTCTAACCCGTGTAACGTCGATGCTTCACCTGCATGCTTACACCCCACAGCCCGTTCCTTGCTCACACATCCAGCCGTGCCCATGCTCCTCGTACCTTTCCTTACACACCCAGGTACCCTCATTCCACTCACAGCCTTGGTCACACACCTGACCACCGAACACCTTGGCACACATTCGTCACCCGCACACCTCACCAACACACCTCTTCGCGCCCCCTCCTCGGTCACCTCCTCTGTGACAATCACAGGTGTGCTCTCATTCGCACACCCAACCACGTGCCTCACCACCAACTCCAGCGTGCATTCCCACTCACGCTCTACCATTCCAGGTGTGCATCCTTCCATCCCAGGTGTACATCCTCGCTCACCTGTCACAACCAACTCACTCTCCTTGTCACTCTCACTACTCTCACCTCCATTCTTGACAGCGCACTCACCCTTACTCTTGACAGCACACTCTTTCCTCATGCACCTGTCCGTCACACACCTTTCTCGCGCACACTCTCCCGTTACACCCTCTGTAACACTCACCACAGGTGTGCATTCTTCCTTGCCTTTGACAGCGCACTCTTTCCCCATGCACCTGTCCGTCACACACCTTTCTCGCGCACACTCTTGCGCACACTCTCCCGTCACACCCTCTGTAACACTTACCACACCACGCTTCCATGTGCTCCCTCGCACACGCGCTACGACCGACTCACTCTCTCCAGCACCCTCACTCCTTGGCACGCACTTTTTCCTCACACACCCCAGAGTCGGACTTTCTTGCACACCTCCTTTTTCGCACACCAGACCTGTCGCACACTTCACCAACGGCCTCTCACGAACACCCGGGTCCATCTCGACCCCCAAGCTTCTTAAATCACCTGGCGCATCATACGCACGACCATATTGGTCACCACTTACACCGGGTCCTCTTCCTCTTCGCTTCCCCTCCATCACCTGCGAATCCCTCATCCGGTTAATGAGCACATCATCACGATCCAAACACAGACTTTGGACCAATTCTTTTACTTCCTCTTTTATCTCTTTGTTATCCCCTCTCCGTCGCTTCTTAATTTCGCTCACCCCTTCTTCCACTTCTTCTAATTTCTGCTTCACCTCTTTTATTCCCCGGTACGTCTCCTCAAGCTCGTCCTCCAAGGCTACCTTGACCGTTTCCATGTGCGTCCTCACCTGCCGGTCCTTCGTCTCCATTACCTCTATCACCTCGTCCATTTTCCTCGTCAGGTCCTCATGTACCGTCTGACACTCTTTTTTAATTACCCCTACGTCCTTTTTCATCTCCTTCTGTGTCGATTTTAAACCCTCTATTACCGCTGTGTTCTTCTTTACCTGGTCCCCCAACTCCTTTTGTCCCACTGTCAGTTGTTCTACTCCCAGCGTCAACTCCTCTATACCCCCTTGCAATTTTACAGTCCCCTTTCTCACCTCCTTCTCCATGCGCTCCTTACAGTGCCTCACCTCCTCGCGCACTCCTCCGACCTCCTCACTCACTCCTCTTCTGATCTCCTCTCCCATCACTTGCATCTCCTGCCCAGATGCCACCCTCATCTGCTCCATTTCCTCCCTGTGAGCATCCAGTTTGGTTTCTACCCCCATTCTGACCCCCTCTATCTGCTGCCCCATTTGGTTAACTTCCCTTTCCGCTTGGTCCCTCATGTCCCTCAATTTGCCTTCCATCCTGTTTTCTAACCCCTCTAACCCATTTTTCACTCCTTCTATCTGATTCTCCTGGGCAGCCATTCTATTTTCTACCCCCATTAACCCATTTTTCACCTCTTTTATCCCGTTGTCTAACCCCTCAAAATTATTGTCTAACTTCCCAAATTTCTTGTCTAAACCCTTAAAATTATTGTCTAACCCCTCACCGGTACCCCTCGCTTCGTCCCTCATTACCCCCATTTCGTTTCCCATTACCCCTATTTTGCCCTCCAATCGCTCACCCTGAGCATCCATCCGGTTCCCCATTACCCCCATTTGGTTTCCCAATCGCTCACTCTGAGCCCTCATTTCCTCCCTCATTTGCTCGCTATTCTGGGCCATAAGGGCCTTCATTTGTATGAAAAAAAGGTCCAAATTTACCAGCGGCGCTACTACGGTCGCGGGCGTGGGCGCCGTGGCCATGTGCGAGGCGCTATTTCGCACGTCTGCTACCCTCGCTGCTTCGCTCTCCTCACGTCCCTCAATTTGGTCCTGGACCGACCCTGCCTCACTCTCCTCTACCGGAACCCAGCTGTCTTGATCCGCCATAGCGCGACTTTCAAAATTCGGGTTTTTATTTTCGTAAAACAAATTCAAATTTCGCCGTTATAATTTCGAGCGGGAAACGCGCTCCAGATCGAATTCTACCTCCCCAACACCAATTGTTACCCTAGTGGTACAATTGGTGTTCCAAAATTTGGGCCTAATAAATTTAGTCCCAGGTTCGAATCCGACACTCCTGACACCAATTGTTACAGACACGACTTTGATGTTATGGTGGGCCGAGCGGAATGGCCGCCGTGTCCGCACAAGTTACCCGATTATACTCGAACGTTGCCGAGTCGCGCTATGCTAAATCAATGATGGAAAAGACACAACGGCTGGATTAAAATGACACGACACCAAGGGTTCAGTTCTCAAGACCTCCGGAGGAGGTTATATTAGGGCGGAAGGTCAGATTACAACGACAAGAGGGACAGCATAGAAAGACAGGCACTTAGACACACTCTTATAATAGCCCCGACAGACGACAGATAAACAGGACAAAAACTGACTCACACGGGGATTGATGGCAAGGAAAGCGGGCAGTCGATGGCTCAAGGTGCACCGTTCTCGGAGGTACTGCAATACCGGGTCGATGCGTGGAGCTCGCTCAGCGCTTGGAGGTGGTGACTGGCTCTTCTTCAAGCTGGGGGCGCATCTGACGTCACGTCCGGTAAGTCGCTGCGTATATCCGGCGGGGAGTGACACGCCCTCGGCTAGTTAGCTCCGCCCCAGATGGAATCGGCCCGTTGCTTCTCATTGGGTGCGTGCGGGGGGGTTACCGGCTCCGCCCTTGACGAGGGGCTGACAAGGAGCCCCTTCGTGGTAACCCCGTCGGAGCGCATGGTCAATGGCGGCTAACCGAGCCGGTGTGAGGACGCACACTCCCCCGCGCCGCGCCGTTGTTGTAGTTGTTGTAGTTGTTGTTGTAGTTGTTGTTGTAGTTGTTGTTTGGGGAAGAAGATGGGAGGAGGTATGGGAAGGTCCTAAACTCACTACTGGTGCCATATAATCACATTCTGGTGCAACGAAGAGTCAGAATTAATGGAAACGAGTCCTTAACTGACATAGACTAAGAATAACTAGCAAGATGTCCGAAAGTTGTCTACGTGAGATGCGGTGGACCTGGGCACGACATTTAATGGGGGAAAAAGGGGAAGGTTGGTTCTACAGAGTGTTATTTACAGGCAATGGGACTAGGGAATGGGGGATTGGGGATAGTTGGGGAGTATTGGGGAAATAGGGGAGTATTTACAAGCGGATATTGAGGCCAAGTCCCATATCCGCAACACTATGATAATATGGAGAAGGCAAATTAATAATTTTGTCAAAAGGTCATAATGTTAAAAGTTACCGTCACCTAAAATCACCAATTTTCATACAATTTACCTGAAATCTAAATTTACCATGTGAGTTTTGTCATCAAATTTTCACCAAAGCTTTATTATGATAATACGGAGAAGGCAAATTAATAATTTTGTCAAAAGGACAAAAGGTTAAAGGTCAGTGACACCGAAAATCATCAATTGTCATCCAATTGACCTGAAATTTAAAATTACCATTTGAGTTTTGTCATCAAATTTTCAAGAAGGCAAATTAATAATTTTGTCAAAAGGTCAAAATGTTAAATGTCACCGTCACCTAAAATCATCAATTTTCATCCAATTGACCTGAAATTTCAAATTACCATTTGAGTTTTGTCATCCAATTTTTAACAAAGCTTTATTATGATAATACGGAGAAGGCAAATTAATACTTTTGTCAAAAGGTCAGTGACACCTAAAATCACCAATTTTCACACAATTTACCTGAAATCTAAATTTACCACGTGAGTTTTGTTATCAAATTTTCACCAAAGCTTAATTATGATAATATGGAGAAGGCAAATTAATAATTTTGTCAAAAGGTCAAAATATTAAATGTCACCGTCACCTAAAATCATCAATTTTCATCCAATTGACCTGAAATTTAAAATTACCATTTGACTTTTGTCATCCAATTTTTAACAAAGCTTTATTATGATAATATGGAGAAGGCAAATTAATAATTTTGTCAAAAGGTCAAAATGTTAAAGGTCACCGTCACCTAAAATCATCAATTTTCATCCAATTGACCTGAAATTTGAAATTAGCATTTGAGTTTTGTCATCGAATTTAAAAAAAAGCTTTATTATGATAATACGGAGAAGGCAAATTAATAATTTTGTCAAAAGGTCAGTGACACCTAAAATCATCAATTTTCATTCAATTGACTTGAAAAAAAAAAAAAAATTGGACCCGTGCAGGTAATCTGGATCTCGGTGTGTACCATGGTTAGAATAGGTACACCGTATCCCTGCGTGTTGTAAGAGGCGACTAAGAGGGTTGGCGTCAGGAAGGGCATCCGGCCATAAAAACATTGCCTCAAAAAGAGAACCATGACAATTACAACTACATATGGGCAGGGTACAGCCCGAAGTGGAGATCGGTTTCTGAGGTTTGGGACATGGAATGTAGGGACAATGACAGGGAGATCAGGAGAAGTGGTGGAAGTATTGGTCAGAAGAAGAGTGGACATATGTTGTGTGCAAGAGACGAGATGGAAGGGAAGTGGTGTGAGAATGGTGAAGGGTAGGCAGGGACAGAAATACAAGTTTGTGTGGCAAGGGTGCCCGGAGGGCGTGAACGGTGTTGGTGTCCTGTTTTCTGAGGAGTTTGTAGACAGTGTGGTGAGTGTGACTAGAGTGAGTGATAGGTTGATGATGGTGAAAATGATGATTGGAAAGCTCTTGGTGAACGTCATCTCGGGATATGCTCCGCAGGTTGGTCGGAGCGATGAAGAGAAGGACAAGTTCTGGTGTGCAATAGAGAAGCTGATGGAAAACGTGGAAGATGAGGAAGTTGTTGTGGTATGAGGAGACCTAAATGGACATGTGGGAAGGAGTATGGACGGTTTTGAGGGAGTTCATGGGGTTTACGGATATGGTGTGAGAAATGGAGAAGGTGAAAGGATTTTGGAGTTTGCTGATGGAGCTGATTTGTTGATTTGTAATACTCAGTTCCAGAAAGGGGATAATATCACATACATGCTTGTCACATACACGTCATGTGGGTCGACGACAACCGTTGACTACCTGATGGTGCGTAGGCGAGATAGGGTGCACCTCCGGGACACAAGGGTGATCCCGGGGGAGGAGGCTGTTTCACAGCACCACTTGGTTGTCTGTGACATAAGGGTGAAAGGTGCGAGGAGAGCTCGGCGGGTGAAGTACCAACCGAGAATGAAGGTGTGGAAGTTGAAAGAGGTGACAGTAAGAAACAAACAACAACATGCATTTTAAGGCCATTTTCCCCTGCTAGAGCTGGGGTTAGCCTTGCGGTCCCCATGACAATCTTCTCCATTTTGCCATATTTTCTGCATCTCTCCTTGTTAACCCCCTTGCCCGCATTTCTTCTTCCATCATCTTTAGCCAAGTCTTTCTCGGTCTGCCCCGTCCTCTACTTCCTTCTACATTCATTTCCATCACTCTTCTCAACCAGTCACTTTCATCCTTCCTCAACACATGACCAAACCATCTCAACCTGTTCCTCTTCACAGCATCAATCACAGGCTCTATTCCCATCATCTTTCACAATTTATCATTTGTCTTCCTCTCTCCTAACGATACTCCGCACATCCACCGAACCATTCGCATTTCCACCCTTTCCAGCCTTCATTGCTGCTCGACATTCATGACCCATGTCTCACTCCCATAAATCATAACACTTCTCACACATGCAGCATACAACTTTCCCTTCAGCTTCAGCGACACTCCCCTCCTCATCAGCACGCCTCTCAGTTCCCGAAACTTCTTCCATGCACATTCCATTGTTACGTGGTCCCCTCGGTGAATACCTGGTCTCGGTGACCCCCGGACCGTGAGAGGAACTCCGCCAGCAAGCTGTACTATATATGCGCTTTCGCCACGCAATCCATATGAATTTCACCCAGGAGCCAACTGATGTTCAAGGATATATTTCCAATGGTAATGATACCATACAATTTCAATGACACAACCACGGAGATTTTCCCCGAGCAATCAACAATACACAATCATCACCAATTCCCAATTCACAATCAATTCCCTAGGATTAAGATGGCCATCTTATACATGTGTGTCCCGGTGAGTACTCACGACACCCTTTTGGTCTCGGTCCCGCACAATGTCTCTGGGCCCCTCCTGACCAAGATGATGGTCGCCGTCGCCGCACTCGGGCGGTTGAACGAACCCCGGGTGGACGTGTTTCCACTGGGCAGGTATCGTACCAGGCACCGTGGCTGCAGCCCCTCGTGGCCACGCGGAGCGGGTACGGTAGAGCAAGCCAAACCCCACGCCGCTTGCAAGGCGCGTTAGGCCCCAACGTGCGACCCGCACGCGTCTGTTTAGACGGTGCCGCGAACGATACCAGACGCGGGGTCGATGCACGGCCCCACGTCACTTGACGTCTCCACCGGGCAGGTACACGTCCCGGTGATTCCTCTCGCCAGACAGGCTTCGGAACGCCGCTTTTCCACCCAGCGCAAGGTCGATCCCGCCTTTTGGTCGGAGCGGGGCGAGGAAGAATAATAATCGTCCTTTTTTCCTCGTGTCTTTTCCTCTTCCGTTTCCGGTCACTTCCGTTTCCGGCCACTCCCTCAGAAGGGCTCCTGACCCTCCAACCACAACAACTACACAACAACTTAATATACTACACACGGATAAGCAAAGACCTGAATGGTAATTCACATACATTCACATAAATATGTAACACTCCCCCCCTTCAAGAAAGAAAGTTTGAACCCAGCGAAAACTTTCTTTGCCGGCCAATTTGGAGAAACAAACCAGATAACTCAACCCCCCCCCACATTATCCGTTCCCCCCGGGCACAGTTATCACTTAAAAATAAAGCAACCAAAATTTCACCACAACCCCTCCAGATTACTCCCTCTGGACTAAGTACCAACAACGACATTGTCCCTGCCAAATCAAACTCCATCTCATGACCCTCTGACTTTGACCGTCAGTTTCTTGGGAATGAAGGTTAAGGGGTTGATCAAAGATCCAAAGTTAAGCAACTCGATAGCACTTTTTCCGGGAGGCCAAGCCGAGTATTCACTACATGGATGCCTTTAGGAACGCGGAGTTCACGGTTAGTCCGTGCAGGAAAGTTCTCTACATGGGCGCCTTGAGGAACGTGGAGTTCACGGTTAGTCCGTGCATGAAAGTTCACTACATGGACGCCTTTAGGAACGGCGTTCACGGTTAATTCGTGTAGGAATCTTGGCTCGGCGGCTCCGCCGCCTTCAGTGCTTCAACTTCTCAGAACTTCCCTAATAATTAGGGTGGGACCACTGGTCCCTGTAGTCCCATGAATAGCGGTCTCCTTCTCGGCCACTACCAAAACTACCGCCCAGTTGTCCTCTCCTGTAGACCTCTCGACGCCTATGAAATGCCTTCCCTACTGTTATGGTCCGACCCTCCAAATCCTTGCCATTCCAATTCTTCTCTGCCTCTCTGGCGTCTTTTGTGCTGGCAAACGTGACAAAGCCGAACCCTCTTGACTGTTGCGTTTCCCAGTCTCTTACCAACCGCACTTCCACCAGCGGCCCATATCTGTTGAAGACAGAGGTCAGAACTTCTTCCTCTGTTTTGAAGTTCAGTCCCCCTACAAATAACTTGGCACTTTGGTGCCATCCCGAGCTGGTGTGATGTTATTTTCCCTGCTGGGCTCTTTCCCAACCCTCAGGTTACCATAAACTTGACCCCCGGCCAAATCATTCCCGATAACCACAGATACACCCTCTACAGGAAGCGTGGCTTGTAAACCGACGGTGACCGGTCCTGACACCAAATCGGACTCCAACTGGATGACCTGAAGGGGAGCACTAACACCGCCCCCGATCCCCTGTAAACGAACTCTATCCCCCGTTGCCGTCTCCTCGGACCATGGCAAAATGCCTTCAAGCATTAAAGATTGATGGGCCCCTGTGTCCCTCAATATCCTAACCGGTCTCCGGTTAGTCGAGGCTCCATCCAGTGACACAAACCCCTCTGAAATAAATGGTTGGTAACCCTTTTGATGGCGATTTCTTACGCTAGCCATCGCATTCGGAGTTGTAATAGTCGGACTCCGCTCTGGGTTGTCCCTTTTCATGAGGTAACAACTGGACATCAAGTGTCCAGGTTTCTTGCAAAACGCGCAAGTAGGCCCGGAGGAAAAACTCGGGGTCTGCCTCGGGCCCCCCGAACTATAAGTTTGTCTTGGGCCCGCATCCCTCTGATTTCGAACCGGTGGGGTATCATAGTTGTCCCCATAATCATCTCGAGGCCGCCGCCATGTATGGTCGTTCTCCGCACCTGCTGTTCCCCACCTCCCCTGCGGAGATCTAGGCGAGGAGTTAGGTTCGTGGACCCCTATTCGGTGGGTTAAGGCATAATCATCTGCCATGGTGGCTGCGTCCCACAACTTTGGTACCTTCTTTTCCTGCAGGTACACTTTGATGTGCTCGTGGACACACTGCTGGAATTCCTCCACCAGGATCAAGTCCCGCAATGTCTCTAAGTCTTTCCCGACTCCTTTTGACTCACACCACCGATCAAACATGTTTTCTTTCACTCTGGCAAACTCCACATGGGTCTCACTCTCCCTCTTCCTGGCATTCCTGAATTTTTGCCTGTAAGCTTCCGGAACCAACTCATAGGCCTTGAGGATGTGCTTCTTCAGTACCTCATAATCTGCACATTGGTCCATTGGTAGCGCCGAATAAATTTCCTGAGCTTTCCCCACCAGCACACTTTGCACGAGTATGGTCCAGGCCTCCTCCGGCCAGTTTAATTGTCGAGCCACTTTCTCAAAGTGTGGGAAAAATTTCGCGACTTCTTTTTCACTGAACGGTGGAACCAGCCTCACATGTCTGCCCACATCCCAGGTTTTCTGGTTAGGTGTCGACCCCGTCAGCAAGGGTGGTGCCTCTCCCCGTTCTCTCATTAACTCCAGCTCCTTGAATTTGATTTCTTGCTGAAGCTCCATGTCACGTTCCTTTAATTCCCTTTCCGCTTTTCTCTCCTCTGCTTCGAGGTCCCTTGCAGCTCTCCTCTCCTCTGCTTTTCTCCCTTCTAACCTTTCCTGGAGTTCTCGTTCCACTCTCCTTTCCTCTGCTTGTTTCTCTTCTCTCCTCGCTTCTGCTTTCCTTTCTTCTTCTGCTCTTTCCTTTTCTGCTTTCCTTTCTTCTTCTGCTAACCTTTCCTGGAGTTCTCGTTCCACTCTCCTTTCCTCTGCTTGCTTCTCTTCTCTCCTCTCTTCTGCTTTCCTTTCTTCTTCTGCTCTTTCCTTTTCTGCTTTCCTTTCTTCTTCTGCTCTTTCCTTTTCTGCTTTCCTTTCTTCTTCTGCTCTTTCCTTTTCTGCTTTCCTTTCTTCTTCTGCTCTTTCCTTTTCTGCTTTCCTTTCTTCTTCTTTAATCCGTTCCTGGCTCCGTAATTGCAACTCCAGTTTCCGGAGCTCAACGTCTTCTGGTTCTTCGGGTAGCCACTCCCAGGCTAACTCGTCCCATGTTCCTAATCCCACCATAGATTGTATCACCGTGGCCTGCAACTCTGCCTTCCTCAAATTAGTTCGGACCTCCAAGTTAAAATGTTTGGCCAATTTCAAGAGGTCCGACTTTAGCAACGCTCGGAACTGTGCCTCACTCGGGGTTACCCCAAAGTTCTGTGCCACAAACGCCATGGTGCCTATCGTTAACACCTGTTAACCTTCACCCAAGACTTTACCCCAATTTCTCCAAAAAAAATTTACCAATTAATAATTAATTAATAAATTTTAATTAATAAAAAATATTATTATTTTATTATTTTATACAATTTTAAATCCCGGACGTAGACCCAATTGCGAAACCGCAAATCGTAATTTGGACGAGCCCCCAATTCTGTTACGTGGTCCCCTCGGTGAATACCTGGTCTCGGTGACCCCCGGACCGTGAGAGGAACTCCGCCAGCAAGCTGTACTATATATGCGCTTTCGCCACGCAATCCATATGAATTTCACCCAGGAGCCAACTGATGTTCAAGGATATATTTCCAATGGTAATGATACCATACAATTTCAATGACACAACCACGGAGATTTTCCCCGAGCAATCAACAATACACAATCATCACCAATTCCCAATTCACAATCAATTCCCTAGGATTAAGATGGCCATCTTATACATGTGTGTCCCGGTGAGTACTCACGACACCCTTTTGGTCTCGGTCCCGCACAATGTCTCTGGGCCCCTCCTGACCAAGATGATGGTCGCCGTCGCCGCACTCGGGCGGTTGAACGAACCCCGGGTGGACGTGTTTCCACCGGGCAGGTATCGTACCAGGCACCGTGGCTGCAGCCCCTCGTGGCCACGCGGAGCGGGTACGGTAGAGCAAGCCAAACCCCACGCCGCTTGCAAGGCGCGTTAGGCCCCAACGTGCGACCCGCACGCGTCTGTTTAGACGGTGCCGCGAACGATACCAGACGCGGGGTCGATGCACAGCCCCACGTCACTTGACGTCTCCACCGGGCAGGTACACGTCCCGGTGATTCCTCTCGCCAGACAGGCTTCGGAACGCCGCTTTTCCACCAAGCGCAAGGTCGATCCCGCCTTTTGGTCGGAGCGGGGCGAGGAAGAATAATAATCGTCCTTTTTTCCTCGTGTCTTTTCCTCTTCCGTTTCCGGTCACTTCCGTTTCCGGCCACTCCCTCAGAAGGGCTCCTGACCCTCCAACCACAACAACTACACAACAACTTAATATACTACACACGGATAAGCAAAGACCTGAATGGTAATTCACATACATTCACATAAATATGTAACACCATGCACATGCTCCACGAAACTCCAGCAACCTTTGCCGAGTCTGATCCACCTTCTTCATTCAGCATGTCTCCGAGGTAGCAAAATGTTTTCACACCTTCCAGCTTCACGCCGTCTCCAAGATCCAACTCAACATTTCCTCCATCTGCAGCTCCCTCTGTGCACACCTTACATTTGAATGTAGCGGCCAAACTGGTTAATGACCCTCTCAGACCACGACATTTTTGATGAACCCACTCAGCGCACATTGTACATTGAATGGAATTCACTCCGACACCCTTCCTGCACACAGCACATGGCCACTTCCCAGTTCTTTCCACCTCACCACATGCTTTACCACTTGCCATCACCTTCGTCTTTCCTATATTAACCTTCAGACCTTTTGTCTCCATACATTCCTTCCACTTGTTCATCTCTTCCTTCAGCCCATCCGTACTTTCCGCAATCAACACCAGATTATCTGCATACAACAACTCCCACGGTAAACCCTCCTTTACGTTCTGAGCCAGCACCTCCATCACAGCTACAGATAGTAGTGGACTTAGTACCGACCCCTGATGCACTCCCACCTTCACCTCAAACTCACCACTGTTCCCGTCCTTCGTCCTTGCAGTTGTGCGCGCTCGTTTGTACATTGCCATCACAACTCTGATCAACCATTCCTCCACTTCTAACTTCCTCAATGCCCATGTCAATACTTCGCGTGGAACCCTATCGAATGCTTTCTCCAGATCAACAAACCCAAGAAACAACTTCTTCCTCTTCTCCATGTACTTCTCCTGCAACTGCCTCACAATAATGAGCGCATCTGTCATTCCTCTTCCTGGCATAAATTCAAACTGCATTTCGTCGATCTTCACCTTCTTCCTTATCCTCCTCTCCAACACCCTTTCCAATA
The DNA here is from genome assembly GCF_964187855.1 of Myxine glutinosa. Classification (NCBI taxonomy): domain Eukaryota; kingdom Metazoa; phylum Chordata; class Myxini; order Myxiniformes; family Myxinidae; genus Myxine; species Myxine glutinosa. Next base: position 35,913,011 of record NC_136265.1, on the reverse strand, counting down.
CCTTCATTCCATGCTCCAATAACTTTATCGCTCGGCACGAGCCACACTCCAGAGGGTCACCTTTCCCCTTGTGTAGAGGGACGAGGGTACTCAGTTCCCAATCCACTGGAATGCGACCTTCTTTCACCACCAGATTACAGATCTCTGCCATTCTCTTCACACCCCATTTTCCTGCTGCCTTCAACATATCTTCCACAACTCCCGTCGGCCCTCCCGCTTTTCTACTCTTCATTGCTTTTATCGCTTCCTCAACTTCCTTCTCAGTTATCTTCTGTGCCGGTCCTAAAACTGGGTTACTCTCTATGTTGCCATCCCATTCATTCTCTGTGTTCAACAGCTTTTCCATATATCTTTTCCATCTTCCTTTAATTCCATCTGGGTCCACAACGATTTGTCCCACTTCATCCTTCAAGCAACTCACCCCCATCACATCACACCTCTCTTTCGCTATCTGCTTTGCAATCCTGAATACCGCTCTCTGACCTTCTTCCGAATCTAAGCTTTCTCCAAACATTTTCCAACATGCCTCCTGTGCCTTTGCTACCTCTTTCTTTGCAGCCTTCTTGGCTGCCTTATAACTTTCATGCTCTGATTTTTCTGCTCCCGTACCCTTCGCCTTCTGCCACTCCTTGAACTTCTTCCTCTTCTCGTCAATCCTCTTTCCAACTTCATCATCCCACCACCATGTTTCCGAGTCCGAGTTTCAACCTCCACACCTTCATTCTCGGTTGGTACTTCACCCGCCGAGCTCTCCTCGTAAAAGAGGGGACAGTAAGGGAGGCATTAAAAGAGAGGTTGAGTAGGGTAGAGGATGATGTGGTTGAGCTTGAACGTGGTTGGATGTCAATGAAAGATAGTCTGTTGGGAGCCGTTGGTGAGGTATGTGGATGGACAAAAGGACCACCGAGGCACTCGGAAACATGGTGGTGGGATGATGAAGTTGGAAAGAGGATTGACGAGAAGAGGGAGAAGTTCAAGGAGTGGCAGAAGGCGAAGGGTACGGGAGCAGAAAAAGCAGAGCATGAAAGTTATAAGGCAGCCAAGAAGGCTGCAAAGAAAGAGGTAGCAAAGGCGCAGGAGGCATGTAGGAAAATGTTCGGAGAACGCTTGGATTCGGAAGAGGGTCATAGAGCGGTATTCAGGATTGCAAAGCAGATAGCGAAAGAGAGGTGTGATGTGATGGGGGTGAGTTGCTTGAAGGATGAAGTGGGACAAATCGTTTTGGAGCCAGATGGAATTAAAGGAAGATGGAAAAGATATATGGAAATGCTGTTGAATACAGAGAATGAATGGGATGGCAACATAGAGAGTAACCCAGTTTTAGGACCGGCAGAGAAGATAACTGAGAAGGAAGTTGAGGAAGCGATAAAAGCAATGAAGAGTAGAAAAGTGGGAGGGCCGACGGAAATTGTGGGAGATATGTTGAAGGCAGCAGGAAGTTGGGGTGTGAAGAGAATGACAGAGATCTGTAATCTGGTGGTGAAAGAAGGCCGCATTCCAGTGGATTGGGAACTGCGTACCCTCGTCCCTCCATACAAGGGGAAAGGTGACCCTCTGGAGTGTGGCTCGTACCGAGCGATAAAGTTATTGGAGCAGGGAATGAAGGTATTGGAAAGGGTGTTGGAGAGGAGGATAAGGAAGAAGGTGAAGATCGACGAAATGCAGTTTGGATTTATGCCAGGAAGAGGAACGACAGACGCGCTCTTTATTGTGAGGCAGTGGCAGGAGAAATACATGGAGAAGAGGAAGAAGTTGTTTCTTGGGTTTGTTGATCTGGAGAAAGCATTCGATAGGGTTCCACGCGAAGTATTGACATTGGCATTGAGGAAGTTAGAAGTGGAGGAATGGTTGATCAGAGTAGTGATTGCAATGTACAAAAGAGCGCGCACAGCTGTAAGGACGAAGGACAGGAACAGTGGTGAGTTTGAGGTGAAGGTGGGAGTGCATCAGGGGTCGGTACTAAGTCCACTACTATTTGTAGCTGTGGTGGAGGTGCTGGCTCAGAACGTAAAGGAGGGTTTACCATGGGAGTTGTTGTATGCAGATGATCTGGTGTTCATTGCGGAAAGTATGGATGGACTGAAGGAAAAGATGAACAAGTGGAAGGAATGTATGGAGACAATCTGAAGGTGAATATAGGAAAGACGAAGGTGATGGCAAGTGGTATGGTGATGGTAAAGCAGGTGATGGTAAAGCATGTGGTGAGGTGGAAAGAACTGGGAAGTGGCCATGTGCTGTGTGCAGGAAGGGTGTCGGAGTGAACTCCATTCAATGTACAATGTGTGCTGAGTGGGTTCATCAAAAATGTAGTGGTCTGAGAGGGTCATTAACCAGTGTGGCAGCGACATTCAAATGTAAGGTGTGCACAGAGGGAGCTGCAGATGGAGGAAATGTTGAGTTGGATCTTGGAGACGGCGTGAAGCTGGAAGGTGTGAAAACATTATGCTACCTCGGAGACATGCTGAATGGAGAAGGTGGATCAGACTCGGCAACTGTTGGTAGAGTGAGATGTGCATGGAAGAAGTTTCGGGAACTGAGTGGCATGCTGATGAGGAGGGGAGTGTCGTTGAAGCTGAAGGGAAAGGTGTATGCTGCATGTGTGAGAAGTGTTATGATTTATGGGTGCGAGACATGGGTCCTGAATGTAGAGCAGCAACGAAGGCTGGAAAGGGTGGAAATGCGAATGGTTCGGTGGATGTGCGGAGTATCGTTGAGAGAGAGGAAGACAAATGATGAATTGCAAAAGATCATGGGAATAGAGCCTGTGATTGATGCTGTGAAGAGGAACAGATTGAGATGGTTTGGTCATATGTTGAGGAAGGATGAAAGTGACTGGTTGAGAAGAGTGATAGAAATGAATGTAGAAGGAAGTAGAGGACGGAGAAGACCGAGAAAGACTTGGTTGAAGATGGTGGAAGAAGAAATGCGGCAAGGGGGTTAACAAGAAGAGATGCAGAAAATAGGGGAAAATGGAGAAGATTGTCATGGGGACCGCAAGGCTAACCCCCGCTCTAGCAGGGAAAATGGCCTCAAAATGCAGGTTGTTGTTGTTGGTGTTGACCTGAAATTTCAATTTGCCATTTCAGTTTTGTCATCAAATTTTCACCAAAGCTGTATATGTAAATAAATAGCTGTAACTCCATGGAAATGGAAATGATAACCAAAGCTGTTAATAAATATTATGGAGAAGACAAATTAATAATTTTGACAAAACGTTAAAGGTCAGTGACACCTAAAATCACCAATTTTCATACAATTTACCTGAAATCTAAATTTACCATTTCAGTTTTGTCATCACATTTTCAACAAAGCTTTATTATGAGAATATGGAGAAGGCAAATTAATAATTTGGTCAAAAGGTCAAATGTCAAGGTTGCGTAAAATCTTCAATTTTCACCCGATTGACCTGAAATTTAAAGAATTTGCATATCGGATCACTGAACTGGATCACTAATCAAAAGGTAGGAGTCGATTGTTTTTGTTTTTTTTCGATTAAGAGGTCAAGGTTGCATGAAATCATCAATTTTCACTTTGTAGTTTTTTTTTTTTTCATTATTTTGAACATATGGAAGAAAAATAAGACGTCAGAATACAAACGGCCACGGATGGGCTTTGAATTTTCAGATGCTTTCTAGTTATGTTTTGTTATCAATCAAAATGGCCTTTTGGATAACCTCCCTTCTGAAAAATCTCTGTTGAGATCCACCATCGTTATTAGTTAGAATTTGTTTTGTTCCACCCTTTGTACCTTCCCTCCTTCCACATCCCCTCCTCGCCCCAATTTTTCCCTTTTCCTTACTAGCTATAGGACCAATCCTGCTGTTGGCTTAATGATTAAGGTGGCTGCCTTGAGATCTTAGAGTCCTGAGTCTCAAGCCCCCTGTCATGCCGTTGAATTAACACCAGATGTGTTGACTCAGTCTGTCATCCTTCTGAGATCGGCAAAATACGTTTGTTTCTTGTATTGTGGTTTCCTGTGTTCCAGACTTGCAGAGTTTCCTGTGTTCCAGACTATATTCTGTACAATAGTGAATTGAACCGACCACCATTTTGGACGCCATTCCTTTGCATCTTCCTTTACCAAAGCCATTCAGCTCGGAATCTTCATTGGGCGAGCCTGCAACATCTACCCGCTCTCGTTCCTACTCAACCTTGGCCGCAAAACACGCATTGGCTGGAACTTTCAGCACATGATGATGTTTGCAGGTGAATTTACCAGTTTGTTTGTCTCCTTCCCCCACCACCTCCCTGAACTGTGCTTTCTGTGCTCCCTGGGCATGAATTTAGTTGTTCTTTGAGGATTCCGTGTTTTGTTTTTTGATGTTTCACGCTTCGTGTTTTGTCGGTTCAAATCATCAGGTCTCCGCGGAGCCATTGCGTTCGCTCTGGCAATCCGTGACACAGAATCACAGGTGCGGAAGACAATGTTGACGACTACACTCTTCATCGTTTTCTTTACTGTCTGGATATTTGGTGGCGGCACCACGCAGATGCTCACTTGGCTCAATATCCAGTGAGTTTCCATGTTTTTATCTTCTTCCAATGAAGTGCATATCAAGTGTCTTCTATTATATTGCCCGCGAGACGTGAGTGTACGTTCACGATTAGATATTTTTTAAAAATTTTTTTTGTATACTGAATCGAGGCTCGTGAAAGAGCTAACATTTACTTCACAAACAAATCAACCAGACAAACAAAATATATAAAAAGAGGGAGCGGGAGTTTGAGAGACTCTACGTTAGGACTACCTTTCTGGTGCACCGTCAGGCATCCTTATATTTATTTGTTTTTGACAAATTCTTCACTAAAGGGCTTCAAGACAGCTGTTCACCACTACAATTCCCACCCATCCATACTCATGATCACTTCGACCCCAGATGACCCCATTCTCAAGAACTCTCTTTTTCCAGGTTGTTGTGATATTTTTTTCCCCTTCTCACTCACCTCTTTTCATTTTAGTTATTTTGTTTCTTCTCTTTCTGTTTCATTCACCTTATGTGCAGCTTGTTCACCCCCATGTGGTCCTTCTCCTCCTCCCCCTGATATCACTCTCACTTATACTCTGCTGTTGGTGTTTCCCCACCTTTCCATTTTGTTCCCTTCCATTCTGCTCTGGCTCTCCATGAGCCTCAATCATGTTTACAAAACAAACAAACAGTTGACACAAAACCTTTCATAATTCCTTAAGAAGCAGACACTTTTTTGGTTGTGTGTGAGGGATGACGTCATTGGTGAATTTAAATCAAGTTATCTCAAGTTATCATTTAAAATAATTTAAATGATAACTTGAGATGTGTTTTCAGAATTTTTTATTTCTCTTCTTTGGTATGCAGAGCATCATGTGCTGCGAACACGGCTGTGCCCCTGATGCAGTGCCCCCTGTAGGTTCGAGCAGGAATTTGTAATTTGTTCACGATAGCTCACCCACTCTCCGCTGAAGGACACCATTTCGAATTCTTCATTTATTTTTACATACTTTACTATCCCCACTACAAACACACAACTTTGAATTAATTATTAATTTTAACATACTTTACTATCCCCACTACAAACACACAACTTTGAATTAATTATTAATTTTAACATACTTTACCATCCCCACCACAAACACACAACTTTGAATTATTTATTTATTTATACATACTTTACCATCCCCACCACAAACACACAACTTTGAAATATTTATTTATTTATACATACTTTACCATCCCCACCACAAACACGCAACTTTGAATTATTTATTTATTTATACATACTTTACCATCCCCACCACAAACACACAACTTTGAAATATTTATTTATTTATACATACTTTACCATCCCCACCACAAACACGCAACTTTGAATTATTTATTTATTTATTTATACATACTGTTATGTTTATTAGTCCATGAGCTACTTGGCCAAATTGTGACAATTCCTACCATGAGAGGGCACCAGACTTTTTTGTTATTTTCTGTTAGCTATATGTATCTGTAACACAAAACAACATGATGGACATTTCTGGAGAGTAGCTTAATGTCTGTAGAGCTAAAAATGTGAGACAGGGGTCGCAAAACAGAAAAAATCCTCAAACGAGCATGTTTAAAGGTACAACTTTATCAAAGCAATCTAAATTGTTTCCGAGACTCGTGGTACATCGTGATATAAGGTTACACGAACTACAACATGTTAAAACTCAATTTAATATAGATTTTTAAGTTGTCTCAAAGAGTTTAACCATATTGTAGCTCATTATCTTTTGAAAATTCACATCATGGTAGCCATAGATTCTCATGAATTGTACAAGTTTCTCAGTTAGGACAGTCAGTCGAACCGCCTGAGGATCAAGAAACATAGTGTCCCTGATGTACTTGAATAGCATCACATACGATTCTTGTTCTGCTTCTTGATAGGCCACATCTTCGTCTGGCATACTAGCAGTCACAACTTTGGGCTTCTCATCCCTCGTGTAATTTCTGTAACAAGTCTTATGGTAGTGGGCTTCTGCTGCCACTAGTTCTCGTGATGTTATGGCAAGAATTTTGTTGTCAGATTTTCGAACGGCTGCTTGTCGAACCTTGTCCTCAGAGCGGAGCTCCAAAGACTGCATGAGTGGTTCACGGGTTTTGAATCCTGTGATGTATTTCGTTTTCTTGTCAAAGAAAATACAAATTTGATCCATAACACGAGATGAACTAGGACCATCATGCCTGGATGTCCGCGGATCTCTGGCAGCAGAAGAGTCTTCTTTTGAGGAAAAGCTAGCGAGTGTTTTCTTGTGTGTAAAAGACGAACGGCAGTTCCTATGATACCATAGTTTTGAGTCATATTCATCGGCACAGATATTAAGGATGGCATCAAAGTCTTGTATCCTGGCAGCATTCTGTAGCGCTTCTATGGACTGCAGATCCTTTGGTTTGGTGAGTTCACTGAGTGGTGCTTTCACTGAACAAATGATGCAGGTCCTCTCCTCAAGATGAGGCCTCTTGGCTGGCTTCCGAGTTTCATCCATTATCTATTCACCTGTAAAGATAAAGTATACAGCATTTTAATTACCAATTTGAGAAATAACCATGATATCAATTCATGCATATATTGGTACATTCAGTGTCAGTTATAGTAGTGCTGTCTGCTTTCGAAGTCAATTACTATGGCAAATTGAAATATATTAAAATCTTAAGTAATCAGAGAAATATACTTATCAAATTGAACTTAAATAGTGTAAAGGGAATAAAGAGATTAATCACACCCAGCGTCATCAAACATGAGAGGTGTTGTGAATCTGAGCTCCCTCCCGTCATCTTGTCACTCTCGGAAGACAGCATGTCAGTAAACACTACATGTATCTATATAATAATACCGTAAGGACTCGACTTTGTTATCCCTTTTACGCCGCACCCAGTGACCCGATGTCCACGGCACTAATGGATTTACGATCTACGAACCGCGCTCTTTGTTTATCACGTATAGACATACTCGAAAAATCTGAATTCGCCGACGTTGGGGCCCAAAAGCATCCGATTAACTGCCGATACGACGCCATCTTACGACGCCATCGTATTGGCGTCTGCTGGGCGAAGGCGAAGCGAGCCGTCCGCTGATTGGACAGTCGAGTGGTGTGAACATGGGTGGTGTGAACCAAATGGTCTTTTTATTCCCTTGAACATTTTAAATTAGGATATATAAGGAAACGTCTTTATCATCATTTTAATAAAGTTAAATGGAGTGACGTTGCGATACTCGGGGTGCGTTGCATAAATCCTCGTAACTCAGAGAGGTGTAGCAGGTGGCGAGACGTAAGGAAGCTTAAAGATAACGAGCTGAAACAGACGAACGATATGTCAATCCCTTTCTACACCAAACGGCAATAAAAGTATGAGAGCGGGAAGGCATGGCCTGAGCACTTCGAGCAGAGAGGACTGATTGGACTTAACTTAAAGAGAAAAAATTGGAGTTTAACGGAAGAAGAATATCCCATGAGCGCTCCCCTATGCCATCCATAATGGTACACTCTATCCATACACCACATCCTCCCTTCCGTGGATGTTCCACGGGTTTCGGCTAGTTGATGAATAATGCTGTATGGATTAATATGAGTAATGCCTTAAATAATGTAAATACCCCTTAATTAACATTTAATATGATGATGTTCATATTGTTAACAATATTGGATCACTATGATTTTCATCATCCTTACATCCTATCGCAATTTTATTCAAAGTTGACCTCCGTCAATGCCTATCCAACACCTTCGGGACTGTATTAAGTTCTTTTAAAATGATCAACATTGTGAGAGAGAAACAGTTTGATCAACCAATCATACGTTGATTACATCTACATCATGAAAAACAACTGTTCTAAGATATGGTTTTTGAAATTGAGTTTTAGGCTTTTTTGGCAATGGTAATTGTGTTGTTTTATTGTGTTAAAAAATTGAGTTTTAGGCAATGGTAATTGAAAACATGTTCTAAGAAATTAGGTACCGCTTGGCCAAAAATCGTGAAATCTTCAAAGTCCAATAAAAAACTTGAGCTACCCTTCTGAGAAGTCCATCATGCTGTTTAGTTATGTCGATGGGTATATAAATAAGATAAAACAACCAAAGTTTGGTGCCCTCTCATGGTAGCAATTTTTGGATGGGCTCATGGTCTATATGGGGGAAGATAAAAGAATACCGTAGGAGAGGTAGAACTGTGTAGGAAGTAGCATGCACCACGTGATGTGTAAGAGCATTTTGATGTATTAAGTAGGGAGACTGTAGCTTACGGTTGTTTAATTGTGCATCATGTGAGGGGTGATGCCGTGCTAATTAGTTATAGGGTTTAAGGCTAGTTTTTCCCAGTGTGTGCCTTCCCTCTGTAATTTTCCCCTTACTACGTTTTTGTGCACAACCCTCAAATTACAATATCCGCCAACAAAAGCCAAGAACGAGCCTGTCGGACTAAGCCCCAAGGGACCTGATTGGCTCTCGAGGTGGGAGGAAGGAGAGCATGCTCGGTTCTGGCTTGGACAAGAAGCTAGCCATCTTGGTGCTGATTTGATCTGGTGTGCGCTTTTGGAGAGTGAGGAGCTCTTGGCTGTGTTGGTGGCATTCAAAAGAGGGTTTCAACTGCTGGGCTCTTGATGGGCTGAAGGCCGCGCTGTTCATCCCAAGGACAAATAGGTGGAGCAATCAAGAGGGCCATCTTCATGACTAGCCCGGGCATTTTGTCGGCCTTCGCCATCTTGTGCGCTCCGGCACAGGAGGCATTGGACTCGGCTATCACCACCTTTCTTACTCAGAAAGACCATTTGGGACACAGATAAGTGTATCCACAAAAAGGGAACATTTTATTTTCCCCTGTGTGTGTTGTGTGAATCAGTGTGTGGCTACATCTCAAAATAGGATTTAGTTTTACTTCAACATTTATTTCTGTCCGCGTTGAGTTTCATTGAATCATTTGTGTGCATTTTACTGTCGTGTTCATTTGTTGTGGTTTCGGAATAAACTTGTGTGTTCCCTTTAATTAAACATCTCACATCCCTTCATCCCCGCATGCGCCAAAAATAACCGACATCTTCGGAGGTCACCTCGGAGTTAAAGCTGGTTCGGCTATCCATTCCTGGTGATCTTAATCGCCGGGCGACGTGACAATACTTTACCATCCCCACTACAAAAACACAACATTGAATTATTTATTTATTTGTGTATGCTTCATCATCTCTGCTATTGACATACCACCTTGAATTATATATTTATTTATGTACACATTACCATCTAAACTGCATGCTGGAATATTAATTTATTTACCTCTTGAGTGTTTTCAATGTAAAATCTACATGTCACATTTTAAAAGTGTGATTGTGGGAAGACTTTCATCCCTGTTAGTTATAATTTAATTATTTTTATTTCTGGTTCTATTGGCAGCTAACACGCCACAGAGACATTCAAAACAGTTGCACGCTTTCTGTTTAAAGAATTATTCTCCCGCCTCTTTTCTGGTTTTGCATCCTTTTCTGTTTCTATGTTCCGTTCCACCCAACCCAACCCCAAGGTACCCTTTTCCCCCCAGGTTTCTCCAGCATACACGCGTTACGCCAGTAACTCACTTCTGGTGAAACTCCCAAAATCCAAGTTCACTGATCATCTCCACTCATTTGTTCCTCTTTCTTCCAACTTATGGAGCGAACTTCCTCAGTCTGTTCAATCTCATTCTTCCCTCCAGAACGACAAAATGGCTGTTCACCACCTGTTCAGGTCATCTCCCATCCATACTCATGATCTTTTCTACCCTCGTTACCCCTCTGCTGGCCAACCCCATTCTTTCCGAATTACTGTGTTTTCACCCCTCTCGTGCCATCTTCCTTTCTTTTTTGTTGTTTTATTGTTGTTTAACCCCAGATTTCCTTATTTCAGTCCTACGTTATTGCTGTGTTTAAGCTTGTATCCATATTGTTCAGCCCCTGTGCCCTCACCTCCTCCTCCCATTGCTGTAATTCTTCCTCTCACCCATTCCTCCTCCAAGTGTCTCTCTGTTGTATCCCTCTACCCTGCTGTTGGTGTTTCTCCCCGCTTTCCAATTTATTCTTTCTTTCTTGTTCTGTGTTCTAGCTTTTCCACTGGATACCGTGTAATTACAAGTTACTGAACACAAACACAGATCAAACTGCAGGGTCAGTAGACCTGTAACAGGTGGCGGTGAATAACAATGGCGTAACATACAAAATAAAATGGGCCCAAGGGGAATACCATATGGGTAATGAGCAAGGAATAAACCTACATGGAAGAAGGAATGGAAGGAATGGAATAAACCCATATGGAAGGTCGCGGATTGTCTCGCCCAATGACACATTTAAGGAAATCCCCCACAGGCATCTCTCTCTCTCTCTCTCTCTCTCTCTCTCTCTCTCTCTCTCTGTCCCTCCGTCCCTCCGTCCCTCCGTCCCTCCGTCCCTCCGTCCTTCCCTCTCTCCCTCTCTCCCTCTCTCCCTCTCTCTCTCTCTCCGTCTCTCTTTTGAAGCTCTTACATTTAGCACAGGTGCCCCTGTAGTCAGGATGGATGCCTGCCTCTCTTTCCAACTCTTCCAATCATGATGGATGCCTACCTTTCATTCCAACTCTTGCTGTGGTGCTTTTGTCCCTCTCCATAATTACTTTTCACACCTGTGCATTGTCCCTTTTTGCTTTGTCTGCTCTTCCCACACCTTTCAAACCAACTACTCTACCCACCTTTAATTGTGCCCGAAAAGAGCTCACCACTGCCGATCCTAGTTCATTTTGCACTTCTCCTGATAAGGTTCCAACCTGGCACTAATGCCCTTCTGGCATTGGCATGGTGAGTGACCATTAGTCAGTCTGTCTCTGATCACGAGGTACCAGCGTAATTGCAAGATGGGATAAATTGTATGGAGGGCAAAGCAAACGGGTATAAATTGATTTCAAGGGGGAAAAAAATTAACCTGTCTGCCAACCACATAAATAAATAAATGGTCTGAATAAAAAAACATTTTTATATGTCCACTGGCATTTTAAACATTCTCCACATAAAGCTCTGCAAAGTACAACTATAAATAGAACATGAATAAACACATCAACTACTCTGCATGTTTTGTATATATTGGAAAACACTGATTATCTTTTTTCATGCCCCGCCCCCTACCAGCTTCCTCTTCACCCTGCCCCCTACCAGCTTCCTCTTCACCCTGCCCCCTACCAGCTTCCTCTTCACCCTGCCCCCTACCAGCTTCCTCTTCACCCGGCCCCCTACCGGCTTCCTCTTCACCCGGCCCCCTACCAGCTTCCTCTTCACCCTGCCCCCTACCGGCTTCCCCTTCACCCTGCCCCCTACTGGCTTCCTCTTCACCCGGCCACCTACCGGCTTCCTCTACACCCCGCCCCCTACCGGCTTCCTCTTCACCCTGCCCCCTACTAGCTTCCTTCTTGCATTTGTAACAGGGCTCAGATTCAAACCCAAGCCCATCTTTCCCCTTGCCCTGCCCACTACTCTTGCCTCGTCCACTACTCTCGCTCCACCCACTACCCTCGCCCCGCCCACTTCAATATTTCCTGTCGCTCTAACAACTCCCTTCTTCCTCTTATCCAATCCACTCCCTTGTTCCTTTTCACCCCACCACGCCATCTTCCCCCTTGCCCTGCCCTCTCCCACCTTGCCCTGCCCTCTCCCACCTCGCCCCACTCACTCCCATCTCACTCCACCCACTCCCTTGAGCAATCATTAGCAATATCACGGAATCTGTCATCACAGTTGATATGAAATCTTTCCTTTTCTCCAACAACCTCATCTCAGATCATAAATTCAAATTCGGACTAGGTCACGCCACCTTGGACATACTGCTTCTACTCTCCCAACAATGGATGGAGGCCCTCATTTTCAGACATGAGATCAGGGCCGTCTCTTTAGACATATCTAGCATTCGATACAGTCTGGCACCCTTGCCTTGCTCTCCAAACTTTCTGCGCCAACTCCACTCTTGGGTTACTGACTTCCTCTGCTCTCGTAGCCTACGCGTGGCTCTCAACGGGATCCTATCATCCCCTCTTCCTGTTAAGGACGCAGTGCCCCAAACACACTTTTTCTGGGCCCCGTCCTATTCCTCATCTTCATCATAGATCTTTCTGACTCTATAAAATCCTCTTTATCTATTTGCTGAGTACTACTCCACTCTCAGCCATTACATCCCCCATCCTTCAGATGGGCAGGCAGAAACATCTTCCTTATCTGCAGACCTTGATAGAATCACAAGCTGATCCTACACATGGATTGTCTTTCAATCCCGACAAATCTTACTCTCACTTTTCTCTCCAGAAAGATCGTCTGGCTCTCATCTACATCTACAATCCTGTTGAGAAGTTCATTCATACTTTTGGGCCTCACTATCAGCCATGATCTCTCTTGGGCAAAGCAGATATCCAAGTTAACCTCCAAAACAAACTGCAGACCGGGCATCCTCCGTTGTGCAATGTCTTTCCTTGGCACACCTGAACCTTTATCTATCTACAAGGCTTCAGCAGCAGCTTGATATGGAGTACTGCTCTCCCAAAAATCCACACTCATTGCTCACCTCCACTCATTCGTTCCTCGTTTTTCTTCGTTCTTCGCCTGTGGTACAGGACCTCTTCAGTTTTTTCAGTCTCATTATTCCCTCCAAGGTTTCAAGACAGCTGTCCACCACCATCTCAGAGCATCCCCCATCCATCACCATGATCTTACTATCCCCATTAACCATCCCCTAGCATGGGGACTCAGACTCTTTCTGAGTTGCCAGTTTTTCCCTGCAATTCTGTGATTGATAGTTTGCAGCTGTATCCATCTTGTTCACCTGCCGTGTCCTCGGTTTGCTCTCATTCTTCCCCACGCCTCTTATCCCTCCATTTCACCCCCTTTTTTGTCCCTCAACCCAGATTTTGGCGTGTTTCCTCTACCCCATCTTCCTGAGGTTATTTTATCGTTCTGTTGCATTTTGGTCATTTCTGTGTTTTCTCTCCTCCCTGAGCCTATAGGCTCTATATACAACTCCCTCCTCTATCTCTTTAGCAATGCCAAATAATGCAAAATCATGATGGAAGAGCTCAATTTGGAAAGGTAAATTATTGGAATACAATGGATATGACAAAGACAAAAGTAATATTCAACCACTGTGCAAAACAATAGAGATGCAAATTGATTATTGTGAGATTGAAGAGTCCAGCAATTACATTTACTTGGAACAACTCGTACGAATGAGTACGGATCACTTCAAAGTGGAGATGTGTACTCGAGCAGGATGGGCAGCATTTGAAAACTGAAAAAATGCCATGAAAGATATACTGGCCTTGTTTCTAAAAAGGAAAGTTTACAATCAGTGTATTCTCACAACAATGACATATGGCAGTGAAGCATTGTCTGTAACGGAAACTAGAATGGTACTCGGTAGAGCGCGTACCTCCGCCAGGCTGAACAGTTTACGTTTTGTATCCCATTGATAGGCCGGATCTGGATTCGGACCTGAACCAAAATCGAATCGGCTAAATTTAAACAAAACCCATTAGAATTACCCTTTCGAATTACCCTTTAGAACCTATTAGAATTACCCTTTAGAACCTATTAGAATGACCCTTTAGAACCTATTAGAATTACACTTTAGAACCTATTAGAATTTCCCTTTAGAACCCATTAGAATGACACTTTAGAACCTATTAGAATCACCCTTTAGAACCTATTAGAATGACCCTTTAGAACCTATTAGAATTACCCTTTAGAACCTATTAGAATTACCCTTTAGAACCTATTAGAATTACCCTTTAGTCCCTATTAGAATTATCCTTTAGAACCTATTAGAATGACCCTTTAGAACCTATTATAATTACACTTTAGAACCTATTAGAATTACCCTTTAAAACCTATTAGAATTACACTTTAGAACCTATTATAATTACCCTTTAGAACCTATTAGAATTACCCTTTAGTACTTATTAGAATTATCATTTAGAACCTATTAGAATGACCCTTTAGAACCTATTAGAATTGCACTTTAGAACCTATTAGAATTACCCTTTAAAACCTATTAGAATTACACTTTAGAACCTATTAGAATTACACTTTAGAACCTATTAGAATTACCCTTTAGAACCTATTAGAATTCCCCTTTAGAACCTATTAGAATTATCCTTTAGAACCTATTAGAATTACCCTTTAGAACCCATTATAATTACCCTTTAGAATTACACTTTAGAACCTATTATAATTACCCTTTAGAACCTATTAGAATTACCCTTTAGAACCTATTAGAATGACCCTTTAGAAGCTATTAGAATTACCCTTTAAAACCTATTAGAATTACCCTTTAAAACTCATTAGAATTATCCTTTAGAACCTATTAGAATTACCCTTTAAACCCCATTATAATTACCCTTTAGAATTACCCTTTAGAACCTATTAGAATTACCCTTTAGAACCTATTACAATTATCCTTTAGAGCCTATTAGAATTACCCTTTAGAACCTATTAGAATTACCCTTTAGAATTACACTTTAGAACCTATTATAATTACCCTTTAGAACCTATTAGAATTACCCTTTAGAATTACACTTTAGAACCTATTAGAATTACCCTTTAGAACCTATTAGAATTACCCTTTAGAATTACACTTTAGAACCTATTAGAATTACCCTTTAGAACCTATTAGAATTATCCTTTAGAACCTATTAGAATTATCCTTTAGAACCTATTAGAATTACCCTTTAGAACCCATTATAATTACCCTTTAGAATTACACTTTAGAACCTATTATAATTACCCTTTAGAACCTATTAGAATTACCCTTTAGAACCTATTAGAATGACCCTTTAGAAGCTATTAGAATTACCCTTTAAAACCTATTAGAATTACCCTTTAAAACTCATTAGAATTATCCTTTAGAACCTATTAGAATTACCCTTTAAACCCCATTAGAATTACCCTTTAGAACCCTTCAGCTTTAAACACGGTGGAAATAGAGAGGTTCCTCTTCTTCATTTTTGATGGACGGACATAGTCAAATATTGACGCGGCTTCACCACTTAAAAATTCGACATCAATTTCTCCGAAACCGCTCAACGAAAAAAATTGAAACTAGGCATATGTCATCAACTCCCCAATGGATGTATAATAGGGTGATAATGATGATGTCATCAGTGAAGTGGTTTTCCAGCCATAATTGGTTGAAATTAAATCTTTATGAAACTTCGTATATTTGATATATCACCTGATGTGAGTGAAGAATTAAATTTTTGACGTTCATAACCCGTGCCAAGAAACGACGTAGCATTATCGGGTGCATGGATTATACGGGTATATGGGGTGTTCAGTTACCCATGGTATTTTTGATCAGAATGAATGCGCGAGGTGAAACTATGCGCTCTATGGGTGCCATTCCAGGTTAATTTGCTATTTACTGTTTGGAGTCTTTTTCTGGTGCTAAAAAAAGGAATATATCTCATCTTCGAAGCACAGCTGGCCTCATGTTTCTTTCAACCCCTTAAAGGAAGGAAATGTTTGTTCCTCCTTGAATGTAAGCTGCATTTCCTGTTGCACACACTATGTTTAACACAGCATGTGGCAGTTTCCTTAACAAACGTTTCTTTGAAAGGGCACTTTATTCTGCCTTAAAACGACCAAAATTAATTTGTATTTTGTTGCCAGTTTGAATGGGTAGGGTTGATTATGCAGTTACTGGCTCTTAGGCCAGTTTTCTTTTGAGGATTACTGACATAAAATTACCTTGAAATGCTGAAAACTTCTAATTAACGAATGCACAACCAATTGGTCTTGTTATTGGTATTAGGTCATCTACTTATTGCGGCCTACCCCTCATATCTTCTGCGCCCCCCCGCCCCCCACTACCCAATTCTCCTTCCTGCGAGGACATCACTTGGCACATGATAACTGCGCAGTCCCAGGCGAAGACAATCCGGTCATTCAGACCTCGGGCCTAAGCCTTACTTTGCTATGCAGTTATACCGGCCTGTGGTGTATTCCTTTTTGAATGGCACTTGTAATGGAACTGTCGGGTTTTGCGGTACAAAAAGGGAACTCAACTGTCAGTGACGAAACCACGCTCGTAGAAGTGCAATCATGTGAAACAGTGCTTTGCATTCAGGTTACTCCGGTAGAAATGGACATTGTATGCCTCACGGAAACGTTCCTCTCACAGGATGCCTCCACTTCCTGTCTCTCTCTCTCTCTCTCTCTCTGGTTATTCTTTTTCGTTCCGATAAGCAACTCCACCATCCCAAAGTTGGGGTTGCTGTTTTTCCTCAATAACTCCAAACCTCACTGTCCATTGTCCACATGAACCCTCCAAGCTCTCTGGAATCCCTCTGCCTGCGCATTCCTCTGGGAAACTACCGAACGTTTGCTTGTCGTGGTGTACCGTTCACCGAATTATGAGGACGACGCTGTCTAGACTTCTATCTCCTTCACATGGATCATCTCGTAACTATCGATCCCAACTGTGTTCCTCTTCGTCGGCAATTTCAAATGCCAACTGGCTGGGTGTCAACATTGCAACACCCACCATAGCATTGCAGCCATGTCTTTCTGTGACTATGGACAATGTTCTTGTAGAGTAAGCCTGGTGTTGGCTTAGCAGTTAGGGTGCTGGCTTGGGATCCTAGGATCCTGAGTTCGAATCCTGGTCGATCGCTGAATTAACGCCAGGGGGGTTGGCTCGCCTGTCATCCTTTCGAGGTCGGCAAATTGAGTACCGGCTTGCTGGGATGAATGATCCCGGTGTGTACCCCGATTTAGAATAGGTACACAGTATTCCTGCGCATCGTAAGAGGCGACTAAGGGTTGGCGTCAGGAAGGGCATCCGGCCATAAAAACATCGCCTCAAACAGGGAAGCATGATTGTCATGGGGCCCGCAAGGCTAACCCCCGCCTGAGCGGGGAAAATGGCCTTAAAACGATCATTCATTCATTCATTCAGGGTGTTTTACCTCTAAGTTGTCGCTGAGCAATTGTGTGCCTTATCCCGAAGAAAGGAGACTTGCAGTCTTTACAAAATTGGCGGCCTATCTCTCTGCTTTGTGTGGATTACAAAATCCTTTCCAAAGTCCTTGTAAACCGCATAAAGCCCCTTCTTCGTTTTTTAATACACTTTGATCAATCTTTTTGTATTTTAAATCGGTCTATTCATGATAAAAAATTTTTTAATTCCGGACTTGTGGGATGTCTGTGCTGCACAAAAACAGAATGCTGGCCTGGTTTTACTTGACCAAGAGCATTTGATACTATCAGCCATGAATATGTTTTTCATATTTTAAAACAGTTTGGTTTTGGGGCAGCCTTTATTTCTCACGTCTCATTGCTGTACAATCATGTTTTTAGCATCATTAAAGTCCATAACAGTTTATGTGCACCACTAACAGTTGAAAGAGGAGTCTGCCAAGGGTGTCCTTTATCGGGCATTCTGTACTCTCTCTGCATTGAACCTCTACTAATTTGCCTTCGTGCCAGCTTACCAGGTTTTCCTGTGATGCCAACCGAAAGGCCAATTGTCACCTCAGCATATGCTGATGATGTGTGTGTTGTGGTGCGTAGCAGTGATGATGTGACCATGCTACTAAACAATTTGGAAAAGTTTTCTTCGGCATGTACAACTGCAATAAATTGGAACAAATGTAAAGCTTTATGGATTGGCCATCCCCCCGCTGTTGGTTTGCCTTCTCTTCCCAGAGGCTTGCAGTGGGAGAAGGAAGGCATCCATTATCTAGGTGTGCACATTGGCACTCCGGCTTTCGTGGCAAAGAACTGGGTTAATGCAGTTAATAAAATTGATAACAGACTAGAGAAGTGGATAGGAATATTATCTGCATTGTCGTAGAGAGGACGTGCCTTAATAATTAATAATGTAGTGGCTTCCTTGTGGCACAAAATGATTGCTTTGCACCCTCCTGAAGCACTGTTGCTGACACTCCAGAAACACCTGTTGGATTTCTTCTGGGGCGGCAAGCATTGGGTCAAGCCTGAAGTCCTTTACCTTCCATTCGCAGAAGATGGCCATGGTTTCATTGACATTATCAGCCAACTAATGGCTTTTCGAGTCGCCACTGTTCACCGTTTTATATTTCTCACTTTGCTGCCATAGCGGCTCACTGCCAACTACCTGTTGAAAATGGCTGGCATGTTTGATTTCAACAAGGAACTTTTTCTCATGGACCTGCAACATGTTGACATCTCCCATCCGCTTATTCCGCTTATTATTGACATCCGCTTATTATTGCCGCTTCCTCTGGAGATGGTCCGTCAACTCGACAATGCTGTTTGTCATGGAGTGGTGGCTTTACGAAATTACGGCATGAAACAGCGTGCTATTGCTCGGCAGTATGGCATCACTCAAGGTCAGGTGTTAAAGATCCTGAAACGAAATGCTCAGAGGGAAAATGTACGGACTCAGCCTCTGTTCTACCAAGACCTGCTGCAAGCCTGGCAGCGTCTCATGGTGCACCGAGATGTGGCTCATTACAACACCAACAACTTCCTCGACGAGCCTATCTTTTACGAAGCACTTTTTCCCAATATACCTCGATCACGTGCTTATGTGCAATGTTTCACAAGTTCTGGTGTGCATGTCATACAAGACCTGCGGAATAACCGGAATGAAACATGGCACTCAGCAGGACATATTGCAACCGCTGTTGGAATGCGCTCTGAGAGCTGTCTCCAGGCTTATTCAAGAGGTGTTGCATACCTTCAGAGGACTGAGACTCCATTTTGATGCCAGCAACAATGACCCTGCAATGCATGTTCTCTCCCTTCATCAGGTGCAAATATCATCAGCTGCATTAACAGAATCTGTGTGCCTGTCTTCCTCTCCACTTCCTATTACTGTAAAAAAGTGCCTGTACCACCTCTGTGTTGCCATTCAGCATCCTTATGTGTGCAAGGATAGGTTTGGATCCCGATGGATAGGGATGCGACCGCCGGGTTCTCCCCCTTGCCCACAATGGGTCACTATGTATGTCCCGCCGATTGTAAAACGGACTGGTTGGAGAATTGTACATATGATTTTACCTACCAATGTTTTATTACAAGGATTTAGTGTTTTAAATCCTGTTTCATGCCCCTTTTGTATGGCCTCTGAAGATTTACGTCATGCTTATGTTGACTGTGCCTGGCTGACCCCACTTTTTATTTTGTTGTCACAATTGTGCTGCCATATGAATATTTATTTTTCTTTACGTATGTTTATTTTTGGCTTGCCATTGAATCCTAAAAATGCTGCTGTATCTGTGTTAACCAATTTTTTAATAGCTGAAGGGAAGCTATCAATCTACAGACTTGGCATTTAATATGGAACATTTTTTTCTCTTGACTTGGGTTTACTTTCTTAACTCAGTATATCAATCTGGTGAGTTTCTTTTACACTTTGGTGATTTATTTGTTAAAAGAACCATGTCACTGATTGTCTGTCGCAGCAAGAAGTCAACAACAGGATGATATCACAGGTGGCATGGCAAAATGTATGGACAGGTGCATTTGATGATTGGCTTCACAGTCGGGTATGCAAGGGTTTTTGCATTCTGTATTAGTGGAAAACAACTGCTGCACGTCTCCAAAAGTTATTGCCGCTTCCTCTGGAGATGGTCCGCCAACTCGACAATGCTGTTTGTCATGGAGTGGTGGCTTTACGAAATTACGGCATGAAACAGCGTGCTATTGCTCGGCAGTATGGCATCACTCAAGGTCAGGTGTTAAAGATCCTGAAACGAAATGCTCAGAGGGGTGTCTCTACTCCAATACCGAGTCCAGGACGTCCCCGCAGAACCATAAGGAGGGATGATCGCCAGCTGCACCGGTTAGTCCGCAATGGCCGTACCAAGTCAGCTAATCGGCTTAGGGCTGAGTGGCAGCAACTGACAAATGTGCCTGTATCCAGAAGGCTAGTCAACCAACAACTGGTTCAAGCAGGCTATCGTGCCAGGCATCCCCTGAGAAAGCCACGCCTGACCAGACAACACCGCCAGCGCCGATTGCAGTGGGCCAGAGAGCACCGTCAATGGCAGCCAAGACACTGGAATCTTCAGTGACGAGTCTAGATTTCTGGTCTATCGTCAAGATGGCCGCGTCCGAGTGCGCAGACAAGTGCATGAAGCCTACAACAAAGATTGTATAGTGCCAAGAGTCCAAGCTGGAGATGGTGGGGTGACTGTTTGGGCTGCTTTTCATGCAGGGGGCAAAACTGACCTGGTTGTTCTGAATGGAAACCTGAACCAGTTCAAGTACAGGGCCATTCTGGAAGAAACATTGCTTCCATTTGCTCGTGCAGCCTTTCGAGGAAACTTTGTCTTCCAAGATGACAATGCACGGCCTCATCGTGCTCGCATGATCCAACACTTTCTTCCTGACCGTGGTGTAGAGCATATGGAGTGGCCTGCCATGTCCCCGGATATGAATCCGATAGAGAACTTGTGGGCAGAATTAACGTGTCAAATCGACCACTTGGCCCAGCAGCCGACCTCTGTGCGTGAATTGCAGCAGGCTATTGTCACTGCATGGCAAGCGATTCCTGTCCAAACCTTGGCAAATCTCGTGAACAGCATGCCTCAACGTGTACGTGCTCTGCTGAATGCTCGTGGGGGTTACACTAAGTCCTGAACTGTAATTTTACTGTCCGTAATCCCAGTCGTAATTTAACTTTTGTCTTTGTTAAAAAAATTTTTGGCTAATGTGCAAAATAAAGAGATACTTCTGGAAAACGTACAGAGGTTTAACACAGTACTGTCCATGAATTGAGTTCGATATCAGTTTCCATCACTTTCAAGGATCAATTTATTTGTTTCGAAATGTCAAATGTGGTTTTTGTTTCTTTTAAAGGTCACATTAACAAAATCTAGAATAATTTCAACATAATTCCAATGAACTTTTGGTTCTAAGACATCTTGAAAAGTAAGTTCACCCCCACAAAAAAAATATTCCATATTAAATGCCAAGTCTGTATAAAACAAGGAAAGCTAAACTTCTTGCCAACCCAACCAACTTTCCTGGGAAAACCACATTTCCAAGTTGGCCTCCAAAGCCAGCCGTCGACCGGGCATCCTCCGTCGTGCGAAGTCCTTCCTTGGCACACCTGAGCTCCTCACCACATACAAGGCTTTCATCTGCAGTTCAATGGAATACTGCTCTCCCCTCTGGGCTGGTGCTCCTGCCTCACACCACGCTGTTGAAACCAAAGCTTTCAGAATCATTCGAATCTCCTGCGATGAAGCTAACTCCGAGGGCCTTTCACTCACTCACTGCAGGCAGGTAGGTGGTCTTTCTGTCTTCCACCAACTCCTGTCCGGCCTAGCTCCCCAGATGTATTGGTTTGGTGGATGATTCAGTTTGATGAATGTGTTAGTTTGGCGCATGTGTTAGTTTCGCGATCGTGTTGGTTTGGCGGATGTGTTGGTTTGCTGCATTTGTTGGTTTGGCGGATGTGTTGGTTTGTCGGATGTTTTAGTTTGGCAGATGTATTGCTTTGGCGGGATGTTTTGGTTTTGCGACTGTGTTGGTTTGGCGGATATATTAGTTTAGTGGATGTCTTGGTTTGCCGGATGTGTTGGTTTTGCGAATGTGTTGGTTTGGCGGATGTGTTGGTTTGGGAGATGTGTTGGTTTGGTGGATGATTTGGTTTGGCGGATGTGTTGGTTTGGTGGATGATTTGGTTTGGTGGATGTGTTGATTTGGCGGATGTGTTAGTTTGGCGGATGTGTTAGTTTAGCATTTGTGTTGGTTTGGCAGATGTGTTGGTTTGGCGGATGTATTGATTTGGTGGATGTGTTGGTTTGGCGGCTGTATTAGTTTGGCAGATGTGTTGTTTTGGTGGATGTATTGGTTTGGTGGATGTGTTGGTTTGGCGGATGTGTTGGTTTGGTGGATGTGTTGGTTTGGTGGATGATTTGGACTGGTGGATGTGTTGGTTTGACGGATGTTTTGGTTTGTCGGATGTTTTAGTTTGGCAGATGTTTTGGTTTTCCGAATGTGTTGGTTTGGCGGATGTATTAATTTAGTGGATGTCTTGGTTTGCTGGATGTGTTGGTTTTGGGAATGTGTTGGTTTGGCGGATGTGTTGGCTTGTCTGATGTATTTGTTTGGCAGATGTGTTGGTTTGGCGGTTGTTTTGGTTTTGCGGATGTGTTGGTTTGGCTGATGTGTTGGTTTGGCGGATGTGTTGGTTTGGTGGATGTGTTGGATTGATGGATGTGTTGGTTTGGTGGATATGTTGGTTTGTCAGATGTTTTAGTTTGGCAGATGTATGGTTTTGGTGGATGTGTTGGTTTGGCGTATGTATTAGTTTAGTGGATCTCTTGGTTTGCAGGATGTGTTGGTTTGACGGCTGGATTCGTTTCGCAGATGTGTTGTTTTGGCGGATGCATTGGTTTGGTGGATGTTTTGGTTTGGCGGATGTTTTGGTTTGGCGGATGTGTTGGTTTGGCGGATGTGTTGGTTTCGTGGATGATTTGGTTTGTTGTATGTGTTGGTTTGGCGGACGTGTTAGTTTGGCGGAAGTGTTAGTTTCGCGTTTGTATTGTTTTTGTGGATGTGTTGATTTGGCGGCTGTATTATTTTGGCAGATGTGTTGTTTTGGCAGATGCATTGCTTTCGCAGATGTGTTGGTTTGGCGGATGTGTTGGTTTGGCGGATGTGTTGGTTTGGCGCATGTGTTGGTTTGGTGAATGATTTGGTTTGGTGAATGATTTGGTTTGGCGGATGTGTTGGTTTGGCGGATGTGTTCATTTCGCATTTGTGTTGGTTTGGTGGATGTGTTTTTTTGGCGGATGTGTTGCCTTGGTGGATGTGTTGGTTTGGCGGATGTGTTGGTTTGTCTTATGTATTACTTTGGCGAATATATTGTTTTGTTGGATGTGTTGATTTGACGGCTGTATTCGTTTGGCAGATGTATTGGTTTCGCGCATGTGTTCGGTTTTGCGGATGTGTTGGTGAGGCATATGTTTTGGTTTGGCGGTTGTTTTGGTTTGGCGGATGTGTTGGTTTGGCAGATGTGTTAGTTTGGTGGAAGTGTTGGTTTCGCGTTTGTGTTGCTTTGGCGGATGTGTTGCTTTGGCGGATGTGTTGGTTTGGCGGATGTGTGTGTGTGTGTGTGTGTGTGTGTGTGTGTGTGTGTGTGTGTGTGTGTGTGTGTGTGTGTGTGTGTGTGTCTCTCTCTCGCCCTCTCTCGCCCTCTCTCGCCCTCTCTCTCTCACCTTATTTCCTCTTCATTTATTCCTTGCTTATTCTGTCCAACTGTAGCCCCACTGTCAGCACTTTGTGTTTTTAAGGGGGTGCTGGTGTGTGTGCATGCATGTACGCACGTGCACGTCAACCACATGCGAGCACATGCGTTTTTGTCTCAACACCGATTCAACACCGATTTACTTTAATATAACTCGTTCATTGTTACCCTCCGTCACCTCGCTCTAACGTTAGATTTTTATATGCGGGAAAATTCTGTCAACAACCGATCTCCAGATCTGTCGCTTGCCTTCGGTCACTCCGGAGAGAGAGAGTGAGGTGAGGTTTCCTCTATTGTTGCCATTAACCCTAAATGTTGCTCCTGTGTTATATGCATATGTGTTACCCTTTGTAGCTTGAATAATTATTCCAACGGGAAATTGTAAATTGAGAAAAGAGAAAGGATGGCCGGAGGGAAAACAGTGTGTAAGGCAAAGGCCTATTTGAAATCACAGTAAATGCTGCTGTTTTGCTGTGCAGGGTTGGAGAAGATCAGGATCCAGAACTGGAGGGACGGAGAGGACTAGAGGTGAGCTTTATAATTGGCTTTTTTAGATTTGTTGGATCACCTCACACTTATCTTCACCCACTAATAAGTAGATAACTAACAATTAATGCATTAATTATAAGGAAATGGTGTAATGGTTAGAGCGTCCGCTTTGGGTCTGAGTGGGCAGCGGTTCAAACCCTGGCCGAGTCAGACTGAAGACTTTGAAAATGGTACGTGCTGCTTAAACAGGACAGAGCACGGACAAACATCGCGCAGGCTTGAGGAGCCCAATGGCCACCTCCTGCACGTGAAATTCCTCATAAGGAGGGTACACATAATGAAAAATTTGCAAATGCATCATTACGTTCATCTGATTGCTTTGTTTCCTGTTCACCTTCCATGTGCTTCTCTGCAGCAGACGGTTTATGAAGAACGTCCTCCCAGCCACACAAAGGCTGAGAGCGCCAGACTCTTCCGCATTTGGTACAACTTTGACCACAAGTATCCTTCATGGCTTTCGTGAGCGTGAATCGTGAGCGTCCATGTGCTCATGATTGCCTGTCCTTTTTCGAAGGGTACCCTGGTACATTTAACACCGACCAGCGAATGCTGGTAGTAGTCGTCAGACAGAACAGCCGGGTTATCGTTCCCTCTGAAGGACGACGTGCTCATTGATACCTTCACCTGGATTCAGGTAATCCCGGTCGATCGTTCGAATCGAATGAGTTCAAATGAGTTTGAATCCCAGTTGATCGTTGAGTTAACGCCAGTGGGGTTGACTCAGCCTGTCATCCTTTCGAGGTCGGCAAATTGTGTACCAGCTTGTTGGGATGAATGTGCCGGTGTGTGCCCCAGGTTAGAATAGGTGCACCGTATCCCTGTGTGTTGTAAGATGCGACTAAAGGGTTGGTGTCAGGAAGGGCAACCGGCCATAAAAAAACATTGCCTCAAAAAGGGAACCATGATGATTGTCATGGGGCCCGTAAGGCTAACCCCCGCTCTCGCAGGGAAAATGGCCTTAAAAAGGGAATTTTTTTTATACACGCAACCTGTCCACCAAGTTTCGTCCAAATCTGTCCACAACCTTTTGAGATATCATGTTCACAGACAGACACAGACAGACAGACAGGGGTGAAAACATAACTTCCATCCACCTTCGGTGGCGGAGGTAGATACACTACATGTCCAAAAGTATGCGGACACCCTTTCTAATTAGTGGATTCGGCTGTTTCAGCCACACCCATTGCTGACAGTTGTATATATATTCAAGCACACAGCCATGCAATCTCCATAGACAAACGTATGGTCAGTGACTTTCAACGTGGCACCGTCATAGGATGCCACCTTTCCAACAAGTCGGTTCATCAAATTTCTGCCCTGCTAGAGCTTCCCCTGTCAACTGTAAGTGCTGTTATTGTGAAGTGGAAACATCTAGGAGCAACAACAGCTTAGCCGCGAAGTGGTAGGCCACACAAGCTCACAGAACGGGAATGCAGAGTGCTGAAGCGTGTGGCGCGTAAAAATTGTCTGTCCTCGGTTGCAACACTCACTACCAAGTTCCAAACTGCCTCTGGAAGCAACATCAGTACAAGACCTGGTCGTCGGAAGCTTCATGAAATGTGTTTCCATGGCCGAGCAGCCGCACACAAGACTAATATCACCATGCGCAATGCCAAGCGTCGGCTGGAGTGGTGTAAAGCTTGCCGCCATTGGACTCTGGAGCAATGGAAACGCGTTCTCTGGAATGATGAATCACACTTCACCATCTGGCAGTCCGACGGACGAATCTGGGTTTGGCGGATGCCAGGAGAACGCTACCTGCCCGAATGCATAGTGCCAACTGTAAAGTTTTGTGGAGGAGGAATAATGGTCTGGGGCTGTTTATCATGGTTCAGGCTAGGCCCCTTAGTTCCAGTGAAGGGAAATCTTAATGCTACAGCATACAATGACATTATAGACGATTGTGTGCTCCCAACTTTGTGGCAACAGTTTGGGGAAGGCCCTAACCTGTTTCAGCATGGCAATGCCCCCGTGCACAAAGCGAGGTCCATACAGAAATGGTTTGTCGAGATTGGTGTGGAAGAACTTGACTGGCCTGCACAGAGCCCTGACCGCAACCCCATCGAACACCTTTGGGATGAATTGGAACGCCGACTGTGAGCCAGGCCTAATCGCCCAACATCAGTGCCCAAACTCACTAATGAATGCTCTTATGGCTGAATGGAAGCAAATCCCCACAGCAATGTTCCAACATATTGTGGAAAACCTTCCCAGAAGAGTGGAGGCTGTTATAGCAGCAAAGGGGGGGACCAACTCCATATTGATGCCCATGATTCTGGAATAAGATGTTCGACATCACGGGTGTAATGTTTGGGTGTCCATATACTTTTGGCCATGTCGTGTATATCCATTAAATCTCAACCAGTCGTGGAGCGCATCTATTGTGATAGCTCCACAAGCTGTGAAATTAACTGAAATTAATTAACTGTGCCAGTCGGCCAAGCAGCACAGTCCAGACGCAAGTTATTTCCCATGTAGGATTTCATTTCTGACACCACGGCATCAAATTACAAGTCCCGTAATGGTGTAATGTGAGTAGAAGTAGAATCCCTCATGAAGTAGGATGAAAGTCGGTGTTTTCTCTTTGAGTGCATTGTCCTTCTGAGAAGACGTGAAGGCGTTTGTTCCATCTCCTCACATTTACTCTCAAAAGGGGTACTCCAGTGTGTGTCGGTGCACTGCCTAAAACCCGTTCTTGGTCATCCATTGGTATGCAGCACCTAGTTGCTGGTTTGCATCATTTTGGGGCACTGCAATTCCTCCCTCGAAGATCGAAGCTGGGATTTGGAAATTGGCACAATGGCCTACTCATGCTAAAGACACCTCGGGATAGTTAATGTCCACGAGGAAGTCATAGCCAGGGCAATCAGGTGTGATAGTAATTTCTGCAGCAATGAGTGCACCATCGTTCAAGGGGACGAGCCACAAGTAACTTTCTTTCATGGTTTTCTTGTTTCAAGAAAACTTTTCTTATTTTTAGAAAATACTTTCTTCCTAAGAATATTGTTTTTCGCTGAGAGTTCCTGGTTTTATCGTGGGACGGAATGAAACTCAAGCCGGATGGCTCAAAGGTAAGTACGCTCACCCTGGGTCAATCCGCTCCTTCCTATCAGTGGAACAAGTGAGGCCAAGAGACCCAAATGTTTCAATCCAAGATTGACGTCTCCCGTTTGGGTTTATACATACCTTTAACCCATTTTGATGAGATGTAATCAATCTTTTTAAAAATCTGCCTTATCGTTATTGTCCTGAACAAGTATCGCAGCTACATGAAGCCACTACTGACCCACGCTGGACCTCCGCTCACTGCCACACTGCCTTCTTGCTGCTCACCACTCGCTCGGCTCCTCACCAGTCCTGAAGCCGTGCAGGTCTGTCCGCTTTTATCGCTAGACTGTTTTTGATATTTGGCTTTCAGTTTGTCAGTGTATTAAGTTTTTCAAGGAAGTTACAGGCAGGACTTTCAGGGTTTTAAGTAATTGGTGTAAAATTTTGAAATGCACAGAAGTTATACCTTCCTACAGGCAAAGGAAGCTTTAAGGATGTGCAGAAATAAATAAATAAATAAATAAATAAATAATGTTTCTATCCTGACTAAGCTCTGGCAGATCATCAAAATGATAGGTGGAATGTCCAAAACACATAGCAACCACGTGACCTCCAGATGTCAGGTCCACAAAGGAGGTTTGACTCAAACGGCACCATTTGCTTTAGCACGTGAGTTGTAGAAATCATGCATGGTCTATCCACAAGTTTGTCTGGAACCATATGCCCAATCTCCTCGTAAGATGACTGCATGTCACCATGTGTCCTATCATCTCAGATCATGTGATGTGTGTTGGTCTTTTGCCTGGTAAAGATCATGTTTTAACCTGGTAGGGCATATCCGAATGGTATAACAATCAAAACTAGAAAGCATCTGCAAATGCAAAGCCTGTCTGAGTCCGTTTGTTTTCATATGTCGTCTTCTTCTTCTTGTGCATGCTCAAAAGAATGAATAATGTTAAAAAAAAATACAAAATGAAAATTGATGATTTTATGCAGCCTTGACGTTTGAGCTTTAGATAAAAAGAAAAAAAAGAAAAAGCTTATAACTTTTGATTGGTGAACCAATTCTGTGACTCAATATACAAATTCTTAAAATTTCAGGTCAATTGGAGGAAAATTGACGATTTTGTGCAACCTTGACCTTTGACCTTTTGATCAAAAAAAGTAATCGGCTTCTAGCTTTTGATTGGTGAACCAATTCTGTGACTGAATATGCAAATTCTTTAAATTTCATGTCAATTGCGTGAAAAATTGGCAATTTTAGACCTTTTGATCTAAAAAAACAATCACATTTTAGCTTTTGATTGGTGAACCAATTAAATGACCCAATATGCAAATTGTTAAAATTTCAGGTCAATTGGGTGAAAATTGGCAATTTTACACAACCTTGACCTTTGACCTTTTGATATAAAAAATACAATCACCTTCTAGCTTTTGATTGGTGAACCAATTCAATGACCTAATATGCAAATTCTTAAAATTTAAGGTCCATTGGGTGAAAATTGACGATTTTATGTGATGCTGACCTTTAACATTTTGACCAAATTATAAATTTGCCTTCTTCATATTATCATAGTAAAGCTTTGATGAAAATTAAATGACAAAACTCAAACGGTAAATTTTAATTTCAGGTCAATTGGATGAAAATTGATGATTTTAGTGACGCTGCCCTTTAACCTTTTGACCTTTTAACAAAATTATTGATTTGCCTTCTCCGTATCTTACCTTCTTCGTATTTCTTCGTATCTTCTTCGTATTCACCAAATGTCTGTCCGTCTGTCTGTCTGTCTGTCCGTCTGTCTGTCTGTCCGTCTGTTTCCAGGTACCGCAAAAACGGCTGATCCGATCGCAACAAAATTTTGGGTGGGTAATCCAAGGACCCCATGGACTAAAATAAGCTATATTGTTTTTTCCAATTTCTTTCCAATTTTCCAATTTTTCCAATTTCCAATTTTTCCAATTTTCCAGTTTTTCCAAACACGATGGAATAATATTTACCGATATGAACAGTGATGTGGCTTTTATTGAAATTCTACAAATACTGTTTAGATTTTGATGATTTGCGTGTGATATGATTTAACGGATGTTTATATAAATCGTTTAAAATAAAAAAGACTTCAATTTCTGATATTTTGCCTTTTCATTTGGGCCTCCCAATTGAAGCCCCGTCCTTAGGGCAGGCACTTTTGCTAGTTATGATAATAAGGTTTTGTTGAAAAAATTATGACAATAGCTCAAACGGTAAAAAAAATAGTTACAACTCAGACACACACACACACACACACACACACACACACACACACACACACACACACACACACACACACACACATACACACACACACACACACACACACACACACACACACACACACACAGAAGTGATTATAATACCCCGTCTCGTGCTGTGTAGGGGAAGGGCTAATGATCTTGTAGCACTGAATTTTGCAGTCTGAGCAGAGTGAGTGGGTGAATATTGAGCATTATAAGGTCGTTCCAAAATTTTGTGATGCTTTGTTCACACAACGTACCATCGATTTTTGTATTTCAGTGTTGATTCGCCACCCTCCCAAATGTCACCTCAGAATGTAGAACGCCTACATGACGACGTCTCCGATATCACCATCCCGAGCGGTGAAGTCGCAATAGGACGGGCAGACGGAAACCGACCCGGGCCGCCCGGAATGCCGACAACACTTCCAGGCCACGACATTCAGCTCGTGGCAACAGCGCCGGGTTACGTTCCAACCAGCGAATCCCAAACCAGTTCGGTTGACCTGGTCCCGGTTCACTCGTTCGCAGGCCACGTCCAACCGAGTCCCTTCAACCCATCAGTCTAGCCAACGACGGCGACCTTGATGCTGTGACTGTGCCGTTTGAGCGGCACTGTTGACCCTAAGTCTAGGGTTAATATGGTTGTAGGTCAAGGATTTGGAGTGTCATTCTTTGGAGTGCACCGTATCTCTGCAAGTTTCTGCAGGTTGGCACGAGTAAGGAAGTGCAAGGTGGCTGACTGTTGCAAAAGTCTTCTCACCTGTCCGTACAAAACGGCTACCTCCTTCACAGCCACCACCTGCAGGGGACTGGCCACTTGGCCTGATGTCAAGTGTCTTGGCACCAGTGGTGAAGCGGTGATCCCACCCTCCTCCCAAACCCCCCTCTGCCCAACCCATACCCAAGAGAAGTATTGATTTAAAATGCAATCCCATGAGAATTTGGACGAGAGAATTTGGAAAGTACATCAAGACATTCAACTGCGATTCAACTGCGAAACCGAGTTCTGAGGCCAATTTTTCGGTGTTCGGTGCAACACCGTTTAGTGGGAACGTTAGACGCACAACGGCTGCCACGTCGTTCCAAAGTGCACACGTGGAACTACTCCGGTCGGTTTTAGTGGCTTTGTGTTTCTTTAAGATCCCATGATTATGCACTATGATTTTCCAAGGGTACAAGCTGTCCATCCTTTAAACGCACAAGCACTGCCATCGATCGTCTTGCGACCCAACGAGCCAATCTCACGCAAATGTCCTCCCAGCAACCTTCGTCCTGTGCCTTGGGTATCGCGGACTTTTCATTTTCCTCCTTTGGCGGTCCCTTTGGTGCGCAGAATTGATCTCGCAGACTTTTCGTTTTCCTCCTTTGGCGGCCCCCTCGGTGCGCAGAATTGATCCTGCAGACTTTTCGTTTTCCTCCTTTGGCGGCCCCTTCGGTGCGCAGAATTGATCCCGCAGACGTTTCATTTTCCTCCTTTGGCGGCCCGTTCGGTGCGCAGAATTGATCTCGCAGACTTTTCATTTTCCTCCTTTGGCGGCCCGTTCGGTGCGCAGAATTGATCCCGCAAACTTTTCGTTTTCCTCCTTTGGCGGCCTGTTCGGTGTGCAGAATTGATCCTGCAGACTTTTCATTTTCCTCCTTTGGCGGCCCGTTTGGTGCGTAGAATTGATCCCGCAGACTTTTCATTATCCTGCTTTGGCGGCCCGTTCGGTGCACAGAATTGATCTCTCAGACTTTTCATTTTCCTGCTTTGGCGGCCCGTTCGGTGCACAGAATTGATCTCTCAGACTTTTCATTTTCCTGCTTTGGTGGCCCGTTCGGTGCGCAGAATTGATCTCGCAGACTTTTCATTTTCCTGCTTTGGCGGCCCGTTCGGTGCGCAGAATTGAACTCGCAGACTTTTCATTTTCCTCCTTTGGCGGCCCGTTCGGTGCGCAGAATTGATCCCGCAGACGTTTCATTTTCCTGTTTTGGCGGCCTGTTCGGTGCGCAGAATTGATCTCTCAGACTTTTCATTTTCCTGCTTTGGTGGCCCGTTCGGTGCGCAGAATTGAACTCGCAGACTTTTCATTTTCCTGCTTTGGCGGCCCGTTCGGTGCGCAAAATTTATCTCGCAGACTTTTCATTTTCCTCCTTTGGCGGCCCGTTCGGTGCGCAGAATTGATCCCGCAGACTTTTCATTTTCCTGTTTTGGCGGCCCGTTCGGTGCGCTCAATTCATACCGCAGACTTTTCATTTTCCTTCTTTGGCAGCCCGTTCGGAAGATTTCCCCAAATGTTTTTCAGTGCGCAGAATTGATGCAGCTCAGCAGGCCCATAGCCCAGGAGTTGCTCGTCTAAAGTTTGCCGACGTGGCCGATCAAAATAGTCTTCTCTTTCCTCCCTCCACGGTCGTGGGTAAAACCGATGATGGTTTCGCACAATCTTGTGGAAACGATCACTTGCTGCGTCGACGAATTTGTCAGTCGTGGTTCTAAAAGCCCCAACCTCCCCACAACCTCCGCTCCCTGTGTGTGAGGAAGCTCCTTGAACACTCACTCGTCTGGATGTTTCCCAGTAAGGAAACTTTTTTTTGGCCAGTTTGCAAGCTGACCAAGATTTGTTTGCAAACCGACCGTTGTTGCTAACGATGTTGTTTTTTTTGCCTCTCTTGATAGTTTACTGTGCATGGGTTTTCATGTTGCAGTTGAAATGCGCAAGAATGGCGCATGAGTCAACTTGGGAAAGTTTGGGGGGGAAAGTTGCATCGACAGCATATTTTTCACTACCCTGGACTCGGTGCGTGTTCAGGGTTTTCTGTATATGATACCAGAGCCAGCTATTTATTTTGTACGCAAAATGGCAGCTCTCATCCATGTGTCATACTTACTATACGGCCTAATTTGGTTTTCAAAGGACTTTGCTGCTGCCGTATGAAGCAATAACTGAGTAGGCCACTATGTGTCGGCACCCTGCCCTAAAAGTAAATTTTGTTATAATATTGACCGAATAGTTTTGAGTTTCCCCAAATGTTTCTCTGATGTGCAAACTTATCCTTGCAGCTACGTGGGGCGTTCATACGGTTCTCAGAACGAGATACGGTCAATCGACCAACAGAGTACACCTTTTTATTCCTCCAATGTATAACTATATATATTTAGAAAGAAAACATTATTACTAACGAGATATAGCTGTACATAAAAAATAAAAAAAACAGAAAATTGCCTTTCCTTAGACAATTGCTGGTATCTCGTTCTGAGGCCATTTTTGTACTCCCAGCGTGCTTCCCTCCCGGTGAGGGTGTCCACAGGTTCTCGTTCCTAGGTATTTAACAAGTTACCTTTAAATTTGCTAATGTTGTTTACTGTTGTGTTTATTGATTTCTGGCTCCTTGGGAATTATCTAATGTGCGTGGAAGCATTCATAAGTACGAGAAAATGTGTAACGAAGCTTCACACCAACTCTTCCTGTGTTTTGGTGAAGAATATCGATGTAACCGATGTTTGTCTACGTTCGACAACTGTTAATACATGATTATGCATGTAATGTTACCGGTGAGATGTTTTTATTTGAAGATATTCTTTGAAGATTTCATTGTTACATTCCATTTCGTTTTCTGGAGTGACGAAGGCAAGTGGAGGAACTTACACACGTGTCGCTCGGCGGACGTGGACATGATGATGAATACAACCTCTGATTCAAACTGCATTGCCAGGTAAATAGTCGGACGACCTTTGTGATGAAATTGTGGACTTGTGTAAATGTAAGAAAAATAATTTACAACACTTATTGAATATTGTGGGTTTCTTTAAAAAGTTTTGAGGTCATCGGGGCTGATAAGAGGACAATCTCAGCAAGAAACCCCACAAATCAACTGCAGTACCAACATCTATCATTAATCATGACAAAGACAGGGAAATTGTGGACTTGTGTAAATGTAAGAAAAATAATTTACAACACTTATTGAATATTGTGGGTTTCTTTAAAAAGTTTTGAAGTCATCGGGGCTGATAAGAGGACAATCTCAGCAAGAAACCCCACAAATCAACTGCAGTACCAACATCTATCATTAGTTATGACAAAGACAGGGTCTTTGCTAGACGCTGGTTGAATAGCATGTGGGTCACATGTTCATGCACAGCAAGCGTTCACTCCTGTGCATTAAACATCCGCATTAATGTGAATACCGGGCTCTGTCTTCACAAACGGGAGAGTCTTGGACTTGATGACCTCTCCTTCACCTGTAGGTGATCAAGATCAATCCGTGTTATCGGCATCTCGTCCAGAAGGACAGGTTCTTAGTCTGCATCCACCGCAGACAGATTGGCGGAGTCTCACTCTTATAACGCCTCACTCCTCCCATCCTCCAATCCCTTACTTCTCTCCCAGCCCAAACAGGTTGGTTGCACACGTTCTCCT
The DNA here is from genome assembly GCF_964187855.1 of Myxine glutinosa. Classification (NCBI taxonomy): domain Eukaryota; kingdom Metazoa; phylum Chordata; class Myxini; order Myxiniformes; family Myxinidae; genus Myxine; species Myxine glutinosa. Next base: position 35,879,025 of record NC_136265.1, on the reverse strand, counting down.
AGAATCCCTCACCTGGTTACCTTCCCTCCCCAATTGTAATCTCAATGCTCAAATCCAGTACCTCCTCCAATTCCCTCATCTGTGGAACCTACACCCCGCCTCTGTCATCCTATTCTGCTCCAGTCCTTCGAGAGGATTGACCATCATCACATCATGCTTTCTTCCGTATCCATCACTCGTCTGTTTTCCTGCTCTGACCGACTCCCCTCACGCATAACTCTCCCTGTTCCACAAGCACAACAATAGAATGAACAAAGCTTCGATAATAGCACAATTAACAAAGCACAACAATAGAATGAACAAAGGTTTGAGAATAGCACAATTAGCAAAGCACAACAATAGAATGAACAAAGGTTCGAGAATAGCACAATTAGCAAAGCATAACAATAGAATGAACAAAGCTTTGAGAATAGCACAATTAACAAAGCATAACAATATAATGAACAATGCTTCTAGAATAGCACAATTAACAGAGCGCAACAATAGAATGAACAAAGGTTCGAGAATAGCACAATTAGCAAAGCATAACAATAGATTGAACAAAGCTTTGAGAATAGCACAATTAGCAAAGCATAACAATATAATGAACAATGCGTCTAGAATAGCACAATTAACAAAGCACAACAATAGAATGAACAAAGCTTTGAGAATAGCACAATTAGCAAAGCATAACAATATAATGAACAATGCTTCAAGAATAGCACAATTAACAAAGCACAACAATAGAATGAACAAAGCTTTGAAAATAGCACAATTAGCAAAGCATAACAATAGAATGAGCAATGCTTCGAGAATAGCACAATTAACAAAGCGAAACAAGAGAATGAACAAAGGTTCGAGAATAGCACAATTAGCAAAGCATAACAATAGAACGAACAAAGCTTTGAGAATAGCACAATTAGCAAAGCATAACAATATAATGAACAATCCTTCTATAATAGCACAATTAACAAAGCGAAACAATAGAATGAACAAAGGTTCGAGAATAGCCGAATTAGCAAAGCGCAACAATAGAATGAACAAAGGTTCGAGAATATCACAATTAGTAAAGCATAACAATAGAAAGAACAATGCTTCTAGAATAGCACAATTAACAAAGCGCAACAATAGAATGAACAAAGCTTTGAGAATAGCACAATTAACAAAGCACAAGAATAGAATGAACAAAGCTTTGAGAATAGCACAATTAACAAAGCACAACAATAGAATGAACAAAGCTTTGAGAATAGCACAATTAACAAAGCACAAGAATAGAATGAACAAAGCTTTGAGAATAGCACAATTAACAAAGCACAACAATAGAATGAACAAAGCTTTGAGAATAGCACAATTAACAAAGCACAACAATAGAATGAACAATGCTTCTAGAATAGCACAATTAAGAAAGCACAACAATAGAATGAACAATACTCCACCCACAGTCCCAGTTTTTCTGCCATTTGTCCACGTGTGATGTCATGTGTGATGTCCTTGTCTCCTCTTTCCCTTTGATTCTCTGTTAGTCTGTAATCCTGCTAACCTCATTTAGTTTCTCCGTTAGCCTCAATATCATGTTTTCAAATGAAGTGCGCCGAATAATGAACAAGAATGGAGATGTGAATAAGAAGAGACCAATACATTCTCTACCATAAAACACCAAACATATAGAATTGATAATTTAATTGTTGATGGGCTGTTCCATCGTTCATTTCAAGTGCCTTCCTGGCACGAGGGATGTGCAAAACACCTCATTGCACATTTCCACGTATTGCAATTGCCTTATGCAATAAACGTTCAGCACGTGCAACAACCCATACACCATTAGGTTTTGAGAGCTGATGCGAGACGTTCTGAGAAAATTTGAAACAGTCTGTTTCACACATGGACATCACACTTAGACATCGACATGTGGCACATCCAAAAAAAAAACACCGATTACATTCTTTAACAATCCAATACAATCTGTTGGATCAATGGACACCAACAGTTCCAAAACGTAGGATCTTTCCTGGGAAAACCACATTTCCAAGCTGGCCTCCAAAGACAATCGCCAACTGGGCATTCTCCGTCGTGCGAAGTCCTTCCTTGGCACACCTGAGCTCCTCATCACATACAAGGCTTTCATCCGCAGCTAAATGGAATACTGTTCCCCCCTCTGGGCCGGTGCTCCTGCCTCACACCTAGCTCGGCTTCACGCAGTTGAAACCAAAGCTTTCAGAATCATTGGAATCTCCCGCGATGAAGCTGATTCTGAGGGTCTTTCACTCACTCACCGTAGGCAGGTTGGTGGTCTTTCTGTCTTCTACCGACTCCTCTCTGGCCTTGCTCCCCAGCCCTGTCTGTGCTCTGTCCCCCAAATATTCCTACAGGACACACAAGATCTGCCAGCAACCCTCTTATGGTTAAACTGCCAAAATCAAGACGCTCTGCTCTCACCTTCACTCCTTCATTCCTCTTTTCTCCCGCCTCTGGAACAAACTCCCCCACTCCCTTCAATCCCACTCATCCCGTCAGGTCTTTAAAACAGCTGTGCACCACCATCTCTTATCTTCTCCCATCTAAAACCTTGATCTTTTCTACCCCCTGTTAATTCACCCCAGATACACTTTTCTGAAATACCAACTTCTTTCCTGGAAGTCCTAGCAGTGTCCATGTGTTTTTTTTTTACCTCTCCAACCCACCCCCCTCCACCCCTCTGACCAACCCCTCCCTCCAGCCCTCTCCCTCCCACAGATCTCCCGATGTCCCTGCCTCTCAAATGTACTTGTGTGCTTCCCCCTCTCTCCCCATCTTGTCTCCCGCTTCCTTTATTTCGTCTTATGCGTCCGTTTGTTTTTTTGTCATTAATGTCAGCTCTTACACGAGCCTCGATCTTGTATACAAAAAAACAAACAAAAAAAACCAGTCTTCCATTGGCCATGTTGTAAGACTCTTTAATGTGACGAGAGGAACTCTTTGACCTCAGAAGACTTTGCCAAGCCACTGGATCAAAGATATATGTCAGGAAGTGGATGTCCCAGGATAACGACTCCCGCTTCCATTCACAGGAACCATCTAGCAAATCGGTGTCAAACTGCCCAGATAACTGTAAACACACTCCTTCAACACACAGGATAAGTTTCTTCAACACCTTCTTGAGGCATCTCCCTGATGGGTGGATCAGTGCTCGTCATCCTGCATAACGTCCAGGCCTTGCACCGTGACACATCCAAGCATACTTGCAGTTGTCGAATCAGCATGTCCAATGAACATGAAGGCAATGGACAAGTGTGGTCTGCAATCTCACTAGATTTGAATCCAATTAACAGCTCTGGGATATCATTGATCGTCATATTCGAGCCTCGCCAATACAGGCACAGACCATGGACGAGCTGGAGCAGGAGCCGATTCCGGCATGGAATGCTATTCCTAAGCCTCAGATTTGAGTGCTCGTATGATCAACGCGACTGCAGTGCAATGTAGTGATTGCTTCTACAGGTGGACAGACTGGGTATTGAGAATGTTAGTTCCACATTGGATCTCCTTGTGAAAACATTCGCAACAATGCAGCATTACGTGTGATTACAGGTTGTCACATTGGAATGGAGTCTGGTGTTGGCTTCACGGGTAAGGTGTCTGACTTAAGATCATCGGGTCCTGAGCTCAAGATCCTGTCGTTCTGCGAAATTAACACCAGGTGGGTCGACTCGGCCTGTCATCCTTCTGGGGTTGGCGAAATGGGTACCAGCTTGCTGGTGAGGGGGCATTGCATCAGTGTCAGCGGTAAGGGGAATTTCAACAGCACAAGAGGGACTCAAACTCAACAAGGGCGCAAACTCAACAAGGGCGCAAACTCAACAGGGGCGCAAACTCAACAGGGGCGCAAACTCAACAGGGGCGCAAACTCAACAGGGGCTCAAACTCAACAGGGGCTCAAACTCAACAGGGGCTCAAACTCAACAGGGGCTCAAACTCAACAGGGGCTCAAACTCACGAGGAGCTCAAACTCAACAGGGGCTCAAACTCAACAGGGGCTCAAACTCAACAGGAGCTCAAACTCAACAGGGGCTCAAACTCAACATGGGCTCAAACTCAACAGGAGCTCAAACTCAACAAGGGCTCAAACTCAACAGGGGCTCAAACTCAACAGGGGCTCAAACTCAAGAGGAGCTCAAACTCAACAGGAGCTCAAACTCAACAGGGGCTCAAACTCAAAAGGGGCTCAAACTCAACAGGAGCTCAAACTCAACAGGGGCTCAAACTCAACAGGGGCTCAAACTCAACAGGGGCTCAAACTCAACAAGAGCTCAAACTCAACAGGAGCTCAAACTCAACAGGGGCTCAAACTCAACAGGGGCTCAAACTCAAGAGGAGCTCAAACTCAACAGGGACTCAAACTCAACAGGGGCTCAAACTCAAGAGGGGCTCAAACTCAACAGGGGCTCAAACTCAACAGGGGCTCAAACTCAACAGGAGCTCAAACTCAACAGGGGCTCAAACTCAACAGGGGCTCAAACTCAACAGGAGCTCAAACTCAACAGGAGCTCAAACTCAACAGGAGCTCAAACTCAACAGCACAACAGGGGCTCAAACTCAACAAGGGCGCAAACTCAACAGGGGCTCAAACTCAACATGGTCTCAAACTCAACAGGAGCTCAAACTCAACAGGAGCTCAAACTCAACAGGGGCTCAAACTCAACAGCACAACAGGGGCTCAAACTCAACAGGGGCTCAAACTCAACAGGGGCTCAAACTCAAGACCCTAAGAACCTAAGTCAGCCACCTTAACCATCAAGGCAACACCAGGCTTTGTGTCACATGACGTCATATATAAATCACATCAAACAAAAACAATCACGTGTTCGGTTTTTATGGAGGAGAGTGTCCATGCAGACGAGTGTCAAAACCTTCCTCGATTTTCAGTTGTTGAACAGAACAGCTATGGTTCCTGAAGTTAAATGACCATGATCCCCACTAGGGCTCCACATGTTTGGATGGAGCAGCCTCAACAGAGAGGTACGTAACCGAGCGACCTCATGGCTCCAGCACAGGTAGTCTGGAGTCGTCGGATCACGTCAGGCCGTAATATGGTGAGCCAACGACTCAGTGAGATGCGAGGGTCACGTGGTGTCACTGCAAACGCTGGGGGTGCTGGTGGTCTTGTGTCACTGATGGCGGAACGAGAAATGGCTGGGGGAGGTGGCAGCGGTGCAGGGGGGGCCTGGAGTAGACCCTGCAGGTAATTATAGACCCCGCGGTGAGGTTCAAGACCCGTGAAACGGAACAGGGCGTCGAGAGAGCGCTCCGGTTCTAACAGGAGGTCTTCATAACGGAGAAGCATGTACCTGTTGGGGATTGGTGGGAAAAAATTGGGCAACACGTGGTTTCAACAGCAGAACCTGGGGAAGTCAAACAAAAAGGTGAACACAACACTCACCTGTCCCGAAGCCAGGTCTTCAAACTGGATGACAGACCTCGAGCCGAGCTCTCGCAGAGCATCTCGAGCGAGGTGAGGGCGAGGAACTCGAGCCTGCGACGTGAGGTGAGCCACAAAGGTAAATTCCGAGGGCGACCTCGACCGACGATCACACGACCCCGGGCGACCATGGCGTGGTCCCAAGCGAGCGCACTCGCCGTGCGGAGGCGGGAGGCGAGAACGGCCCGGGGGTCTCGTACCAGGTGCACGATGCGCACGTCGTCCCGCTGCACTAGTGGCTCCAGCACGGACAGGTCTAGAACACGGACCCCTTTGACTACAACGGCGGGGAAGCGCCTGCACTGCGCGTCCATCTGCACAGGGTTGGGCGGGTGACAAAGGCGGCGGCAGCGTTTACCTTCCACAACGCCAACCTGCCGTTTACTGTAAGCGTCGCACAAAGGTTGGGAGCACAGAGCCTTGTTGTCCGACCAGCCGAACATGGTGAAATTAGCCCCGGGAACCTGAGACGTTCCCACGAGTCCCCGGAACGCGGCGCTCAGTTTGCATTGGAAGATGGAGCGCAGCATGTCCCTCGCTCCGCGTTGCAGAGCCGCGGCTCCCGCTCCCGGGAACGTTCTCCAAAGGTGCCACACGGGCTCGTACACGTAGAACACGTCCGGGTGCTGGTTAAACAGCTCGCCCACCATGGACGAGCCCGATCGCCACGATGTATGAATATAAATACGCCTCGGCCCTTCTGGGATCCTGCGCGGTTCGCTCACGTCCGTGCTGGGCGCGCGGCCTTCGTACAGCATCGCGGGCACGTTGCGCAGATCGAAGCGCGCGGGCACGGACGTGCAATCCTGCGGAGCGCGTGAGCGCCAGCGCTCCGCAAGCAAACTGAGCACGGAGATCACGGCGAGAGCGAAGATGATTCTGCACGCACGGCGGCATCTCCATAAGCATCCACGTGCACAACAGCATCTCCAGCATCCACGCAGTATCATCTTCTTGGGTACCGATTGGCACGCCCGCATGTCTGCCGAGCACAGCTCGCACGGCAGAGGGAGGAGCGACTGTGGAACAGTTAGTTCGTTAGTGAAGCTGAGGGTGAAAGGCAGAATGCACACAGTCTGAATGTGGCCATTTTGTTTGTTAAGCTTTGTTTATTCGATGGTTGTGCTTTGTTTATTGTGCCATTCTCAAAGCTTTGTTCATTCCATTGTTGTGCTTTGTTAATTGTGCTATTACAGAAGCATTGTTCATTCTGTTGTTGTGCTTTGCTAATTGTGCTATTCTCTAAGCTTTGTTAATTATATTGTTGTGCTTTGTTAATTATGCTATTCTCTAAGCTTTGTTCATTCTATTGTTGTGCTTTGCTAATTGTGCTATTCTCTAAGCTTTGTTAATTATATTGTTGTGCTTTGCTAATTGTGCTATTCCCAAAGCTTTGTTAATTATATTGTTGTGCTTTGTTAATTGCGCTATTTTCAAAGTTTTGTTCATTCTATTGTTGTGTTTTGTTAATTGTGCTATTCCAGAAGCATTGTTCATTCTGTTGTTGTGCTTTGTTAATTGTGCTATTCTCTAAGCTTTGTTAATTATATTGTTGTGCTTTGCTAATTGTGCTATTCTCTAAGCTTTGTTAATTATATTGTTGTGCTTTGCTAATTGTGCTATTCCCAAAGCTTTGTTAATTATATTGTTGTGCTTTGTTAATTGCGCTATTTTCAAAGTTTTGTTCATTCTATTGTTATGCTTTGTTAATTGTGCCATTCCCAAAGCTTTGTTAATTATATTGTTGTGCTTTGTTAATTGTGCTATTTTCAAAGTTTTGTTCTTTCTATTGTTGTGTTTTGTTAATTGTGCTATTCCAGAAGCATTGTTCATTCTGTTGTTGTGCTTTCTTAATAGTGCTGTTCTCCAAGCTTTGTTCTTTCTATTGTTGTGCTTTGCTAATTGTGCTATTCTCTAAGCTTTGATAATTATATTGTTGTGCTTTGTTAATTATGCTATTCTCTAAGCTTTGTTAATTATATTGTTGTGCTTTGTTAATTATGCTATTCTCTAAGCTTTGTTAATTATATTGTTGTGCTTTGCTAATTGTGCTATTCTCTAAGATTTGTTAATTATATTGTTGTGCTTTGTTAATTATGCTATTCTCTAAGCTTTGTTCATTCTATTGTTGTGCTTTGCTAATTGTGCTATTCCCAAAGCTTTGTTAATTATATTGTTGTGCTTTGTTAATTGTGCTATTTTCAAAGTTTTGTTCATTCTATTGTTTTGCTTTGTTAATTGTGCCATTCCCAAAGCTTTGTTCATTATATTGTTCTGCTTTGTTAATTGTGCTATTCTCTAAGCTTTGTTCATTCTATTGTTGTCCTTCGTTAATTCTGCTATTCTTGAAGCTTTGTTCATGCCATTGTTGTGCTTTCTTAATTGTGCTATTCTAGAAGCATTGTTCATTCTATTGTTGTGCTTTGTTAATTGTGCTATTCTCCAAGCTTTGATCTTTCTATTGTTGTTAATTTGTTTGTTTAGATGAATTGTTTGTTAGATGAATTGTTTGAAAGATGTTGAAAATTAGATGAAAGATGAAAATTTTTTGAAAGATTCAAGAAGATGAATTGTTTGTTAATTAATTCTTGTTAATTCCAACTGCTTGGAAATCAGCCAACATCACCGCTTTGCACAAAAAAGGTGCAAAAACAGATCCTAGCAACTACAGACCAATCAGCCTTCTCCCAATTATCAGCAAAGTCATGGAATCCATCATTGCTTCGGATATGAAATCTTTTCTCTTCTCCAATGGCTTGATCTCTGATCATCAATTTGGTTTCAGACCAGGTCACTCTACTCTGGACATGCTGCTTCTGCTGTCTCAACAATGGATGGAGGTCCTCAATGCCAAACAGGAAATTAGAGCTGTCTTCCTCGACATATCACGTGCCTTCGATACGGTCTGGCACCCCGCTCTGCTCACCAAACTCTCCTCCTATGGTATCCATGGAAATCTCCATGCATGGCTTGCGGACTGCCTCTCTAGTCGTAGTCAACGTGTGGCCCTGAATGGGTTTCTCTCATCTCCTCTTCCTGTTCAGGCTGGAGTTCCCCAAGGCAGTGTTCTGGGCCCTGTGCTTTTTCTGGTCTTCATCAATGATCTCTCTGACTCTATTGAAAATCCTCTCTATCTCTTTGCTGAGGACTCCACTCTCTGCCGCTCCATTCCTCATCCCTCAGATCGGCAGTCTGCAGCCTCCTCACTCTCTGCAGACCTGGACAAAATCACAGACTGGGCAAACAAGTGGAACATGTCTTTCAATCCTGACAAATCTCACACTCTTATGATGTCTCTCCGAAAAGACCGACTGGACAACCCTCCCATCTACTTTCTGAATAATCCTCTCCAAGAAGTTCTGTCATTCAAGCTTTTGGGTCTCACTATCTGCCATGATCTTTCCTGGGAAAACCACATTTCCAAGCTGGCCTCCAAAGCCAGTCGCCGACTGGGCATCCTCCGTCGTGCGAAGTCCTTCCTTGGCACACCTGAGCTCCTCACCACTTACAAGGCTTTCATCCGCAGCTCAATGGAGTACTGCTCTTCCCTCTGGGCTGGTGCTCCTGCCTCACACCTAGCTCGTCTTCACGCTGTTGAAACCAAAGCGTTCACAATCATTGGAATCTCCCGCGATGACGCTATCTCCGAGGGCCTTTCACTTACTCACCGCAGGCAGGTTGGTGGTCTTTCCGTCTTCTACCGACTCCTCTCTGGCCTTGCCCCCCCCAGCTCTCTCTGGGCTCTGTCCCCCAAATATTCCTGCAGGTCGCACAAGATCTGCCTGCAACCCTCTTATGGTTAAACTGCCAAAATCAAGACTCTCTGCTCACCTTCACTCCTTCATTCCTCTTTTCTCCCGCCTCTGGAACAAACTCCCTCACTCTCTTCAATCCCACTCCTCCCTCCAGGTCTTTAAAACGGCTGTTCACCACCATGTCTTATCTTCCCCCATCCAAAACCTTGATCTTTTCTACCCCCGCTAATTTCACCCCAAATCCACTTTTTTGAGGTGACTTTTGACTTCTTTCCTGGAAGTCCTTGGTGTCCTTGCGTTTTATACCTATCCTGCCTCCCCCCAGGCCCTCTCCCTCCCACACATCTCCTGATGACCCTGCTCTCAAATGTTGTGTTTGTGTGCTTCCTCCCCTTCTCTCCCCATCTTGTCGACCGCTCCACTTTTTATATACTTTGTTTGCTTGTTTGTTTGATTTGTTTGTTTGATAAATGTTAGCTCTTTCACGAGCCTCGACTCTGTATACAAAAAAAAATAAAAAAATAAAAAATATATTATATTGTTGTGCTTTGTTAATTGTGCTATTTTCAAAGTTTTGTTCATTCTATTGTGATGCTTTGTTAATTGTGCCATTCCTAAAGTTTTGTTCATTCTATTGTTATGCTTTGTTAATTGCGCCATTCCCAAAGCTTTGTTCATTATGTTGTTCTGCTTTGTTAATTGTACCATTCCCAAAGCGTTGTTCATTATATTGTTATGCTTTGTTAATTGTGCTATTCTCAAAGCTTTGTTCATTATATTGTTCTGCTTTGTTAATTGTGCTATTTTCGAAGCTTTGTTCATTCTATTGTTATGCTTTGTTAATTGTGCTATTCTCAAAGCTTTGTTCATTCTAGTGTTGTGCTTTGTTAATTGTGCTATTCTCCAAGCTTTGTTCATTCTATTGTTGTGCTTTGTTAAATGTGCTATTCTCAAAGCTTGTTCATTCTATTGCTGTGCTTTGTTAATTGTGCTATTCTCCAAGCTTTGTTCATTCTATTGTTGTGCTTTGTTAATTGTGCTATTCTCCAAGCTTTGTTCATTCTAGTGTTGTGCTTTGTTAATTCTGCTATTCTTGAAGCTTTGTTCATGCTATTGTTGTGCTTTGTTAATTGTGCTCCACTCAAAGTTTTCTTCATTCTATTGTTGTGCTTTGTTAATTGTGCTATTCTCAAAGCTTTGTTCATTCTATTGTTGTGCTTTGTTAATTGTGCTGTACTCAAAGCTTTGTTCATTCTATTGTTGTGCTGTGTTAATTGTGCTATTCTCAAAGCTTTGTTCATTCTATTGTTGTGCTTTGTTAATTGTGCTATTCCCAAAGCTTTGTTAATTCTATTATTGTGCTTTGTTAATTGTGCTATTCTTGAAACTTTGTTCATTCTATTTTTGTGCTTTCTTAATTGTGCTATTCTCGAAACGTTGTTCATTCTATTGTTGTGCTTTCTTAATTGTGCTATTCTAGAAGCTTTGTTCATTATATTGTTGTGCTTTCTTAATTGTGCTATTCTGGAAGCATTGTTCATTCTATTGTTGTGCTTTGTTAATTGTGCTATTCTGGAAGCATTGTTCATTCTTTTGATGTGCTTTGTTAATTGTGCTATTCTCAAAGCTTTGTTCTTTCTGTTGTTGTGCTTTGTTAATTGTGCTATTCTCAAAGCTTTGTTCATTCTATTGTTGTGCTTTGTTAATTGTGATATTCTCAAAGCTTTGTTCATTCTGTTGTTGTGCTTTGTTAATTGTGCTATTCTCAAAGCTTTGTTCATTATGTTGTTGTGCTTTGTTAATTGCGCTATTCGCAAAGCTTTGTTCATTCTATTGTTGTGCTTTGTTAATTGTGCCATTCTCCAAGCTTTGTTTGTTCTATTGTTGTGCTTTGTTAATTGTGCTGTTCTTGAAGCTTTGCTCATTCTACTTTTGTGATTTGTTGATTGTGCTATTCTCGAAGCATTGTTCATTCTATTGTTGCTCTTTGTTAATCGTGCAATACTCGAAGCTTTGTTAATTATATTGTCATGCTTTGTTAATTATGCTGTTCTTGAAGCTTTGTTCATTCTGTTGTTGTGCTTTGTTAATTGTGCTATTCCTAAAGCTTTGTTAATTCCATTTTTGTGCTTTGTTAATTGTGCTATTCCCAAAGCGTTGTTAATTCTATTGTTGCACTTTGTTAATTGTGTTATTCTCAAAGCTTTGTTCATTCTATTGTTGTGCTTTGTTAATTCTATTGTTGTGCTTTGTTAATTGTGCTATTCTCAAAGCTTTGTTCATGATCAATCAGTTCATGATCATCAATGATCTCTCCGACTCTCTTGAAAATCCTCTTTATCTCTTTGCTGATGACTCCACTCTCTGCCGCACCATTCCTCATGCCTCAGATCGGCAGTCTGCAGCCTCCTCACTCTCTGCAGACCTGGACAAAATCACAGACTGGGCAAACAAGTGGAACATGTCTTTCAATCCTTACAAATCTCACACTCTTACGATGTCTCTCCGAAAAGACCGACTGGACAACCCTCCCATCCACTTTCTGAATAATCCTCTCCAAGAAGTTCTGTCACTCAAGCTTTTGGGTCTCACTGTCTGCCATGATCTTTCCTGGGAAAACCACATTTCAAATCTGGCCTCCAAAGCCAGTCGCCGACTGGGCATCCTCCGTCGTGCGAAGTCCTTCCTTGGCACACCTGAGCTCCTCACCACATACAAGGCTTTCATCCGCAGCTCAATGGAATACTGCTCTCCCTTCTGGGCTGGTGCTCCTGCCTCACACCAAGCTCGGCTTCACGCTATTGAAACCAAAGCGTTCAGAATCATTGGAATCTCCCGCGATGAAGCTACCTCCGAGGGCCTTTCACTCGCTCACCGCAGGCAGGTTGGTGGTCTTTGTCTTCTACCGACTCCTCTTCGGCCTTGCTCCTCCAGCTCTCTCTGGGACCTGTCCCCCAAATATTCCTACAGGTCGCACAAGATCTGCCTGCAACCCTCTTATGGTTAAACTGCCAAAATCAAGACTCTCTGCTCACCTTCACTCCTTCATGCCTCTTTTCTCCCACCTCTGGAACAAACTCCCTCACTCTCTTCAATCCCACTCCTCCCTCCAGGTCTTTAAAACAGCTGTTCACCACCATCTCTTATTTTCCCCCATCCAAAACCTTGATCTTTTCTACCCCCGCTAATTTCACCCCAAATCCACTTTTTTGAAATACCAACTTCTTTCCTGGAAGTCCTTGGTGTCCTTGTGTTTATACTTATCCCACCCCCCACCCCCCTTCCCACGCCGCCTCCCCCAAAGCCCTCTCCCTCCGACACATTCCCGATGTCCCTGCTCTCAAATGTTGTGTATATGTGCTTCCCCTTCTCTCCCCATCTTGTCTACCGCTCCCCTGTTTTCATATACTTTGCTTGTTTGTCTGTTTGATTTGTTTGTGTGATAAATGTTAGCTCTTTCACGAGCCTCGATTCTGTATACAAAAAAATGTAAAAAAAAATTCTATTGTTCTGCTTTGTTAATTGTGCTATTCCCAAAGCTTTGTTAATTCTATTGTTGTGCTTTGTTCATTGTGCAATTCTCGAAGCTTTGTTCATTCTATTGTTATGCTTTGTTAATTTTGCTATTCCCAAAGTTTGGTTATTTCTATTGTTGTGCTTTGTTAATTCTATTGTTGTGCTTTCTTAATTGTGCTATTCTGGAAGCATTGTTCATTCTATTGTTGTGCTTTGTTAATTGTGCTATTCTGGAAGCATTGTTCATTCTATTGTTGTGCTTTGTTAATTGTGCTATTCTTAAAGCTTTGTTCTTTCTATTGTTGTGCTTTGTTAATTGTGCTATTCTCAAAGCTTTGATCATTCTATTGTTGTGCTTTGTTAATTGTGCTATTCTCAAAGCTTTGTTTATTCTGTTGTTGTGCTTTGTTAATTGTGCGATTCTCAAAGCTTTGTTCATTCTATTGTTGTGCTTTGTTAATTGTGCTATTCTGGAAGCATTGTTCATTCTATTGCTGTGCTTTGTTAATTGTGCTATTCTCAAAGCTTTGTTCTTTCTGTTGTTGTGCTTTGTTAATTGTGCTATTCTCAAAGCTTTGTTCATTCTGTTGTTATGCTTTGTTAATTGTGCTATTCTCAAAGCTTTGTAAATTCTATTGTTGTGCTTTGTTAATTGTGCTATTCTCAAAGCTTTGTTCATTCTGTTGTTATGCTTTGGTAATTGTGCTATTCTCAAAGCTTTGTTCATTATGTTGTTGTGCTTTGTTAATTGTGCTATTCTCAAAGCTTTGTTCATTCTATTGTTGTGCTTTGTTAATTGTGCTATTCTCAAACCTTTGTTTGTTCTATTGTTGTGCTTTGTTAATTGTGCTATTCTTGAAGCTTTGCTCATTCTTCTGTTGTGATTTGTTGATTGTGCTATTCTCGAAGCATTGTTCATTCTATTGTTGCTCTTTGTTAATCGTGCAATACTCGAAGCTTTGTTAATTATATTGTAATGCTTTGTTAATTATGCTGTTCTCGAAGCTTTGTTCATTCTATTGTTGTGCTTTGTTAATTGTGCCATTCCGAAAGCTTTGTTAATTCCATTTTTGTGCTTTGTTAATTGTGCTATTCTCAAAGCTTTGTTAATTATATTGTTGCACTTTGTTAATTGTGTTATTCTCAAAGTTTTGTTCATTCTATTGTTGTGCTTTGTTCATTCTATTGTTGTGCTTTGTTAATTGTGCTATCCCAAAGCTTTGTTAATTCGATTGTTGTGCTTTGTTAATTGTGCTATTCTCAAAGCTTTGTTCTATGAATGTTCTATGAAAGTATGTAATATGAATATAAGTATGTAATATGAATATGTATAAGTATGTAATATGAATATAAGTATGTAATATGAAGATAAGTATGTAATATGAATAAAAGTATGTAATATGAATATAAGTATGTAATATGAATAAAAGTATGTAATATGAATAGAAGTATGTAATATGAAGATAAGTATGTAATATGAATAGAAGTATGTAATATGAATATAAGTATGTAATATGAATAAAAGTATGTAATATGAATATAAGTATGTAATATGAATAAAAGTATGTAATATGAATATAAGTATGTAATATGAATATAAGTATGTAATATGAATATAAGTATGGAATATGAATATAAGTATGTAATATGAATATAAGTATGTAATATGAATAAAAGTATGTAATATGAATAGAAGTATGTAATATGAATAAAAGTATGTAATATGAATAAAAGTATGTAATATGAATAGAAGTATGTAATATGAATAGAAGTATGTAATATGAATATAAGTATGTAATATGAATAAAAGTATGTAATATGAATATAAGTATGGAATATGAATATAAGTATGTAATATGAATATAAGTATGTAATATGAATAAAAGTATGTAATATGAATATAAGTATTTAATATGAATATAAGTATGTAATATGAATAAAAGTATGTAATATGAATAGAAGTATGTAATATGAAGATAAGTATGTAATATGAATAGAAGTATGTAATATGAATATAAGTATGTAATATGAATAAAAGTATGTAATATGAATAAAAGTATGTAATATGAATATATGTATGTAATATGAATAAAAGTATGTAATATGAATATATGTATGTAATATGAATATAAGTATGTAATATGCAATAAAAGTATGTAATATGAATATATGTATGTAATATGAATATAAGTATGTAATATGAATAGAAGTATGTAATATGAATAGAAGTATGTAATATGAATAAAAGTATGTAATATGAATAAAAGTATGTAATATGAATATAAGTATGTAATATGAATAGAAGTATGTAATATGAATATAAGTATGTAATATGAATAAAAGTATGTAATATGAATAAAAGTATGTAATATGAATATAAGTATGTAATATGAATAGAAGTATGTAATATGAATAGAAGTATGTAATATGAATAAAAGTATGTAATATGAATAAAAGTATGTAATATGAATATAAGTATGTAATATGAATATAAGTATGTAATATGAATAGAAGTATGTAATATGAATAGAAGTATGTAATATGAATATAAGTATGTAATATGAATATAAGTATGTAATATGAATATAAGTATGTAATATGAATATAAGTATGTAATATGAATATAAGTATGTAATATGAATAGAAGTATGTAATATGAATAGAAGTATGTAATATGAATAAAAGTATGTAATATGAATAAAAGTATGTAATATGAATATAAGTATGTAATATGAATAAAAGTATGTCATATGAATAAAAGTATGTAATATGAATATAAGTATGTAATATGAATATAAGTATGTAATATGAATATAAGTATGTAATATGAATATAAGTATGTAATATGAATATAAGTATGTAATATGAATATAAGTATGTAATATGAATAGAAGTATGTAATATGAATAAAAGTATGTAATATGAATAAAAGTATGTAATATGAATAGAAGTATGTAATATGAATAAAAGTATGTAATATGAATAGAAGTATGTTTTATGAATAGAAGTATGTAATATGAATAAAAGTATGTAATATGAATAGAAGTATGTAATATGAATAGAAGTATGTAATATGAATAAAAGTATGAAATATGAATAGAAGTATGTAATATGAATATAAGTATGTAATATGAATAAAAGTATGTAATATGAATATAAGTATGGAATATGAATATAAGTATGTAATATGAATATAAGTATGTAATATGAATATAAGTATGTAATATGAATATAAGTATGTAATATGAATAGAAGTATGTAATATGAATAAAAGTATGTAATATGAATAAAAGTATGTAATATGAATATAAGTATGTAATATGAATAAAAGTATGTAATATGAATAGAAGTATGTTTTATGAATAGAAGTATGTAATATGAATAAAAGTATGTAATATGAATAGAAGTATGTAATATGAATATAAGTATGTAATATGAATAAAAGTATGTAATATGAATAAAAGTATGTAATATGAATAGAAGTATGTAATATGAGTAGAAGTATGTAATATGAATAAAAGTATGTAATATGAATAGAAGTATGTAATATGAATATAAGTATGTAATATGAATAAAAGTATGTAATATGAATAGAAGTATGTAATATGAATATAAGTATGTAATATGAATAGAAGTATGTAATATGAATAAAAGTATGTAATATGAATATATGTATGTAATATGAATAAAAGTATGTTATATGAATATATGTATGTAATATGAATATAAGTATGTAATATGCAATAAAAGTATGTAATATGAATATATGTATGTAATATGAATATAAGTATGTAATATAAATAGAAGTATGTAATATGAATAGAAGTATGTAATATGAATAAAAGTATGTAATATGAATAAAAGTATGTAATATGAATATAAGTATGTAATATGAATAGAAGTATGTAATATGAATATAAGTATGTAATATGAATAAAAGTATGTAATATGAATAAAAGTATGTAATATGAATATAAGTATGTAATATGAATAGAAGTATGTAATATGAATAGAAGTATGTAATATGAATAAAAGTATGTAATATGAATAAAAGTATGTAATATGAATATAAGTATGTAATATGAATATAAGTATGTAATATGAATAGAAGTATGTAATATGAATATAAGTATGTAATATGAATATAAGTATGTAATATGAATATAAGTATGTAATATGAATATAAGTATGTAATATGAATATAAGTATGTAATATGAATATAAGTATGTAATATGAATAGAAGTATGTAATATGAATAAAAGTATGTAATATGAATAAAAGTATGTAATATGAATATAAGTATGTAATATGAATAAAAGTATGTCATATGAATAAAAGTATGTAATATGAATATAAGTATGTAATATGAATATAAGTATGTAATATGAATATAAGTATGTAATATGAATATAAGTATGTAATATGAATATAAGTATGTAATATGAATATAAGTATGTAATATGAATAGAAGTATGTAATATGAATAAAAGTATGTAATATGAATAAAAGTATGTAATATGAATATAAGTATGTAATATGAATAAAAGTATGTAATATGAATAGAAGTATGTTTTATGAATAGAAGTATGTAATAGGAATAAAAGTATGTAATATGAATAGAAGTATGTAATATGAATAGAAGTATGTAATATGAATAAAAGTATGTAATATGAATATAAGTATGTAATATGAATAAAAGTATGTAATATGAATAGAAGTATGTTTTATGAATAGAAGTATGTAATATGAATATAAGTATGTAATATGAATATAAGTATGTAATATGAATATAAGTATGTAATATGAATATAAGTATGTAATATGAATAGAAGTATGTAATATGAATAAAAGTATGTAATATGAATAAAAGTATGTAATATGAATATAAGTATGTAATATGAATAGAAGTATGTAATATGAATATAACTATGTAATATGAATAAAAGTATGTAATATGAATAAAAGTATGTAATATGAATATAAGTATGTAATATGAATAGAAGTATGTGATATGAATAGAAGTATGTAATATGAATAAAAGTATGTAATATGAATAAAAGTATGTAATATGAATATAAGTATGTAATATGAATATAAGTATGTAATATGAATAGAAGTATGTAATATGAATATAAGTATGTAATATGAATATAAGTATGTAATATGAATATAAGTATGTAATATGAATATAAGTATGTAATATGAATATAAGTATGTAATATGAATATAAGTATGTAATATGAATAGAAGTATGTAATATGAATATAAGTATGTAATATGAATATAAGTATGTAATATGAATATAAGTATGTAATATGAATATAAGTATGTAATATGAATAAAAGTATGTAATATGAATAAAAGTATGTAATATGAATATAAGTATGTAATATGAATATAAGTATGTAATATGAATAGAAGTATGTAATATGAATATAAGTATGTAATATGAATATAAGTATGTAATATGAATATAAGTATGTAATATGAATATAAGTATGTAATATGAATATAAGTATGTAATATGAATATAAGTATGTAATATGAATAGAAGTATGTAATATGAATAGAAGTATGTAATATGAATAAAAGTATGTAATATGAATAAAAGTATGTAATATGAATATAAGTATGCAATATGAATAAAAGTATGTCATATGAATAAAAGTATGTAATATGAATATAAGTATGTAATATGAATATAAGTATGTAATATGAATATAAGTATGTAATATGAATATAAGTATGTAATATGAATATAAGTATGTAATATGAATATAAGTATGTAATATGAATAGAAGTATGTAATATGAATAAAAGTATGTAATATGAATAAAAGTATGTAATATGAATATAAGTATGTAATATGAATAAAAGTATGTAATATGAATAGAAGTATGTTTTATGAATAGAAGTATGTAATATGAATAAAAGTATGTAATATGAATAGAAGTATGTAATATGAATAGAAGTATGTAATATGAATAAAAGTATGTAATATGAATAAAAGTATGTAATATGAATAGAAGTATGTAATATGAGTAGAAGTATGTAATATGAATAAAAGTATGTAATATGAATAGAAGTATGTAATATGAATATAAGTATGTAATATGAATAAAAGTATGTAATATGAATAGAAGTATGTAATATGAATATAAGTATGTAATATGAATATAAGTATGTAATATGAATAAAAGTATGTAATATGAATATATGTATGTAATATGAATAAAAGTATGTAATATGAATATATGTATGTAATATGAATATAAGTATGTAATATGCAATAAAAGTATGTAATATGAATATATGTATGTAATATGAATATAAGTATGTAATATGAATAGAAGTATGTAATATGAATAGAAGTATGTAATATGAATAAAAGTATGTAATATGAATAAAAGTATGTAATATGAATATAAGTATGTAATATGAATAGAAGTATGTAATATGAATAGAAGTATGTAATATGAATAAAAGTATGTAATATGAATAAAAGTATGTAATATGAATATAAGTATGTAATATGAATATAAGTATGTAATATGAATAGAAGTATGTAATATGAATATAAGTATGTAATATGAATATAAGTATGTAATATGAATATAAGTATGTAATATGAATATAAGTATGTAATATGAATATAAGTATGTAATATGAATAGAAGTATGTAATATGAATAGAAGTATGTAATATGAATAGAAGTATGTAATATGAATAAAAGTATGTAATATGAATAAAAGTATGTAATATGAATATAAGTATGTAATATGAATAAAAGTATGTCATATGAATAAAAGTATGTAATATGAATATAAGTATGTAATATGAATATAAGTATGTAATATGAATATAAGTATGTAATATGAATATAAGTATGTAATATGAATATAAGTATGTAATATGAATATAAGTATGTAATATGAATATAAGTATGTAATATGAATAGAAGTATGTAATATGAATAAAAGTATGTAATATGAATAAAAGTATGTAATATGAATATAAGTATGTAATATGAATAAAAGTATGTAATATGAATAGAAGTATGTTTTATGAATATAAGTATGTAATATGAATAAAAGTATGTAATATGAATAGAAGTATGTAATATGAATAGAAGTATGTAATATGAATAAAAGTATGTAATATGAATAAAAGTATGTAATATGAATAGAAGTATGTAATATGAGTAGAAGTATGTAATATGAATAAAAGTATGTAATATGAATAGAAGTATGTAATATGAATATAAGTATGTAATATGAATAAAAGTATGTAATATGAATAGAAGTATGTAATATGAATATAAGTATGTAATATGAATAGAAGTATGTAATATGAATATAAGTATGTAATATGAATATAAGTATGTAATATGAATAGAAGTATGTAATATGAATATAAGTATGTAATATGAATATAAGTATGTAATATGAATAAAAGTATGTAATATGAATATAAGTATGTAATATGAATATAAGTATGTAATATGAATAAAAGTATGTAATATGAATAAAAGTATGTAATATGAATATAAGTATGTAATATGAATAGAAGTATGTAATATGAATAGAAGTATTGTTACAGACGCGGTTGTGGATGTTAGTTTACCGAGCGGTTTGGTATGGCCGCGTCTGCACAGTTTACCCGATTATACTCGAACGTTGGCCGAGTCGCGCTACGCTAAATCAATTGAGGAAAAGGACACAACGGCTGGGTTAAAATGATACGACACCAAGGGTACAGTTCTCAAGACCTCCGGAGGAGGTTATAATATATCGGAACGTTAGATTACACCGACCAGAGGTACAGCATAGTAAGGTGGGCACTTAAACACGGTCTTATATTAGCCCCGACAGACCACAGATAAACAGGACAAAACTGACTCACACAAGGATTGATGGCAAGGAGGGGCAGGTAGTTGATAGCTCAAGGTGCACCTTGGCTCAGGGGCAGGATCCACACGGTCCGGTCCAGAGATGCGGGAGGTCTCTCTCAGCGTCAGCGTTGGAAGGTGACGTTCTTTCTCCAAGCTGGGGGCGCATCTGACGTCACGTCCGGTAAGTCGCTGCGTATATCCGGCGGGGAGTGACACGCCCTCGGCTCGTTAGCTCCGCCCCAGATGGAATCGGCCCGTTGCTTCTTATTGGGTGCGGGGGTTACCGGGCTCCGCCCTTGACGAGGAGCTGACAGCCAGCCCCTTCGTGGTAACCCCGTGGGCGCACATGGCAATGGCGGCTAACCAAGCCAGTGTGAGGACGCACACTCCCCGCACCGCGGCCGCGCCTCCCCCGCTGTGGTTGTAGTTGTTGTTGTTGTTATTGTTTCATGGGGAAGATGGGAGGAGGTATAGGGAGGTCCTAAACTCACTACTGGTGCCATACAATCACATTCTGGTGCAACGAAGAGTCAGAATTAATGGAAACGAGTCCTTAACTGACATAGACTAAGAATAACTAGCAAGATGTCCGAAAGTTGTCTACGTGAGATGCGGTGGACCTGGGCACGACATTTAATGGGGGAAGAAGGGGAAGGTCGGTTCTACAGAGTGTTGTTTACAGACAATGGGACTAGGGAATGGGGGATTGGGGATAGTTGGGGAGTATTGGGGAAATAGGGGAATATTTACAAGCGGATATGGAGGCCAAATCCCATATCCACAACAGTATGTAATATGAATATAAGTATGTAATATGAATATAAGTATGTAATATGAATATAAGTATGTAATATGAATAAAAGTATGTAATATGAATAAAAGTATGTAATATGAATATAAGTATGTAATATGAATATAAGTATGTAATATGAATAAAAGTATGTAATATGAATAGAAGTATGTAATATGAATAAAAGTATGTAATATGAATAAAAGTATGTAATATGAATAAAAGTATGTAATATGAATATAAGTATGTAATATGAATATAAGTATGTAATATGAATAGAAGTATGTAATATGAATAGAAGTATGTAATATGAATAAAAGTATGTAATATGAATAAAAGTATGTAATATGAATATAAGTATGTAATATGAATAAAAGTATGTAACATGAATAAAAGTATGTAATATGAATAGAAGTATGTAATATGAATAAAAGTATGTAATATGAATAGAAGTATGTAATATGAATAAAAGTATGTAATATGAATAAAAGTATGTAATATGAATAGAAGTATGTAATATGAATAAAAGTATTAGACGATAGGGCATGTGGTCCTAAGAGCTTGTCTTGTGGTCTCCATCTCCCGACTAAATAAAACTTATTTTATAATTCAGTTAAATATTTTTTATGAATTATCGTTCATATTCCCGTGTCATCGGTTGGAGCATTTTGTCGAATTTTAGGTTAGAATAACTAATATTTCGTCGGTAAAATAATTATCACGATCTCGATATTTATCCAATCAAATTGTACGTTTCATTTATCAACGTTGCTGCGATTTTTCATTTATGCGATTGGTCCGGAAAATATCAACATGGGCCTCATATAGCAAAAGGAGCCAATCAGCAACATCGTACAAGAGTGCTGCGGTCCGGCGAATAGCGGGTCACGTGTGTAAACAGATGTTGTTTGGTGAAAAGTATCGGTGAAAATGGCATCAGTTGGTGTCAAATTTGGTGTAAAAAATAGGTGTTATGCACATGTTCCAGGTGCCGGTGGTGATATTGTGCCATTTACCGAAAAAAGGTGGAGAACATTCTTGAGTGCTGTAGATATTTGGAGCGATTTGGTGGGAAACCAGGCCGATTTAGCGAGGTCTTTCGTCCGCGATCATGGTCTACACCGCAGCGCATGTGAAAGTGCATTGCCGGTCCCTGAAACTGGGGGTTGCCACGCAGTGTGTTACCGGTATTTCACTGATTCTACCAAGCAAAAACGTGCCCAAACTGCTAAACAGATGCATCAGAATGTCACCCAATCATCCGGTAAGTTTAAAAGTAGCCTACAAATACATCACGAATGAGAAAATTGCATGTACAATCACGTAGGGAGGCCTATGAAATTGGGTCAGGTCAGTCCCAAATGTTGTGATTTGTGTCGTCTACATGAATCGTAAAATGTGGGACTTTTGTTTTTACATGTAGTAGATCGATGTATACACTTATGAGTTTAATATTTTGTGTTTGTTGTATACATAACTGGATCCCTCTGCATGTTCTTCAAGCGGAGACATAGACAAACATACATCTGCTACATCTGATGCAAGACACTTGCGTTCCACTTCTAACATTGCAAAACAGCCGACTAAATCTTCTCACATCTTGCCAGCAGTTTGTATCGTATGCAGGAGTGGTAAGACATTTCAGGATTCAAGAGGCAGAAAGCAGAAAGAACCATTGACGCTTTGTGAACAGATTGATGGAGGCAAGCTTCGACTAGCTGCAGAGGAAAAAGATGACAAAAATATTCTTGTTCATATCAGAGATCGTGACTGTGTAGCTATAGAAGTCAGATATCACCGGAGCTGCTACAAGGGATACACAGACTATTTGAGAAGATCTAACCCTCAACATGTTCATGCAGCTACAGAACAGATATATTCTCAAGCATTTGACAGTTTTTGTAACTATACAATTGACCAGAAAATTCTGAAGAACAAAGAGATCTACCGGCTTATGTCATTGAAACGTATCTTTGATAAGGCAGTAAAAGACATTGAAGGGAAGGACTCGTCCAACTACAAAACCCATAGCCTGAAACAAAGAACCAGAAGGAGATATCCCCAGCTTTGCTTCATGCAGCCCAAAAAAAAATACCAGAGTGAACTGGTATACATTGACACCCTATCAGCTGAAGAGCTTGTAAGGGATACGGTCACCTCAGAAACAGACACAAATACAACCGACACAGATACAGCTGATGCTGAGGAGTCTCCACCTCCAGTGAAACGGCCAAAACAGTGCAACAGAAGACAGGTCGTACCTCAAATATCATCTTTAAGAGAGCGTTATTCAACAGCCCTAGAACTGAAGAATGCTGTGATGGATACAACAAACTCTACAACTCTTCCCTGGCCTCCAACCTCAGGTGACTTAACCATGGATGCTGCCCGCCAGATAGTTCCAACCATGCTATACAACTTTCTTGCATGGGTTGTTGGAGCATCTGATGATCCAGAGGGTGTAAACCGTGTAAAGGTTGGTGATGTGCAAGACCATCGAATATTAACCATTGCCCAGGACATCATCTACCTAGCTACTAAAGGCAAGACAATGTTACCGAAGCAGTCATCTCTAGCAATGGCGATACGGCATCTTAGTGGATCGGCACAGCTAATAGGCTTACTTAATGGTTTTGGCTATAGCATTTCGCAAACCAGTGTTCTCGAGCATGATACTGCCATGGCACAGCAAGAAGTCCAACGAGGTTCTACATCTCTTCCATCGTGCTTGCAGAAGTCTGTCTTCACAACTCTCATCTGGGACAACAATGATTTTGGGGAGCAGACACTTTCGGGAAAAGACACAACCCATAATACCAACGGCATAGCTGTGCAGCATGCAGAGATTCATCAGGATGCAGATGCACATTCTACACTTCCACCAGTACAAGGAATGAGAAAGACAAGAAAGCGCTCACTACCAGCACCACATACAGAGGTGGTTACATTCAGTGGTGAGAAGAAGTCGTCCCCGAAGGCATCTGCTGGCAATATGAAGCTGGAAATGACACACTATGAGCCAACTTTATATCCTCACAAGAAGAAAGATGCCGCCTTCTACATTACAAAATGGCCACAGAAACGTCTTCTTCCTGCTTGGACTGGATTCAATCAGTTACTGACATCCAGCATCCCACCAAAAGCAACCATTGCATACCTTCCTGTTGTAAATGCTAGTCCAACTGATCTGAATACTGTGAATACCATCCTCCATCGAAGCATTGAAATAGCAGACCAACTGGAGCTCCCGTCAGTTGTAGTAGTGATGGATCAGGCTATTTATGCCAAGGCCCAGACAATCAGATGGCAAACACCTATTTTCATGGACAGAATTGTGATAAGACTTGGGGCATTCCATACAACCATGACAGCTTTGGCGTGTGTGGGAAAAAGATTTCAGGATGCGGGATTGCAAGATGTCCTTATTGAATCCAGTGCAGTGGCACCAGGTTCTGTGAGCGGTGTGATGAATGGCCACAACTACAACAGAAGCATCCGCTGCCACAAACTTATGGCAGAGGCATTACATCGGCTTTGCTGGCAAAGCTTTATGGAGAGTGTTCCTTTGGAAATGCAAGAGCAGTATCGAGATGTGAATTCATCATTACAATCATCATTCCCAGGCCAGTATGTGCAGCATGTGGAAGGCGCATCCTTTCAGGCCATGATGAATGAATATGACAGTTTCATCACAGAGGGGAACAAGATTGCTACCTTTGCTTTTTGGAACTCCTACTTGGAAATGATAGAGGACATCCTCCTTTTCATCAGGGCTACACGGGAAGGAAACTGGCACCTTCATCTTGCTGCAGTTAGGGCACTCCTACCGTGGATATTTGCCTATGACCGAACCAACTACTCACGTTACCTCCCAGTCTATTGGTTTGAGATGAGCCAGCTACCTACTTCACATCAGTACATCTACAAATAATTGGTCAGTGGACACTTTGCCGTTCAGCGACAAGATACTCACGGGTTTGCACAGGTAGCTTGTGATATGACGATCGAGCAAACGGCGAATAGAGACTCCAAAACAAGAGGTGGGATCAAAGGGTTCTCAACCAACCAAGGAGCTACCAATCGTTGGATACGAGCGCACCATCAACGAGCAGCGATAACCAGACAATGTGAAGAGATGGCTGGCAAAGGGCAGAAATCTTCAAAAAGGGCAGACCTTACCAACAGTCGAATGACTAGGGATGAAGACGACGTAAACAACATAATGAGTACCATCACGAGCATGACGAATCCTTTCGAAAATGACCCGGAAATGGATGCTAATGATCTGGTTCACTTGTCATCTGGAGTCATTGCACCAGATGATGTGTATTCTGACCTCATGACCGCAAAAGTAAAGGGCGATGAAGCTTTCGTCAATTTTTCTAAAAGCCGCTTGCAAGGTAATGATGTAGACCTGAACAAAACGCTGAAGAAGATGAAACTGAAAACATTTTCAGATGCAGGCAAGCAAACCATCAAGGTTAAAGGGAAAGATGTTACTTTGAAAAGTGATCGTGAGTTGTTGGCAAGGCTGGTCATCATTGGCAAAGTACGAAAAGTGAATCTCAAAAGCATGATGACATACTCGTTGCGCCCGTATCCACCAGCCCTTGCGACTTATGAGGGATGCTTTTGTTAAAACTAACAAGGTGAGGCTGCTACACTACCTAGAAAGTGTACCTGAGAGTTCCCCTGTCGTGGACCCACCAAAGGGAGGCGTATGGGTAGTTGATGGCATGGCCATGCTTCAGCAAATGAGTTCAAAAGGAATGCCCGCAAGCATGGGTCAACTGGCGGAAAAAATTCTGAGACAGTTAGTGTACCTGGCACTAAGTAGTAGCTCCAACTCTGTACACTTTGTAACAGACACGTATCCATCGATCAGTATTAAGGGTGCTGAGAGGAAACGACGGGCAGCGAGTGGTTCCCAGAGGATTAAAATATCCAAGGCAGACCAACCTGTACCTAAACAATGGAAGAAATATCTGGCAAACAGCTTCAATAAGGAACAGCTAGTTCACTTCTTGTTCAACCATTGGAGTACTTGTGGAGAGGAGAACTTTAAGGGCATCACACTGTATGTTGCACATGGCAAGATGTGTCATTCCATCACACCAATAAATGGTACCATCAGCATTGAAGAAATACCGCAGCTCCATTCCACCTAAGAGGAGGCTGACACCAGGATGCTCCTACATGCACATTAGATCAGCACCCAAGGCATCAGAAGCATCATCATCAAAAGCCCAGACACTGACGTGTTTGTTATTGGTGTGGCACTTGTATCGCACCTTGTGGGTTCCCAGTTGTATTTCCACACTGGCAGAGACGACAATGTACGTACCATTGACTTACAGGCCATACAGCAGGAGCTTGGAGATGACATCGCAAAAGCCATCATAGGTCTCCACTGTTTCACAGGATGCGATTCTGTAAGTTCCTTTTATGGCAAAGGGAAAACAAAAGCAATCAAACTTCTCACCCAAAATAAATCCTTTTCCCATGCGTGTCAAATGCTTGGCGAGTCTTTCTCCGTAACAGACGAGCTTGTTTCTTTACTGGAGGACTTCGTTTGCAAGCTTTACAGCCAGCAGGGGTACAGTCATGTCAACGATGCACGGTATTCTATGTTTTCGATGGCTACAAGAAACGAAAGTGTCATGCCACCAAACCGAGATGCCCTCATCAAATACGTACAACGAGCCAACTTCCAGGCAGCTGTTTGCAAGCGCAGCTTTCACAATCACCCAGATATCCCAACACCAGCTGGACATGGTTGGAAATTGATCGATGGCAGCCTCTCAATAAACTGGATGGAAATGCAACCTGCTCAACAGAGCATTCTTGAACTCTCACGCTGCACCTGCAAGAAGTCCAAGTGCAAAGCATCAGATGCAGATGACCAGTGTTGTGTGTCTTTGGGGGCTATGTTGTACCGAACTGTGCGAGTGCAAGAACTGTGACAACATGCATGTACGCGATGACGATGCTGAAGAAAGTGAAGAAGAAATGGATGAAGTTGGAGATATCTGCTTCGATGAAGAAAACTTTGAAGAGGAAGAATCTTTTTAATTGTAAGGAAAACTTACTTGGGATTATAACTCTGGAATACCTTTCGCACCTATTCACTGATAATAGAATAAAGGGCAATTTGTACATGGTGCAAAAAGGGTATTCCAGAGTTATGCCTTGCCTTGTTTTCAGAATGTGCACTCATACATTGTATATCAATTAGATGTCAAGTAAAAGTTGGCTGCATGAAAGACAAGCACGTGGTATGGTTTTTAAGTAAACTTGACTTTTAAATATGTTTATTCAGCAAAGCAATGGGTGTATTTTAATTCAATCTAAAGGTTGCTATTAGATTTGGGAATTTTTTTGTGCTTAAATGAAAAGATCTCATGATAAACATGAAAATACATGGTTGTTAGAAGGAAAAAAATATCAGTTCAGTTTTGTTATTTTCCACGTATTCATCAACCGTGTGGTATTTAAAAAAAAAAAAATCTAGTGAACGTTATTTTTGGGGACAATAATTAAAATAATAAATTTTGAACAATTCCTGTAAATGTTGGGCCATAATGAGGATCATAATGTGTAAAGAAACCATTTTAAACAGCATATCTGTTGCTCTCACTTGTTCCCTTTTAAAAGGCACTACTTGTTTGACGCATTATTTTTAGGCGGAAATTACTAATTAATGCTCCACTTTTGAGCGTGGGAACAAAGGGGATATTGATAAGACATGCAATACCTATATTTTAAGACATAATATATGTAGTTCCAATATGGAGACCACAAAAAGCACTTTCTGAAGGGATTTTGACTACATGCCCTATAGTCTATATGTAATATGAATATAAGTATGTAATATGAATAAAAGTATGTAATATGAATAGAAGTATGTAATATGAATAAAAGTATGTAATATGAATAGAAGTATGTAATATGAATAAAAGTATGTAATATGAATATAAGTATGTAATATGAATAGAAGTATGTAATATGAATATAAGTATGTAATATGAATAAAAGTATGTAATATGAATATAAGTATGTAATATGAATAGAAGTATGTAATATGAATAAAAGTATGTAATATGAATATAAGTATGTAATATGAATATAAGTATGTAATATGAATATAAGTATGTAATATGAATAGAAGTATGTAATATGAATATAAGTATGTAATATGAATATAAGTATGTAATATGAATAAAAGTATGTAATATGAATATAAGTATGTAATATGAATAAAAGTATGTAATATGAATAGAAGTATGTAATATGAATAAAAGTATGTAATATGAATAGAAGTATGTAATATGAATATAAGTATGTAATATGAATATAAGTATGTAATATGAATATAAGTATGTAATATGAATAAAAGTATGTAATATGAATATAAGTATGTAATATGAATATAAGTATGTAATATGAATAGAAGTATGTAATATGAATAAAAGTATGTAATATGAATAAAAGTATGTAATATGAATAAAAGTATGTAATATGAATAAAAGTATGTAATATGAATAGAAGTTTGTAATATGAATAAAAGTATGTAATATGAATAGAAGTATGTAATATGAATATAAGTATGTAATATGAATATAAGTATGTAATATGAATATAAGTATGTAATATGAATAAAAGTATGTAATATGAATATAAGTATGTAATATGAATATAAGTATGTAATATGAATAGAAGTTTGTAATATGAATAAAAGTATGTAATATGAATAGAAGTATGTAATATGAATATAAGTATGTAATATGAATATAAGTATGTAATATGAATAAAAGTATGTAATATGAATATAAGTATGTAATATGAATATAAGTATGTAATATGAATAGAAGTATGTAATATGAATAGAAGTTTGTAATATGAATAAAAGTATGTAATATGAATAGAAGTATGTAATATGAATATAAGTATGTAATATGAATATAAGTATGTAATATGAATATAAGTATGTAATATGAATAGAAGTATGTAATATGAATAGAAGTTTGTAATATGAATAAAAGTATGTAATATGAATAGAAGTATGTAATATGAATATAAGTATGTAATATGAATATAAGTATGTAATATGAATATAAGTATGTAATATGAATAAAAGTATGTAATATGAATAGAAGTATGTAATATGAATATAAGTATGTAATATGAATATAAGTATGTAATATGAATATAAGTATGTAATATGAATAAAAGTATGTAATATGAATAGAAGTTTGTAATATGAATAAAAGTATGTAATATGAATTGAAGTATGTAATATGAATATAAGTATGTAATATGAATATAAGTATGTAATATGAATAAAAGTATGTAATATGAATAAAAGTATGTAATATGAATATAAGTATGTAATATGAATATAAGTATGTAATATGAATAGAAGTATGTAATATGAATAAAAGTATGTAATATGAATATAAGTATGTAATATGAATAAAAGTATGTAATATGAATAAAAGTATGTAATATGAATAAAAGTATGTAATATGAATAGAAGTTTGTAATATGAATAAAAGTATGTAATATGAATAAAAGTATGTAATATGAATAAAAGTAAGTGGACTTGTGGACATTGTCCACAATTGTCCACTTGTAAGTGGACATTGGGACTGACACAATCTGTCAATTTCCCGACCCGGATCTCAGTCAATGGAGTATCTTCTCTTCTGGACTTGGTTATGACTTATGACTAACTTCCCTGCAAATGTCTGCTGCTCTTCTTCTGCTCCAATCGGTTCTTCTGATCATGTGCTTGTTAAAGTGGACATCTCACTGGTCATTCTCAGAGAGCCTCCTCAGCGCCGACGAGTCTGGTATTTCACTCAGGCCGACTGGCACTATCTGCAAGCAGCCATCAATCAACTGGACTGGTCTCCCATCTCTAATGCCTCTGACATCAATTCTTCCTGGGAATTCTTCCAAAGCAAACTGCTCTCTCTCATGCACAGATTTATCCCATCTCGTCTTCAGTTGTCTTACCCTTCCTCCCGTCCATGGTACACTGAATCTTGTGGTGAGGCAGTTGCCCTGAAACAACTTGCCTTTGCGTCTTGGAAGGCAAATACAACTGAAGGCAATCTCAGTTCCTTCCACCAAGCTCGAAACAAGTGTGTTTCTACCCTCAGGAGTGCCAGGAAGCACTATCTCTCCACACTCAAGATTGAACTCTCAAACCTGCCTCCTTCCTCCAAATCCTGGTGGCGTCTGGTCAAATGCGTTTCTGGTGTTTGTTCCCCCTCCATCCCCTCCCTTACCTCAAATGGCTACACAGTTGACACCGCACGTGACAAAGCCGAATGCCTCAACTCTGTGTTTGCCTCAAAATCTTGTGCCACAAACCCATCTCTCGCTGTTCCCACCTTTCCCAGTCGAACCCAACTGCTCCTGGACTCTGTGTCCTTCTCTCCTGACAAGGTGGAGAAGTTTTTATCAAACCTCGACTCTGATTCTGCAACTGGACCAGATGGCATCAGCCCTCGGGTCCTAAAATCCTGCTCTGCCGCTCTATCTCACCCTCTCTCTGTTCTTTTCACCCTCTCTTTTGCTCAAGGTCATCTGCCAGCATCTTGGAAATCAGCAAACATTACCGCTTTACACAAAAAAGGTGCAAAAACAGATCCTTGCAACTACAGACCAATCAGCCTGCTCCCAATTATCAGCAAAGTCATGGAATCCATCATTGCTTCAGATATCAAATCCTTCCTCTTCTCCAATGGCTTGATCTCTGATCATCAATTTGGATTCAGACCAGGTCATTCTACTCTGGACATGTTGCTTCTGCTGTCTCAACAATGGATGGAGGTCCTCAATGCCAAACAGGAAATCAGAGCTGTCTCACTTGACATATCACGTGCCTTCGATACGGTCTGGCACCCAGCTCTGCTCACCAAACTCACCTCCTATGGTATTCAGGGAAATCTCCACTCATGGCTTGCGTATTTCCTCTCTGGTCGTAGGCAACGTGTGGCCCTGAATGGATTTCTCTCATCTTCCCTTCCTGTTCTGGCTGGAGTTCCCCAAGGCAGTGTTCTGGGCCATGTGCTATTTCTGGTCTTCATCAATGACCTCTCCGACTCTCTGGAAAATCCTCTCTATCTCTTTGCTGATGACTCCACTATCTGCCGCTCCATTCCTCATCCCTCAGATCGGCAGTCTGCAGCCTCCTCACTCTCTGCAGACCTGGACAAAATCACAGACTGGTCAAACAAGTGGAACATGTCTTTCAATCCTGACAAATCTCACACTCTTACAATGTCTCTCCGAAAGTACCGACTGGACAACCCTCCTCTCCAAGAAGTTCTGTCGCTCAAGCTTTTGGGTCTCACTATCTGCCATGATCTTTCTTGGGAAAACCACATTTCCAAGCTGGTCTCCAAAGCCAGTTGCCGACTGGGCATCCTCCGTCATGCGAAGTCCTTCCTTGGCACACCTGAGCTCCTCACCACATACAAGGCTTTCATCCGCAGCTCAATGGAATACTGTTCCCCCCTCTGGGGTGGTGCTCCTGCCTCACACCTTGCTCGGCTTCACGCTGTTGAGGCCAAAGCTTTCAGAATCATTGGAATCTCCTGCGATGTAGTCAACTCCGAGGGCCTTTCACTCACTCACCGCAGGCAGGTTGGTGGTCTTTCTGTCTTCTACCGACTCCTCTCCGGCCTTGCTCACCCAGCTCTCTCTGTGCTCTGTCCCCCCAATATTCCTTCAGGTCGCACAAGATCTGCCTCCAACCCTCTTATGGTTAAACTGCCAAAGTCTAGGCTCTCTGCTCACCTTCACTCTTTCATTCCCCTTTTCTCCCGCCTCTGGAACAAACTCCCCCACTCCCTTCAATCGCACTCCTCCCTCCAGGTCTTTAAAACAGCTGTTCACCACCATCTCTTATCTTCCCCCATCGAAAACCTTGATCTTTTCTACCCCCGGTAATTCACCCCAGAGTCCTTGCAGTGTTGATATGTTTTATTCCTCTCCCACCTCCCCCCAAGTCCTCCCGATGTCCATGCTCTCAAATGTTGTGTTTGTGTCCTTCCCCCTCTCTCCCCATCTTGTCTGCCGCTCCCCTTGTTTTTTGTGTTTTGTGTATCGGTTTGTCTTTTTGTGTGATTAATGTTAGCTCTTTCACGAGCCTCGATCTTGTATACAAAAAAAAAGAAAAAAAAAAAGTATGTAATATGAATATAAGTATGTAATATGAATATAAGTATGTAATATGAATAAAAGTATGTAATATGAATAAAAGTATGTAATATGAATAGAAGTATGTAATATGAATAAAAGTATGTAATATGAATATAAGTATGTAATATGAATAAAAGTATGTAATATGAATATAAGTATGTAATATGAATATAAGTATGTAATATGAATAAAAGTATGTAATATGAATATATGTATGTAATATGAATATAAGTATGTAATATGAATAAAAGTATGTAATATGAATATAAGTATTGTTACTGATCGCGGTTTAGGATGTTGTTTGCCGAGCGAAGGCTCCGCGACCGAACAGTTGTTCCCCGACTCACCCGATTCACCCAGAACTTTGGCCGTATCGCACCGCAGCTGCCCAATCTGGAAAAGACTAAAACGACGAAATGCAAAGAGGAAAAGGAATAAGACGAGAAGACGGACAGAAGAGTAATTGGATTTATTATACACACAAGCAAAAAGAAAGCAGTCACGTTTATTTACAACACATAAGACGCAGGTGACACAGTGCAAATACTAGCTTATACAGACTTAATTAAATACCCAGGGACAAGACACACAGAACAAACTCACGTACACAAGAAGGGTGGAAAGGCAGGAGGTGGATGGCTGGAGGGAGAGGAAGGTCCAAGGGGGTCCTGCAGCACGATCGGCGCGTTTAGCAGCCGCCGTTCCTTCGCGGCCCTGTTCAAAACCGCCGTCCAGGCCCCAAGCGGCTGTTGGGTGTTGTTGCTGCTGTGGCCGCCGCTTGCTTTGCCAGGACTCGTCTGACTCGTCTGGTCCAAACCCTCAACTCAACAACACTCTTGCACGTCTCCCTGTCCAACCACTCTTTCTCTCTTGGTCCAACCACTCTTTCTCTTTCTTGGTCCAACCACTCTTTCTCTCTCTTGGTCCACTCACTCCTCACCACCGACCACACCACGCTTCTTGCGCGCGCGCCTTTATAGCGCCTCCGGCGATCAAGCCGCCGGCCTTCAGGACACGCCCATCGGTGTGCTCACCTCGGCCCTGGTTGGTCACGCGACCCTCTGGCTCCGCCCTTGATGACGACGGGCGGGCACGCCCCTCTTCCCCGACCCGAGCACATGTTCAATGGTGGTTTTGGAGGGGATGTAATTGGCAATCGAGGCTTGGCAATGACGAAAGGGGATGTGAAAGGAAATGGAGATTTTGGGGATGGGAATGAAAGGGGATCTATTCTCTTTCACTGGTGCAATGGAGTACTTCAATTAATGGGAGACACAGCCTTACCCTAAAACACAGAATAAGATATAACTATCGAACAGGGGTATTCTATTATTGGCTGACGTGTATGCTTGTGGACTAATTATGGGATGCCCTTTCACCTTTACACAGCTCCGGAGGCAGGGGGCGCAGAATAAACAATAATAATAATAATAAAGCACACAATCAAAAAAATACAGTCCTCATATCCGCAACACTGCACCCTCCTCCTCTTAGGCACGTCCCGGGCCTACAACTTTTATTTAGTGTGACACGTAGGTGTAGTTCCCTCTACTTTTAACCTGACCCTGAGTGCGACAGTTTTAAAACATAAATAAATGTGTCCCGCTGCTCCATTGCACCCTGCCTAACAGACTTACGCCCACAGTTAACCGAATTGCGGAATGGTCTTCAAACTATACACTGACGGTGGGGAGCATTATTTACAATGACGCTATTTTTATTTACAAAACTAACCCAGGACCTGTGATTGTTCTTTCTGGGGGGGAGACAGTCTGCTCTGCATCAATGCACCATGAAAGCACCCAAAAACGCACCAATACACACCCAAGCACCAATCGGTGCAGTCACCATTGTTCAAGAATAAAAAATAAATCAACAACCCCTAACCCTGCAGGTGATCTCTTGCTCTTCGGCTCCCTCTGCTGGTTATTATTATTTGTTCTTCCAGATGTTGTCATTCCTTTGCTTTGCTTACTGGCGGCCTATTTGTATTAAAACTTGCACCCAATGTGTCCATTTTTATTTATTTTATTTATGGCCCACAGGGCCGACTACGTGTGGTTCACCTGTGGGGCATCGGTGCCCTGTGGCCAAGGTCCGCCACCAAGATTTCGGGCCCTCATGGCTGGTTCCAGCAGAGGGGCCATGCCCCAACCCATGGGGTCCATAAGTGGTGCTTGGCCACAGACATGTGGTCCATAATGTGGTGCATCGATGCAGACAGCTGGTTCTGGGAATTCCGGGCACACAATGGAGGACTCACGCACGCTCCCCTCGGCACCCAATGGCGCACAGGTCATGTGGGAGACAAAAGAGACAATTGAGCGAGGGGTAAGGTCACAAGGGTACACATCAATAAGGCAATGCAAGGCGAAATGCGTACGGAGGGCGAAGTGAGAAAGCTCGTCCCTACCGTACGTCACCCCCCTGTCACCTACACTACCCTTGCCCTTACCCCATATTTACAAAATCTACCCATTTACAAATTCGTCACTACTGTCACGTCTTCCCCATATTTCTCCTATACCAAATTCGTCTCCACAATCCCTCTACTTCAAAATTTGCCATCACCAAATTCATCATCAATCCTCATAAGGAGGAAGAGATGGAACATCAAAGCACAATGTCACACCCACGTCATGATGCGTCTCACAATCCAAACATTTGCATCATAAAAAATAATCAAAACATGGCATGGTGTGGAGTACCTGTCACCTCAGGTGAGTGGATGCAGATGGTGTGAGGAGATCCTTCATCCTAACTATCCTCTAAATGATTTTAACACACTTTACACTACCCGGGGTCTTTCCCTGCCAATCCATTGGCCAACTTACACTATGGGTTCTAAAAACCAATTCCCATTGACCAAACTGTGGTGCTTCTCAATTTGGGGTCTCACTCCCCCGATTCATCTCCCGGTGCCCTCGCACAATTTCTGGGCTGCGACGTGTAGCTCTCCCAGCAGGTCTACCCACCTGCACACCTCCACCACTGCAGTTGCCACCCGAGCTTACCTAGCTCCTCACCCTAACCTAACTAACTGGGGAAAGCCCCTCCTGGCTCTGTCACCCCACTCGGTGCCCTCTGGCACTGGGCTACCCGGGTCCGTCCTCCGGATCCTCGGGCCCCATCCACAACAACTACTACCGGCTCCCAGAGCCCACCTGCAGCCTCACCTGGCCGACATCCTCACAGTGGTGGAGTGCCCAAACCAACTACACACACTAACAGGCTACACGCCCAGCCATTTCCACAACACTAATGCACCCATCCAAAGACCATTCTTTCACCCGCACCACAGATGCCAATATCCAACCACAATTTACCTGTACCCTCTACCTAACACTTACACTACCCGCCCCGGGTATCCGTGATGGGGGTCCACTCTTCCCCCATTCACACCTTCGCACCATCCACTCCACTCCACAATTTCCACCATACTCACTCCACGACCATCCATTCCAATACTCCATACCATTTATTCCATACACCTGTCCTCCATTCCTGTTGTTGCACACCTGTGCACTCACACCTGGTGCCACCTGCACCCTCCTTTCTTCCTGGACCAGTTGGTCAACACAACACGCAATCACCACTACTCCCTCATACACTGCTCCATACACCTGTTCAGTTGCACAACTGTTCAATCACACCTGTTCACCACACCTGTTCCTCGCACACTTTCAATCCTCACACGGCATCATCTAAACTACCTGTTGCCCTGCTAACTTAGTGCTCCCCGTCTTCCCTTTAAACTAAGCACATACCACGTCATTATCATCCACGCTAATCTACCTGCGTCCCCACTACAGGTATCCTTGTCACTAACTAACCTTAACGTCACCTAATGTCATCTTCGCTAGCTCCCTACACACAATATCCTAACCCACCCGGGCTAGTTTTCACTGCCATCAACCCCATAATCTAGTGCTCCTTTGCCCCCCCTTGTGAGGGATGACAGAGTTGCCATCCCACCACATCGGGGAGGTCCTACTATAAATTTTGTTCGTCCAAATCCAACAAATCAAAAATTTGCCATTTACTGCTAATCACCGTACCAATCATCAAATTTTGCTTTTTTTTTAATTTCGGGTCCAAAACACTAACCTCATCACTCGTCTACTTATTAGATCCTCTCGGTGCGCCAATTCACGTCTACAGCCCGGCTTCGTACAGCCGAGCAATGAACGCGGGTTGTTTTGTGCCAGCGGCTGGATACGTCCCGCATTCGGGGCAGGGACGGGGGCTTACCCGGGCCGAGATCCCACGCACCACCTCGGCGTGGAGCCATCCAATGTCCCGATCTCGACCTGCCGGCACGTCTCAACAAAAAGTGGTCGCCAGGACGACCCTTCCTATCGGGCTGCCCGCTCCGCCTAGTTGAGCACGGACGCGGCCATTCCAAGCGAGGCCCAGCGTGGATCGCGTACGGCGGTCCTTTCGAACCCGCCGTGGCTCGGATCCCCGCTGGTTCTCGCGGCACGCGAAGCCCGGCACGCACCGAGGGCCCGATTCGGCTAAAAGTCGCTCTAACCGCTAACCCGGTTACCGTCTATGCCTCACCTGCATGCTTACACGCATACGCTACCCCTTTCTTGCCCATACATCCAGCTGTTCCCATGCTCCTCGTCGTACCTTCTCTAACACACCCAGGTACACTCATTCCACTCACAGACTTGGTCACACACCTGACCACCGAACACTTTGGCACACATTCGTTGTTCGCACACCTCACCAACACACCTCTTCGCGCCCCCTCCTCGGTCACCTCCTCTGTGACAATCACAGGTGTGCTCTCACCCGCACACCCAACCACGTGCCTCACGACCAACTCAAGTGTGCATTCCCACACACGCTCAACCATTCCAGGTGTGCATCCTTCCATTCCAGGTGTACATCCTCGCTCACCTGTCACAACCAACTCACGCTCCGTGTCACTCTTACTACTCTCACCTCCACTCTTGACAGCGCACTCACCCTTACTCTCGACAGCGCACTCTTTCCCCATGCACCTGTCCGTTACACACCCTTCTCGCGCATCCTCTTGCGCACACTCTTTCGTTACTTCCTCCGTAACACTTACCACACCGCGCTTCCATGTGCTCCCTCGCACACGCGCTTCGACCAACTCACTCTTGACGGCACACTCTCCCGTTACATCCTCTGTAACACTCCTCACTACGTGTACACTTTCTCGTTACATCCTCTGTAACACTCACCACAGGTGTACACTCTCTCGTTACTTCCTCTGTAACACTCACCACAGGTGTACACTCTCTTGTTACTTCCTCTGTAACACTCACCACAGGTGTACACTCTCTCGTTACTTCCTCCGTAGCCCCGAGACCTCCTCACTCACACCTCGTCGTATCCCCTCTTTCATCTCCTCCATCTCTTTTGTAGATGCCACCCTCATCTGTCCCAATTCATCCCTCTGAGCATCCAATTTGGTTTCTACCCCGATTTTTACCTCCTCTATCTGCTCTCCCATTTGTTTAATTTCTCGGGCGGATTGCTCCCCTATCTCCCGCAATTTGCCTTCCATCCTATTTTCTAGCCCCATTAACCCATTTTTCATCCCCTCTATCTGATTCTCCTGGGCAGCCATTCTATTTTCCACTCCCGTTAACCCATGTTTCATCCCTTCTATCCCATTGTCTAACCCCTCAAATTTCTTGTCTAATTCCCCGATTTGATTTCCTAGTCGCTCCCCCATTCTGTTTTCCATTTTCTCCATTTCCCTGGCTCTTTTTTCGTTGTCGCACTTCGACTCTGCCATGTATTCGCTAAACCGTGCCATGAACTGCTGCATGTCAAACGGCTGCATGTTAAAGCCCGCTGATACAGCGGGCTCGGCTACCGCGCGCTCGTGCGAGGCGCCTTTTTGCACGCCTGAAACCTCGTGCGCGAGAGCGCCATTTTGTGCGCCTGATACCCCCTCAACCACATTGCCAATGTTCTCCTCCTCTCTTTCATCCACATACATTTCCCCGAGGTCCTGGGTCGATTCTACCCCGTCTATCTCTCCCAGCGGCATCCCGTCGCCTTGACCAGCCATGGCGCGATTTCAAAATTCGGGTTTTGTAAAACAAAAGCAATTTCGGTACTTTGTAATTTTGAGCGCGTTAAGCGCGCTTCGGGTCCAATCTCACTTCCTGACACCAATTGTTACTGATCGCGGTTTAGGATGTTGTTTGCCGAGCGAAGGCTCCGCGACCGAACAGTTGTTCCCCGACTCACCCGATTCACCCAGAACTTTGGCCGTATCGCACCGCAGCTGCCCAATCTGGAAAAGACTAAAACGACGAAATGCAAAGAGGAAAAGGAATAAGACGAGAAGACGGACAGAAGAGTAATTGGATTTATTATACACACAAGCAAAAAGAAAGCAGTCACGTTTATTTACAACACATAAGACGCAGGTGACACAGTGCAAATACTAGCTTATACAGACTTAATTAAATACCCAGGGACAAGACACACAGAACAAACTCACGTACACAAGAAGGGTGGAAAGGCAGGAGGTGGATGGCTGGAGGGAGAGGAAGGTCCAAGGGGGTCCTGCAGCATGATCGGCGTGTTTAGCAGCCGCCGTTCCTTCGCGGCCCTGCTCAAAACCGCCGTCCAGGCCCCAAGCGGCTGTTGGGTGTTGTTGCTGCTGTGGCCGCCGCTTGCTTTGCCAGGACTCGTCTGACTCGTCTGGTCCAAACCCTCAACTCAACAACACTCTTGCACGTCTCCCTGTCCAACCACTCTTTCTCTCTTGGTCCAACCACTCTTTCTCTTTCTTGGTCCAACCACTCTTTCTCTCTCTTGGTCCACTCACTCCTCACCACCGACCACACCACGCTTCTTGCGCGCGCGCCTTTATAGCGTCTCCGGCGATCAAGCCGCCGGCCTTCAGGACACGCCCATCGGTGTGCTCACCTCGGCCCTGGTTGGTCACGCGACCCTCTGGCTCCGCCCTTGATGACGACGGGCGGGCACGCCCCTCTTCCCCGACCCGAGCACATGTTCAATGGTGGTTTTGGAGGGGATGTAATTGGCAATCGAGGCTTGGCAATGACGAAAGGGGATGTGGAAGGAAATGGAGATTTTGGGGATGGGAATGAAAGGGGATCTATTCTCTTTCACTGGTGCAATGGAGTACTTCAATTAATGGGAGACACAGCCTTACGCTAAAACACAGAATAAGATATAACTATCGAACAGGGGTATTCTATTATTGGCTGACGTGTATGCTTGTGGACTAATTGTGGGATGCCCTTTCACCTTTACACAGCTCCGGAGGCAGGGGGCGCAGAATAAACAATAATAATAATAAAGCACACAATCAAAAAAATACAGTCCTCATATCCGCAACAGTATGTAATATGAATAAAAGTATGTAATATGAATATAAGAATGTAATATGAATAAAATATGTAATATGAATATAAGTATGTAATATGAATAAAAGTATGTAATATGAATATAAGAATGTAATATGAATAAAAGTATGTAATATGAATATAAGTATGTAATATGAATATAAGTATGTTATATGAATAAAAAGTATGTAATATCCGAAACGAGTCCTAGCACGAGTCCGAAAAGTGGTTTTGCAACACCAACACAAGTGTGGAAAGTGGTTTTGAAACACTAACACAAGCGCGAAAATGGTTTTCAATGCCAGCACAAGTGCGAAAAGTGGTTTTCAACACTAACACAAGTGCAAAAAGTGGATTTTCAACACCGGCACAAGTTAGACAAGTGGTTTTGAAACACTAACACAATGGCGGAAAGTGGTTTTCAACACTAACACAAGGTTTTGCAACACTAACACAAGTGTGGAAAGTGGTTTTGAAACACTTAACACAAGTGCGAAAAGTGGTTTTCAACACTAACACAAGAGCAAAAAGTGGATTTTCAACACTGGCACAAGTTAGACAAGTGGTTTTCAACCCTGGCACCAACGAGACATGTGGTTATTCAACACTTACAAAAGTGGGAAAAGTGGTTTTGCAACAACAACACAAGTGAGACAAGTGGTTATTCAAGCCTAACACAAGTGCAAACAGTGGTTTTCAACACCAGCATGAGTGCGGAAAGTGGTTTTGCAACACAAATACAAGTGCGGGAAATGGTTTTCAACGTTGGCACAAGTGTGGAAAGCGGTTTTGAAACACTAACCCAAGTGTGAAAAGTGGTTTTCAACACCAGCACGATTGCGGACAGTGGTTTTCAACGCCAGTACAAGTGTGGAAAGTGGTTTTGAAACACTAACACAAGTGCGAAAAGTGGTTTTTCAATACTATCACAAGTGCAAAAAGTGTTTTTTCCACACTAATACAAGTGCAAAAGTGGTTTCCTGCACCAACACATGTGCAAAAAGTGGTTTTTCCACACTAATACAAGTGCAAAAGTGGTTGCCTGTACCAACACAAGTGTGAAAAGTGGTTTTTCAACACTAACACAAGTGCGAAAAGTGGTTTTTCAACACTAACACAAGTGCGAAAAATGGTTTTTCAACACTATCACAAGTGCAAAAAGTGTTTTTTCCACACTAATACAAGTGCAAAAGTGGTTTCCTGCACCAACACAAGTGCGAAAAGTGGTTTTTCAACACTAACACAAGTGCAAAAAGTGGTTTTTCCACACTAATACAAGTGCAAAAGTGGTTTCCTGCACCAACACAAGTGCGAAAAGTGGTTTTTCAACACTAACACAAGTGCGAAAAGTGGTTTTTCAACACTAACACAAGTGCGAAAAATGGTTTTTCAACACTATCACAAGTGCAAAAAGTGGTTTTGCCACACTAATACAAGTGCAAAAAGTGTTTTTTCCACACTAATACAAGTGCAAAAGTGGTTTCCTGCACCAACACAAGTGCGAAAAGTGGTTTTTCAACACTAACACAAGTGCGAAAAGTGGTTTTTCAACACTATCACAAGTGCAAAAAGTGTTTCTTCCACACTAATACAAGTGCAAAAGTGGTTTCCTGCACCAACACAAGTGCGAAAAGTGGTTTTTCAACACTAACACAAGTGCGAAAAGTGGTTTTTCAACACTAACACAAGTGCGAAAAGTGGTTTTTCCACACTAGTACAAGTGCAAAAGTGGTTTCCTGCACCAACACAAGTGCAAAAAGTGGTTTTTCAACACTAACACAAGTGCGAAAAGTGGTTTTTCAACACTATCACAAGTGCAAAAAGTGTTTTTTCCACACTAATACAAGTGCAAAAGTGGTTTCCTGCACCAACACAAGTGCGAAAAGTGGTTTTTCAACACTAACACAAGTGCGAAAAGTGGTTTTTCAACACTAACACAAGTGTGAAAAGTGTTTTTTCCACACTAATACAAGTGCAAAAGTGGTTTCCTGCACCATCACAAGTGCGAAAAGTGGTTTTTCAACACTAACACAAGTGCGAAAAGTGGTTTTTCAACACTATCACAAGTGCAAAAAGTGTTTTTTCCACACTAATACAAGTGCAAAAGTGGTTTCCTGCACCAACACAAGTGTGAAAAGTGGTTTTTCAACACTAACACAAGTGCGAAAAGTGGTTTTTCAACACTAACACAAGTGCGAAAAGTGGTTTTTCAACACTATCACAAGTGCAAAAAGTGTTTTTTCCACACTAATACAAGTGCAAAAGTGGTTTCCTGCACCAACACAAGTGCGAAAAGTGGTTTTTCAACACTAACACAAGTACGAAAAGTGGTTTTTCAACACTAACACAAGTGCGAAAAGTGGTTTTTCCACACTAATACAAGTGCAAAAGTGGTTTCCTGCACCAACACAAGTGCGAAAAGTGGTTTTTCAACACTAACACAAGTGCGAAAAGTGGTTTTTCAACACTATCACAAGTGCAAAAAGTGTTTTTTCCACAATAATGCAAGTGCAAAAGTGGTTTCCTGCACCAACACAAGTGCGAAAAGTGGTTTTTCAACACTAACACAAGTGCGAAAAGTGGTTTTTCAACACTATCACAAGTGCAAAAAGTGTTTTTTCCACACTAATACAAGTGCAAAAGTGGTTTCCTGCACCAACACAAGTGCGAAAAGTGGTTTTTCAACACTAACACAAGTGCGAAAAGTGGTTTTTCAACACTAACACAAGTGCGAAAAGTGGTTTTTCAACACTAACACAAGTGCGAAAAGTGTTTTTCCACACTAATACAACTGCAAAAGTGGTTTCCTGCACCAACACAAGTGTGAAAAGTGGTTTTTCAACACTAACACAAGTGCGAAAAGTGGTTTTTCAACACTAACACAAGTGCGAAAAGTGGTTTTTCAACACTATCACAAGTGCAAAAAGTGTTTTTTCCACACTAATACAAGTGCAAAAGTGGTTTCCTGCACCAACACAAGTGCGAAAAGTGGTTTTTCAACACTAACACAAGTGCGAAAAGTGGTTTTTCAACACTAACACAAGTGCGAAAAGTGGTTTTTCCACACTAATACAAGTGCAAAAGTGGTTTCCTGCTCCAACACAAGTGCGAAAAGTGGTTTTTCAACACTAACACGAGTGCGAAAAGTGGTTTTTCAACACTATCACAAGTGCAAAAAGTGTTTTTTTCACACTAATACAAGTGCAAAAGTGGTTTCCTGCACCAACACAAGTGCAAAAAGTGGTTTTTCAACACTAACACAAGTGTGAAAAGTGGTTTTTCAACACGAAAACAAGTGCGAAAAGTGGTTTTTCAACACTAACACAAGTGCGAAAAGTGGTTTTTCAACACTATCACAAGTGCAAAAAGTGTTTTTGCCACACTAATACAAGTGCAAAAGTGGTTTCCTGCACCAACACAAGTGTGAAAAGTGGTTTTTCAACACTAAAACAAGTGCGAAAAGTGGTTTTTCAACACTAACACAAGTGCGAAAAGTGGTTTTTCAACACTATCACAAGTGCAAAAGTTGTTTCCTGCACCAACACAAGTGCGAAATGTTGTTTTTCAACATTAACACAAGTGCGAAAAGTGGTTTTTCAACACTATCACAAGTGCAAAAAGTGTTTTTTTCACACTAATACAAGTGCAAAAGTGGTTTCCTGCACCAACACAAGTGCAAAAAGTGGTTTTTCAACACAAACACAAGTGCGAAAAGTGGTTTTTCAACACTATCACAAGTGCAAAAAGTGTTTCTTCCACACTAATACAAGTGCAAAAGTGGTTTCCTGCACCAACACAAGTGCGAAAAGTGGTTTTTCAACACTAACACAAGTGCGAAAAGTGGTTTTTCAACACTAACACAAGTGCGAAAAGTGGTTTTTCCACACGAGTACAAGTGCAAAAGTGGTTTCCTGCACCAACACAAGTGCAAAAAGTGGTTTTTCAACACGAACACAAGTGCGAAAAGTGGTTTTTCAACACTATCACAAGTGCAAAAAGTGTTTTTTCCACACTAATACAAGTGCAAAAGTGGTTTCCTGCACCAACACAAGTGCGAAAAGTGGTTTTTCAACACTAACACAAGTGCGAAAAGTGGTTTTTCAACAATAACACAAGTGCGAAAAGTGTTTTTTCCACACTAATACAAGTGCAAAAGTGGTTTCCTGCACCATCACAAGTGCGAAAAGTGGTTTTTCAACACTAACACAAGTGCGAAAAGTGGTTTTTCAACACTATCACAAGTGCAAAAAGTGTTTTTTCCACACTAATACAAGTGCAAAAGTGGTTTCCTGCACCAACACAAGTGTGAAAAGTGGTTTTTCAACACTAACACAAGTGCGAAAAGTGGTTTTTCAACACTAACACAAGTGCGAAAAGTGGTTTTTCAACACTATCACAAGTGCAAAAAGTGTTTTTTCCACACTAATACAAGTGCAAAAGTGGTTTCCTGCACCAACACAAGTGCGAAAAGTGGTTTTTCAACACTAACACAAGTGCGAAAAGTGGATTTTCAACACTATCACAAGTGCAAAAAGT
This sequence comes from Myxine glutinosa, assembly GCF_964187855.1. Lineage (NCBI taxonomy): Eukaryota > Metazoa > Chordata > Myxini > Myxiniformes > Myxinidae > Myxine > Myxine glutinosa. The sequence goes on along the minus strand of NC_136265.1, from coordinate 35,834,518 downwards.
GTTTTTTCCACACTAATACAAGTGCAAAAGTGGTTTCCTGCACCAACACAAGTGCGAAAAGTGGTTTTTCAACACTAACACAAGTGCGAAAAGTGGTTTTTCAACACTAACACAAGTGCGAAAAGTGGTTTTTCAACACTAACACAAGTGCGAAAAGTGGTTTTTCAACACTAACACAAGTGCGAAAAGTGGTTTTTCAACACTAACACAAGTGCGAAAAGTGTTTTTTCCACACTAATACAAGTGCAAAAGTGGTTTCCTGCACCAACACAAGTGCGAAAAGTGGTTTTTCAACACTAACACAAGTGTGAAAAGTGGTTTTTCAACACTAACACAAGTGCGAAAAGTGGTTTTTCAACACTATCACAAGTGCAAAAAGTGTTTTTGCCACACTAATACAAGTGCAAAAGTGGTTTCCTGCACGAACACAAGTGTGAAAAGTGGTTTTTCAACACTAAAACAAGTGCGAAAAGTGGTTTTTCAACACTAACACAAGTGCGAAAAGTGGTTTTTCAACACTATCACAAGTGCAAAAGTTGTTTCCTGCACCAACACAAGTGCGAAAAGTTGTTTTTCAACATTAACACAAGTGCGAAAAGTGGTTTTTCAACACTAACACAAGTGCGAAAAGTGGTTTTTCAACACTATCACAAGTGCAAAAAGTGTTTTTTCCACACTAATGCAAGTGCAAAAGTGGTTTCCTGCACCAACACAAGTGCGGAAAGTGGTTTTTCAACACTAACACAAGTGCGAAAAGTGGTTTTTCAACACTAACACAAGTGCGAAAAATGGTTTTTCAACACTATCACAAGTGCAAAAAGTGTTTTTTCCACACTTATACAAGTGCAAAAGTGGTTTCCTGCACCAACACAAGTGCGAAAAGTGGTTTTTCAACACTAACACAAGTGCGAAAAGTGGTTTTTCAACACTAACACAAGTGCGAAAAGTGGTTTTTCAACACTAACACAAGTGCGAAAAGTGTTTTTTCCACACTAATACAAGTGCAAAAGTGGTTTCCTGCACCAACACAAGTGCGAAAAGTGTTTTTCCACACTAATACAACTGCAAAAGTGGTTTCCTGCACCAACACAAGTGCGAAAAGTGATTTTTCAACACTAACACAAGTGCGAAAAGTGGTTTTTCAACACTATCACTGATGCAAAAAGTGGTTTTTCCACACTAATAGAAGTGCAAAAAGTGTTTTTTCCACACTAATACAAGTGCAATAGTGGTTTCCTGCACCAACACAAGTGCGAAAAGTGGTTTTTCAACACTAACACAAGTGCGAAAAGTGGTTTTTCAACACTATCACAAGTGCAAAAAGTGTTTTTTCCACACTAATACAAGTGCAATAGTGGTTTCCTGCACCAACACAAGTGCGAAAAGTGGTTTTTCAACGCTAACACCAGTGCAAAAAGTGGTTTTTCAACACTAACACAAGTGCGAAAAGTGGTTTTTCAACGCTAACACCAGTGCGAAAAGTGGTTTTTCAACACTAACACAAGTGCGAAAAGTGGTTTTTCCACACTAATACAAGTGCAAAAGTGGTTTCCTGCACCAACACAAGTGCAAAAAGTGGTTTTTCAACACTAACACAAGTGTGAAAAGTGGTTTTTCAACACTATCACACGTGCAAAAAGTGTTTTTTCCACACTAATACAAGTGCAAAAGTGGTTTCCTGCACCAACAGAAGTGCGAAAAGTGGTTTTTCAACACTATCACAAGTGCAAAAAGTGTTTTTTCCACACTAATACAAGTGCAAAAGTGGTTTCCTACACCAACACAAGTGTGAAAAGTGGTTTTTCAACACTAACACAAGTGCGAAAAGTGGTTTTTCAACACTAACACAAGTGCGAAAAGTGGTTTTTCAATACTATCACAAGTGCAAAAAGTGTTTTTTCCACAGTAATACAAGTGCAAAAGTGGTTTCCTGCACCAACACAAGTGCGAAAAGTGTTTTTTCAACACTAACACAAGTGCGAAAAGTGGTTTTTCAACACTAACACAAGTGCGAAAAGTGGTTTTTCAACACTATCAGAAGTGCAAAAAGTGGTTTTTCCACGCTAATACAAGTGCAAAAGTGGTTTCCTGCACCAACACAAGTGCGAAAAGTGGTTTTTCAACACTAACACAAGTGCGAAAAGTGGTTTTTCAACACTATCACAAGTGCAAAAAGTGTTTTTTCCACACTAATACAGGTTCAAAAGTGGTTTCCTGCACCAACACAAGTGTGAAAAGTGGTTTTTCAAGACTAACACAAGTGCGAAAAGTGGATTTTCAACACTATCACAAGTGCAAAAAGTGTTTTTTCCACACTAATACAAGTGCAAAAGTGGTTTCCTGCACCAACACAAGTGCGAAAAGTGGTTTTTCAACACTAACACAAGTGCGAAAAGTGGTTTTTCAACACTAACACAAGTGCGAAAAGTGGTTTTTCAACACTAACACAAGGGCGAAAAGTGTTTTTTCCACACTAATACAAGTGCAAAAGTGGTTTCCTGCACCAACACAAGTGCGAAAAGTGGTTTTTCAACACTAACACAAGTGCGAAAAGTGGTTTTTCAACACTAACACAAGTGCGAAAAGTGGTTTTTCAACACTATCACAAATGCAAAAGTTGTTTCCTGCACCAACACAAGTGCGAAAAGTTGTTTTTCAACATTAACACAAGTGCGAAAAGTGGTTTTTCAACACTAACACAAGTGCGAAAAGTGGTTTTTCAACACTATCACAAGTGCAAAAAGTGTTTTTTCCACACTAATGCAAGTGCAAAAGTGGTTTCCTGCACCAACACAAGTGCGAAAAGTGGTTTTTCAACACTAACACAAGTGCGAAAAGTGGTTTTTCAACACTAACACAAGTGCGAAAAATGGATTTTCAACACTATCACAAGTGCAAAAAGTGTTTTTTCCACACTAATACAAGTGCAAAAGTGGTTTCCTGCACCATCACAAGTGCGAAAAGTGGTTTTTCCACACTAATACAAGTGCAAAAGTGGTTTCCTGCACCAACACAAGTGCGAAAAGTGGTTTTTCAACACTAACACGAGTGCGAAAAGTGGTTTTTCAACACTATCACAAGTGCAAAAAGTGTTTTTTTCACACTAATACAAGTGCAAAAGTGGTTTCCTGCACCAACACAAGTGCAAAAAGTGGTTTTTCAACACTAACACAAGTGTGAAAAGTGGTTTTTCAACACTAAAACAAGTGCGAAAAGTGGTTTTTCAACACTAACACAAGTGCGAAAAGTGGTTTTTCAACACTATCACAAGTGCAAAAAGTGTTTTTGCCACACTAATACAAGTGCAAAAGTGGTTTCCTGCACCAACACAAGTGTGAAAAGTGGTTTTTCAACACTAAAACAAGTGCGAAAAGTGGTTTTTCAACACTAACACAAGTGCGAAAAGTGGTTTTTCAACACTATCACAAGTGCAAAAGTTGTTTCCTGCACCAACACAAGTGCGAAAAGTTGTTTTTCAACATTAACACAAGTGCGAAAAGTGGTTTTTCAACACTATCACAAGTGCAAAAAGTGTTTTTTTCACACTAATACAAGTGCAAAAGTGGTTTCCTGCACCAACACAAGTGCAAAAAGTGGTTTTTCAACACCAACACAAGTGCAAAAAGTGGTTTTTCAACACTATCACAAGTGCAAAAAGTGTTTCTTCCACACTAATACAAGTGCAAAAGTGGTTTCCTGCACCAACACAAGTGCGAAAAGTGGTTTTTCAACACTAACACAAGTGCGAAAAGTGGTTTTTCAACACTAACACAAGTGCGAAAAGTGGTTTTTCCACACGAGTACAAGTGCAAAAGTGGTTTCCTGCACCAACACAAGTGCAAAAAGTGGTTTTTCAACACGAACACAAGTGCGAAAAGTGGTTTTTCAACACTATCACAAGTGCAAAAAGTGTTTTTTCCACACTAATACAAGTGCAAAAGTGGTTTCCTGCACCAACACAAGTGCGAAAAGTGGTTTTTCAACACTAACACAAGTGCGAAAAGTGGTTTTTCAACAATAACACAAGTGCGAAAAGTGTTTTTTCCACACTAATACAAGTGCAAAAGTGGTTTCCTGCACCATCACAAGTGCGAAAAGTGGTTTTTCAACACTAACACAAGTGCGAAAAGTGGTTTTTCAACACTATCACAAGTGCAAAAAGTGTTTTTTCCACACTAATACAAGTGCAAAAGTGGTTTCCTGCACCAACACAAGTGCGAAAAGTGGTTTTTCAACACTAACACAAGTGCGAAAAGTGTTTTTCAACACTAACACAAGTGCGAAAAGTGGTTTTTCAACACTAACACAAGTGCGAAAAGTGTTTTTTCCACACTAATACAAGTGCAAAAGTGGTTTCCTGCACCAACACAAGTGCGAAAAGTGTTTTTCCACACTAATACAACTGCAAAAGTGGTTTCCTGCACCAACACAAGTGCGAAAAGTGATTTTTCAACACTAACACAAGTGCGAAAAGTGGTTTTTCAACACTATCACTGATGCAAAAAGTGGTTTTTCCACACTAATAGAAGTGCAAAAAGTGTTTTTTCCACATTAATACAAGTGCAATAGTGGTTTCCTGCACCAACACAAGTGCGAAAAGTGGTTTTTCAACACTAACACAAGTACGAAAAGTGGTTTTTCAACACTATCACAAGTGCAAAAAGTGTTTTTTCCACACTAATACAAGTGCAATAGTGGTTTCCTGCACCAACACAAGTGCGAAAAGTGGTTTTTCAACGCTAACACCAGTGCAAAAAGTGGTTTTTCAACACTAACACAAGTGCGAAAAGTGGTTTTTCAACGCTAACACCAGTGCGAAAAGTGGTTTTTCAACAATAACACAAGTGCGAAAAGTGGTTTTTCCACACTAATACAAGTGCAAAAGTGGTTTCCTGCACCAACACAAGTGCAAAAAGTGGTTTTTAAACACTAACACAAGTGTGAAAAGTGTTTTTTCCACACTAATACAAGTGCAAAAGTGGTTTCCTGCACCATCACAAGTGCGAAAAGTGGTTTTTCAACACTAACACAAGTGCGAAAAGTGGTTTTTCAACACTATCACAAGTGCAAAAAGTGTTTTTTCCACACTAATACAAGTGCAAAAGTGGTTTCCTGCACCAACACAAGTGCGAAAAGTGGTTTTTCAACACTAACACAAGTGCGAAAAGTGTTTTTCAACACTAACACAAGTGCGAAAAGTGGTTTTTCAACACTAACACAAGTGCGAAAAGTGTTTTTTCCACACTAATACAAGTGCAAAAGTGGTTTCCTGCACCAACACAAGTGCGAAAAGTGGTTTTTCAACACTAACACAAGTGCGAAAAGTGGATTTTCAACACTATCACAAGTGCAAAAAGTGTTTTTTCCACACTAATACAAGTGCAAAAGTGGTTTCCTGCACCAACACAAGTGCGAAAAGTGGTTTTTCAACACTAACACAAGTGCGAAAAGTGGTTTTTCAACACTAACACAAGTGCGAAAAGTGGTTTTTCAACACTAACACAAGTGCGAAAAGTGGTTTTTCAACACTAACACAAGTGCGAAAAGTGGTTTTTCAACACTAACACAAGTGCGAAAAGTGTTTTTTCCACACTAATACAAGTGCAAAAGTGGTTTCCTGCACCAACACAAGTGCGAAAAGTGGTTTTTCAACACTAACACAAGTGTGAAAAGTGGTTTTTCAACACTAACACAAGTGCGAAAAGTGGTTTTTCAACACTATCACAAGTGCAAAAAGTGTTTTTGCCACACTAATACAAGTGCAAAAGTGGTTTCCTGCACGAACACAAGTGTGAAAAGTGGTTTTTCAACACTAAAACAAGTGCGAAAAGTGGTTTTTCAACACTAACACAAGTGCGAAAAGTGGTTTTTCAACACTATCACAAGTGCAAAAGTTGTTTCCTGCACCAACACAAGTGCGAAAAGTTGTTTTTCAACATTAACACAAGTGCGAAAAGTGGTTTTTCAACACTAACACAAGTGCGAAAAGTGGTTTTTCAACACTATCACAAGTGCAAAAAGTGTTTTTTCCACACTAATGCAAGTGCAAAAGTGGTTTCCTGCACCAACACAAGTGCGGAAAGTGGTTTTTCAACACTAACACAAGTGCGAAAAGTGGTTTTTCAACACTAACACAAGTGCGAAAAATGGTTTTTCAACACTATCACAAGTGCAAAAAGTGTTTTTTCCACACTTATACAAGTGCAAAAGTGGTTTCCTGCACCAACACAAGTGCGAAAAGTGGTTTTTCAACACTAACACAAGTGCGAAAAGTGGTTTTTCAACACTAACACAAGTGCGAAAAGTGGTTTTTCAACACTAACACAAGTGCGAAAAGTGTTTTTTCCACACTAATACAAGTGCAAAAGTGGTTTCCTGCACCAACACAAGTGCGAAAAGTGTTTTTCCACACTAATACAACTGCAAAAGTGGTTTCCTGCACCAACACAAGTGCGAAAAGTGATTTTTCAACACTAACACAAGTGCGAAAAGTGGTTTTTCAACACTATCACTGATGCAAAAAGTGGTTTTTCCACACTAATAGAAGTGCAAAAAGTGTTTTTTCCACACTAATACAAGTGCAATAGTGGTTTCCTGCACCAACACAAGTGCGAAAAGTGGTTTTTCAACACTAACACAAGTGCGAAAAGTGGTTTTTCAACACTATCACAAGTGCAAAAAGTGTTTTTTCCACACTAATACAAGTGCAATAGTGGTTTCCTGCACCAACACAAGTGCGAAAAGTGGTTTTTCAACGCTAACACCAGTGCAAAAAGTGGTTTTTCAACACTAACACAAGTGCGAAAAGTGGTTTTTCAACGCTAACACCAGTGCGAAAAGTGGTTTTTCAACACTAACACAAGTGCGAAAAGTGGTTTTTCCACACTAATACAAGTGCAAAAGTGGTTTCCTGCACCAACACAAGTGCAAAAAGTGGTTTTTCAACACTAACACAAGTGTGAAAAGTGGTTTTTCAACACTATCACACGTGCAAAAAGTGTTTTTTCCACACTAATACAAGTGCAAAAGTGGTTTCCTGCACCAACAGAAGTGCGAAAAGTGGTTTTTCAACACTATCACAAGTGCAAAAAGTGTTTTTTCCACACTAATACAAGTGCAAAAGTGGTTTCCTACACCAACACAAGTGTGAAAAGTGGTTTTTCAACACTAACACAAGTGCGAAAAGTGGTTTTTCAACACTAACACAAGTGCGAAAAGTGGTTTTTCAATACTATCACAAGTGCAAAAAGTGTTTTTTCCACAGTAATACAAGTGCAAAAGTGGTTTCCTGCACCAACACAAGTGCGAAAAGTGTTTTTTCAACACTAACACAAGTGCGAAAAGTGGTTTTTCAACACTAACACAAGTGCGAAAAGTGGTTTTTCAACACTATCAGAAGTGCAAAAAGTGGTTTTTCCACGCTAATACAAGTGCAAAAGTGGTTTCCTGCACCAACACAAGTGCGAAAAGTGGTTTTTCAACACTAACACAAGTGCGAAAAGTGGTTTTTCAACACTATCACAAGTGCAAAAAGTGTTTTTTCCACACTAATACAGGTTCAAAAGTGGTTTCCTGCACCAACACAAGTGTGAAAAGTGGTTTTTCAAGACTAACACAAGTGCGAAAAGTGGATTTTCAACACTATCACAAGTGCAAAAAGTGTTTTTTCCACACTAATACAAGTGCAAAAGTGGTTTCCTGCACCAACACAAGTGCGAAAAGTGGTTTTTCAACACTAACACAAGTGCGAAAAGTGGTTTTTCAACACTAACACAAGTGCGAAAAGTGGTTTTTCAACACTAACACAAGGGCGAAAAGTGTTTTTTCCACACTAATACAAGTGCAAAAGTGGTTTCCTGCACCAACACAAGTGCGAAAAGTGGTTTTTCAACACTAACACAAGTGCGAAAAGTGGTTTTTCAACACTAACACAAGTGCGAAAAGTGGTTTTTCAACACTATCACAAATGCAAAAGTTGTTTCCTGCACCAACACAAGTGCGAAAAGTTGTTTTTCAACATTAACACAAGTGCGAAAAGTGGTTTTTCAACACTAACACAAGTGCGAAAAGTGGTTTTTCAACACTATCACAAGTGCAAAAAGTGTTTTTTCCACACTAATGCAAGTGCAAAAGTGGTTTCCTGCACCAACACAAGTGCGAAAAGTGGTTTTTCAACACTAACACAAGTGCGAAAAGTGGTTTTTCAACACTAACACAAGTGCGAAAAATGGATTTTCAACACTATCACAAGTGCAAAAAGTGTTTTTTCCACACTAATACAAGTGCAAAAGTGGTTTCCTGCACCATCACAAGTGCGAAAAGTGGTTTTTCCACACTAATACAAGTGCAAAAGTGGTTTCCTGCACCAACACAAGTGCGAAAAGTGGTTTTTCAACACTAACACGAGTGCGAAAAGTGGTTTTTCAACACTATCACAAGTGCAAAAAGTGTTTTTTTCACACTAATACAAGTGCAAAAGTGGTTTCCTGCACCAACACAAGTGCAAAAAGTGGTTTTTCAACACTAACACAAGTGTGAAAAGTGGTTTTTCAACACTAAAACAAGTGCGAAAAGTGGTTTTTCAACACTAACACAAGTGCGAAAAGTGGTTTTTCAACACTATCACAAGTGCAAAAAGTGTTTTTGCCACACTAATACAAGTGCAAAAGTGGTTTCCTGCACCAACACAAGTGTGAAAAGTGGTTTTTCAACACTAAAACAAGTGCGAAAAGTGGTTTTTCAACACTAACACAAGTGCGAAAAGTGGTTTTTCAACACTATCACAAGTGCAAAAGTTGTTTCCTGCACCAACACAAGTGCGAAAAGTTGTTTTTCAACATTAACACAAGTGCGAAAAGTGGTTTTTCAACACTATCACAAGTGCAAAAAGTGTTTTTTTCACACTAATACAAGTGCAAAAGTGGTTTCCTGCACCAACACAAGTGCAAAAAGTGGTTTTTCAACACCAACACAAGTGCAAAAAGTGGTTTTTCAACACTATCACAAGTGCAAAAAGTGTTTCTTCCACACTAATACAAGTGCAAAAGTGGTTTCCTGCACCAACACAAGTGCGAAAAGTGGTTTTTCAACACTAACACAAGTGCGAAAAGTGGTTTTTCAACACTAACACAAGTGCGAAAAGTGGTTTTTCCACACGAGTACAAGTGCAAAAGTGGTTTCCTGCACCAACACAAGTGCAAAAAGTGGTTTTTCAACACGAACACAAGTGCGAAAAGTGGTTTTTCAACACTATCACAAGTGCAAAAAGTGTTTTTTCCACACTAATACAAGTGCAAAAGTGGTTTCCTGCACCAACACAAGTGCGAAAAGTGGTTTTTCAACACTAACACAAGTGCGAAAAGTGGTTTTTCAACAATAACACAAGTGCGAAAAGTGTTTTTTCCACACTAATACAAGTGCAAAAGTGGTTTCCTGCACCATCACAAGTGCGAAAAGTGGTTTTTCAACACTAACACAAGTGCGAAAAGTGGTTTTTCAACACTATCACAAGTGCAAAAAGTGTTTTTTCCACACTAATACAAGTGCAAAAGTGGTTTCCTGCACCAACACAAGTGCGAAAAGTGGTTTTTCAACACTAACACAAGTGCGAAAAGTGTTTTTCAACACTAACACAAATGCGAAAAGTGGTTTTTCAACACTAACACAAGTGCGAAAAGTGTTTTTTCCACACTAATACAAGTGCAAAAGTGGTTTCCTGCACCAACACAAGTGCGAAAAGTGTTTTTCCACACTAATACAACTGCAAAAGTGGTTTCCTGCACCAACACAAGTGCGAAAAGTGATTTTTCAACACTAACACAAGTGCGAAAAGTGGTTTTTCAACACTATCACTGATGCAAAAAGTGGTTTTTCCACACTAATAGAAGTGCAAAAAGTGTTTTTTCCACATTAATACAAGTGCAATAGTGGTTTCCTGCACCAACACAAGTGCGAAAAGTGGTTTTTCAACACTAACACAAGTGCGAAAAGTGGTTTTTCAACACTATCACAAGTGCAAAAAGTGTTTTTTCCACACTAATACAAGTGCAATAGTGGTTTCCTGCACCAACACAAGTGCGAAAAGTGGTTTTTCAACGCTAACACCAGTGCAAAAAGTGGTTTTTCAACACTAACACAAGTGCGAAAAGTGGTTTTTCAACGCTAACACCAGTGCGAAAAGTGGTTTTTCAACAATAACACAAGTGCGAAAAGTGGTTTTTCCACACTAATACAAGTGCAAAAGTGGTTTCCTGCACCAACACAAGTGCAAAAAGTGGTTTTTAAACACTAACACAAGTGTGAAAAGTGGTTTTTCAACACTATCACACGTGCAAAAAGTGTTTTTTCCACACTAATACAAGTGCAAAAGTGGTTTCCTGCACCAACACAAGTGCGAAAAGTGGTTTTTCAACACTATCACAAGTGCAAAAAGTGTTTTTTCCACACTAATACAAGTGCAAAAGTGGTTTCCTACACCAACACAAGTGTGAAAAGTGGTTTTTCAACACTAACACAAGTGCGAAAAGTGGTTTTTCAACACTAACACAAGTGCGAAAAGTGGTTTTTCAATACTATCACAAGTGCAAAAAGTGTTTTTTCCACAGTAATACAAGTGCAAAAGTGGTTTCCTGCACCAACACAAGTGCGAAAAGTGTTTTTTCAACACTAACACAAGTGCGAAAAGTGGTTTTCAACACTAACACAAGTGCGAAAAGTGGTTTTTCAACACTATCACAAGTGCAAAAAGTGGTTTTTCCACGCTAATACAAGTGCAAAAGTGGTTTCCTGCACCAACACAAGTGCGAAAAGTGGTTTTTCAACACTAACACAAGTGCGAAAAGTGGTTTTTCAACACTATCACAAGTGCAAAAAGTGTTTTTTCCACACTAATACAGGTTCAAAAGTGGTTTCCTGCACCAACACAAGTGTGAAAAGTGGTTTTTCAAGACTAACACAAGTGCGAAAAGTGGATTTTCAACACTATCACAAGTGCAAAAAGTGTTTTTTCCACACTAATACAAGTGCAAAAGTGGTTTCCTGCACCAACACAAGTGCGAAAAGTGGTTTTTCAACACTAACACAAGTGCGAAAAGTGGTTTTTCAACACTAACACAAGTGCGAAAAGTGGTTTTTCAACACTAACACAAGGGCGAAAAGTGTTTTTTCCACACTAATACAAGTGCAAAAGTGGTTTCCTGCACCAACACAAGTGCGAAAAGTGGTTTTTCAACACTAACACAAGTGCGAAAAGTGGTTTTTCAACACTAACACAAGTGCGAAAAGTGGTTTTTCAACACTATCACAAATGCAAAAGTTGTTTCCTGCACCAACACAAGTGCGAAAAGTTGTTTTTCAACATTAACACAAGTGCGAAAAGTGGTTTTTCAACACTAACACAAGTGCGAAAAGTGGTTTTTCAACACTATCACAAGTGCAAAAAGTGTTTTTTCCACACTAATGCAAGTGCAAAAGTGGTTTCCTGCACCAACACAAGTGCGAAAAGTGGTTTTTCAACACTAACACAAGTGCGAAAAGTGGTTTTTCAACACTAACACAAGTGCGAAAAATGGTTTTTCAACACTATCACAAGTGCAAAAAGTGTTTTTTCCACACTAATACAAGTGCAAAAGTGGTTTCCTGCACCATCACAAGTGCGAAAAGTGGTTTTTCCACACTAATACAAGTGCAAAAGTGGTTTCCTGCACCAACACAAGTGCGAAAAGTGGTTTTTCAACACTAACACGAGTGCGAAAAGTGGTTTTTCAACACTATCACAAGTGCAAAAAGTGTTTTTTTCACACTAATACAAGTGCAAAAGTGGTTTCCTGCACCAACACAAGTGCAAAAAGTGGTTTTTCAACACTAACACAAGTGTGAAAAGTGGTTTTTCAACACTAAAACAAGTGCGAAAAGTGGTTTTTCAACACTCACACAAGTGCGAAAAGTGGTTTTTCAACACTATCACAAGTGCAAAAAGTGTTTTTGCCACACTAATACAAGTGCAAAAGTGGTTTCCTGCACCAACACAAGTGTGAAAAGTGGTTTTTCAACACTAAAACAAGTGCGAAAAGTGGTTTTTCAACACTAACACAAGTGCGAAAAGTGGTTTTTCAACACTATCACAAGTGCAAAAGTTGTTTCCTGCACCAACACAAGTGCGAAAAGTTGTTTTTCAACATTAACACAAGTGCGAAAAGTGGTTTTTCAACACTATCACAAGTGCAAAAAGTGTTTTTTTCACACTAATACAAGTGCAAAAGTGGTTTCCTGCACCAACACAAGTGCAAAAAGTGGTTTTTCAACACCAACACAAGTGCGAAAAGTGGTTTTTCAACACTATCACAAGTGCAAAAAGTGTTTCTTCCACACTAATACAAGTGCAAAAGTGGTTTCCTGCACCAACACAAGTGCGAAAAGTGGTTTTTCAACACTAACACAAGTGCGAAAAGTGGTTTTTCAACACTAACACAAGTGCGAAAAGTGGTTTTTCCACACGAGTACAAGTGCAAAAGTGGTTTCCTGCACCAACACAAGTGCAAAAAGTGGTTTTTCAACACGAACACAAGTGCGAAAAGTGGTTTTTCAACACTATCACAAGTGCAAAAAGTGTTTTTTCCACACTAATACAAGTGCAAAAGTGGTTTCCTGCACCAACACAAGTGCGAAAAGTGGTTTTTCAACACTAACACAAGTGCGAAAAGTGGTTTTTCAACAATAACACAAGTGCGAAAAGTGTTTTTTCCACACTAATACAAGTGCAAAAGTGGTTTCCTGCACCATCACAAGTGCGAAAAGTGGTTTTTCAACACTAACACAAGTGCGAAAAGTGGTTTTTCAACACTATCACAAGTGCAAAAAGTGTTTTTTCCACACTAATACAAGTGCAAAAGTGGTTTCCTGCACCAACACAAGTGTGAAAAGTGGTTTTTCAACACTAACACAAGTGCGAAAAGTGGTTTTTCAACACTAACACAAGTGCGAAAAGTGGTTTTTCAACACTATCACAAGTGCAAAAAGTGTTTTTTCCACACTAATACAAGTGCAAAAGTGGTTTCCTGCACCAACACAAGTGCGAAAAGTGGTTTTTCAACACTAACACAAGTGCGAAAAGTGGATTTTCAACACTATCACAAGTGCAAAAAGTGTTTTTTCCACACTAATACAAGTGCAAAAGTGGTTTCCTGCACCAACACAAGTGCGAAAAGTGGTTTTTCAACACTAACACAAGTGCGAAAAGTGGTTTTTCAACACTAACACAAGTGCGAAAAGTGGTTTTTCAACACTAACACAAGTGCGAAAAGTGGTTTTTCAACACTAACACAAGTGCGAAAAGTGGTTTTTCAACACTAACACAAGTGCGAAAAGTGTTTTTTCCACACCAATACAAGTGCAAAAGTGGTTTCCTGCACCAACACAAGTGCGAAAAGTGGTTTTTCAACACTAACACAAGTGTGAAAAGTGGTTTTTCAACACTAACACAAGTGCGAAAAGTGGTTTTTCAACACTATCACAAGTGCAAAAAGTGTTTTTGCCACACTAATACAAGTGCAAAAGTGGTTTCCTGCACCAACACAAGTGTGAAAAGTGGTTTTTCAACACTAAAACAAGTGCGAAAAGTGGTTTTTCAACACTAACACAAGTGCGAAAAGTGGTTTTTCAACACTATCACAAGTGCAAAAGTTGGTTCCTGCACCAACACAAATGCGAAAAGTTGTTTTTCAACATTAACACAAGTGCGAAAAGTGGTTTTTCAACACTAACACAAGTGCGAAAAGTGGTTTTTCAACACTATCACAAGTGCAAAAAGTGTTTTTTCCACACTAATGCAAGTGCAAAAGTGGTTTCCTGCACCAACACAAGTGCGGAAAGTGGTTTTTCAACACTAACACAAGTGCGAAAAGTGGTTTTTCAACACTAACACAAGTGCGAAAAATGGTTTTTCAACACTATCACAAGTGCAAAAAGTGTTTTTTCCACACTTATACAAGTGCAAAAGTGGTTTCCTGCACCAACACAAGTGCGAAAAGTGGTTTTTCAACACTAACACAAGTGCGAAAAGTGGTTTTTCAACACTAACACAAGTGCGAAAAGTGGTTTTTCAACACTAACACAAGTGCGAAAAGTGTTTTTTCCACACTAATACAAGTGCAAAAGTGGTTTCCTGTACCAACACAAGTGCGAAAAGTGTTTTTCCACACTAATACAACTGCAAAAGTGGTTTCCTGCACCAACACAAGTGCGAAAAGTGATTTTTCAACACTAACACAAGTGCGAAAAGTGGTTTTTCAACACTATCACTGATGCAAAAAGTGGTTTTTCCACACTAATAGAAGTGCAAAAAGTGTATATTCCACACTAATACAAGTGCAATAGTGGTTTCCTGCACCAACACAAGTGCGAAAAGTGGTTTTTCAACACTAACACAAGTGCAAAAAGTGGTTTTTCAACACTATCACAAGTGCAAAAAGTGTTTTTTCCACACTAATACAAGTGCAATAGTGGTTTCCTGCACCAACACAAGTGCGAAAAGTGGTTTTTCAACGCTAACACCAGTGCAAAAAGTGGTTTTTCAACACTAACACAAGTGCGAAAAGTGGTTTTTCAACGCTAACACCAGTGCGAAAAGTGGTTTTTCAACACTAACACAAGTGCGAAAAGTGGTTTTTCCACACTAATACAAGTGCAAAAGTGGTTTCCTGCACCAACACAAGTGCAAAAAGTGGTTTTTCAACACTAACACAAGTGTGAAAAGTGGTTTTTCAACACTATCACACGTGCAAAAAGTGTTTTTTCCACACTAATACAAGTGCAAAAGTGGTTTCCTGCACCAACACAAGTGCGAAAAGTGGTTTTTCAACACTATCACAAGTGCAAAAAGTGTTTTTTCCACACTAATACAAGTGCAAAAGTGGTTTCCTACACCAACACAAGTGTGAAAAGTGGATTTTCAACACTAACACAAGTGCGAAAAGTGGTTTTTCAACACTAACACAAGTGCGAAAAGTGGTTTTTCAATACTATCACAAGTGCAAAAAGTGTTTTTTCCACAGTAATACAAGTGCAAAAGTGGTTTCCTGCACCAACACAAGTGCGAAAAGTGTTTTTTCAACACTAACACAAGTGCGAAAAGTGGTTTTTCAACACTAACACAAGTGCGAAAAGTGGTTTTTCAACACTATCACAAGTGCAAAAAGTGGTTTTTCCACGCTAATACAAGTGCAAAAGTGGTTTCCTGCACCAACACAAGTGCGAAAAGTGGTTTTTCAACACTAACACAAGTGCGAAAAGTGGTTTTTCAACACTATCACAAGTGCAAAAAGTGTTTTTTCCACACTAATACAGGTTCAAAAGTGGTTTCCTGCACCAACACAAGTGTGAAAAGTGGTTTTTCAAGACTAACACAAGTGCGAAAAGTGGATTTTCAACACTATCACAAGTGCAAAAAGTGTTTTTTCCACACTAATACAAGTGCAAAAGTGGTTTCCTGCACCAACACAAGTGCGAAAAGTGGTTTTTCAACACTAACACAAGTGCGAAAAGTGGTTTTTCAACACTAACACAAGTGCGAAAAGTGGTTTTTCAACACTAACACAAGGGCGAAAAGTGTTTTTTCCACACTAATACAAGTGCAAAAGTGGTTTCCTGCACCAACACAAGTGCGAAAAGTGGTTTTTCAACACTAACACAAGTGCGAAAAGTGGTTTTTCAACACTAACACAAGTGCGAAAAGTGGTTTTTCAACACTATCACAAATGCAAAAGTTGTTTCCTGCACCAACACAAGTGCGAAAAGTTGTTTTTCAACATTAACACAAGTGCGAAAAGTGGTTTTTCAACACTAACACAAGTGCGAAAAGTGGTTTTTCAACACTATCACAAGTGCAAAAAGTGTTTTTTCCACACTAATGCAAGTGCAAAAGTGGTTTCCTGCACCAACACAAGTGCGAATAGTGGTTTTTCAACACTAACACAAGTGCGAAAAGTGGTTTTTCAA
This sequence comes from Myxine glutinosa, assembly GCF_964187855.1. NCBI lineage: Eukaryota > Metazoa > Chordata > Myxini > Myxiniformes > Myxinidae > Myxine > Myxine glutinosa. The sequence continues at coordinate 35,818,525 of NC_136265.1, read as the reverse complement.
CACTAACACAAGTGCGAAAAATGGTTTTTCAACACTATCACAAGTGCAAAAAGTGTTTTTTCCACACTAATACAAGTGCAAAAGTGGTTTCCTGCACCATCACAAGTGCGAAAAGTGGTTTTTCCACACTAATACAAGTGCAAAAGTGGTTTCCTGCACCAACACAAGTGCGAAAAGTGGTTTTTCAACACTAACACGAGTGCGAAAAGTGGTTTTTCAACACTATCACAAGTGCAAAAAGTGTTTTTTTCACACTAATACAAGTGCAAAAGTGGTTTCCTGCACCAACACAAGTGCAAAAAGTGGTTTTTCAACACTAACACAAGTGTGAAAAGTGGTTTTTCAACACTAAAACAAGTGCGAAAAGTGGTTTTTCAACACTAACACAAGTGCGAAAAGTGGTTTTTCAACACTATCACAAGTGCAAAAAGTGTTTTTGCCACACTAATACAAGTGCAAAAGTGGTTTCCTGCACCAACACAAGTGTGAAAAGTGGTTTTTCAACACTAAAACAAGTGCGAAAAGTGGTTTTTCAACACTAACACAAGTGCGAAAAGTGGTTTTTCAACACTATCACAAGTGCAAAAGTTGTTTCCTGCACCAACACAAGTGCGAAAAGTTGTTTTTCAACATTAACACAAGTGCGAAAAGTGGTTTTTCAACACTATCACAAGTGCAAAAAGTGTTTTTTTCACACTAATACAAGTGCAAAAGTGGTTTCCTGCACCAACACAAGTGCAAAAAGTGGTTTTTCACCACCAACACAAGTGCGAAAAGTGGTTTTTCAACACTATCACAAGTGCAAAAAGTGTTTCTTCCACACTAATACAAGTGCAAAAGTGGTTTCCTGCACCAACACAAGTGCGAAAAGTGGTTTTTCAACACTAACACAAGTGCGAAAAGTGGTTTTTCAACACTAACACAAGTGCGAAAAGTGGTTTTTCCACACGAGTACAAGTGCAAAAGTGGTTTCCTGCACCAACACAAGTGCAAAAAGTGGTTTTTCAACACGAACACAAGTGCGAAAAGTGGTTTTTCAACACTATCACAAGTGCAAAAAGTGTTTTTTCCACACTAATACAAGTGCAAAAGTGGTTTCCTGCACCAACACAAGTGCGAAAAGTGGTTTTTCAACACTAACACAAGTGCGAAAAGTGGTTTTTCAACAATAACACAAGTGCGAAAAGTGTTTTTTCCACACTAATACAAGTGCAAAAGTGGTTTCCTGCACCATCACAAGTGCGAAAAGTGGTTTTTCAACACTAACACAAGTGCGAAAAGTGGTTTTTCAACACTATCACAAGTGCAAAAAGTGTTTTTTCCACACTAATACAAGTGCAAAAGTGGTTTCCTGCACCAACACAAGTGTGAAAAGTGGTTTTTCAACACTAACACAAGTGCGAAAAGTGGTTTTTCAACACTAACACAAGTGCGAAAAGTGGTTTTTCAACACTATCACAAGTGCAAAAAGTGTTTTTTCCACACTAATACAAGTGCAAAAGTGGTTTCCTGCACCAACACAAGTGCGAAAAGTGGTTTTTCAACACTAACACAAGTGCGAAAAGTGGATTTTCAACACTATCACAAGTGCAAAAAGTGTTTTTTCCACACTAATACAAGTGCAAAAGTGGTTTCCTGCACCAACACAAGTGCGAAAAGTGGTTTTTCAACACTAACACAAGTGCGAAAAGTGGTTTTTCAACACTAACACAAGTGCGAAAAGTGGTTTTTCAACACTAACACAAGTGCGAAAAGTGGTTTTTCAACACTAACACAAGTGCGAAAAGTGGTTTTTCAACACTAACACAAGTGCGAAAAGTGTTTTTTCCACACTAATACAAGTGCAAAAGTGGTTTCCTGCACCAACACAAGTGCGAAAAGTGGTTTTTCAACACTAACACAAGTGTGAAAAGTGGTTTTTCAACACTAACACAAGTGCGAAAAGTGGTTTTTCAACACTATCACAAGTGCAAAAAGTGTTTTTGCCACACTAATACAAGTGCAAAAGTGGTTTCCTGCACCAACACAAGTGTGAAAAGTGGTTTTTCAACACTAAAACAAGTGCGAAAAGTGGTTTTTCAACACTAACACAAGTGCGAAAAGTGGTTTTTCAACACTATCACAAGTGCAAAAGTTGGTTCCTGCACCAACACAAATGCGAAAAGTTGTTTTTCAACATTAACACAAGTGCGAAAAGTGGTTTTTCAACACTAACACAAGTGCGAAAAGTGGTTTTTCAACACTATCACAAGTGCAAAAAGTGTTTTTTCCACACTAATGCAAGTGCAAAAGTGGTTTCCTGCACCAACACAAGTGCGGAAAGTGGTTTTTCAACACTAACACAAGTGCGAAAAGTGGTTTTTCAACACTAACACAAGTGCGAAAAATGGTTTTTCAACACTATCACAAGTGCAAAAAGTGTTTTTTCCACACTTATACAAGTGCAAAAGTGGTTTCCTGCACCAACACAAGTGCGAAAAGTGGTTTTTCAACACTAACACAAGTGCGAAAAGTGGTTTTTCAACACTAACACAAGTGCGAAAAGTGGTTTTTCAACACTAACACAAGTGCGAAAAGTGTTTTTTCCACACTAATACAAGTGCAAAAGTGGTTTCCTGTACCAACACAAGTGCGAAAAGTGTTTTTCCACACTAATACAACTGCAAAAGTGGTTTCCTGCACCAACACAAGTGCGAAAAGTGATTTTTCAACACTAACACAAGTGCGAAAAGTGGTTTTTCAACACTATCACTGATGCAAAAAGTGGTTTTTCCACACTAATAGAAGTGCAAAAAGTGTATATTCCACACTAATACAAGTGCAATAGTGGTTTCCTGCACCAACACAAGTGCGAAAAGTGGTTTTTCAACACTAACACAAGTGCGAAAAGTGGTTTTTCAACACTATCACAAGTGCAAAAAGTGTTTTTTCCACACTAATACAAGTGCAATAGTGGTTTCCTGCACCAACACAAGTGCGAAAAGTGGTTTTTCAACGCTAACACCAGTGCAAAAAGTGGTTTTTCAACACTAACACAAGTGCGAAAAGTGGTTTTTCAACGCTAACACCAGTGCGAAAAGTGGTTTTTCAACACTAACACAAGTGCGAAAAGTGGTTTTTCCACACTAATACAAGTGCAAAAGTGGTTTCCTGCACCAACACAAGTGCAAAAAGTGGTTTTTCAACACTAACACAAGTGTGAAAAGTGGTTTTTCAACACTATCACACGTGCAAAAAGTGTTTTTTTCCACACTAATACAAGTGCAAAAGTGGTTTCCTGCACCAACACAAGTGCGAAAAGTGGTTTTTCAACACTATCACAAGTGCAAAAAGTGTTTTTTCCACACTAATACAAGTGCAAAAGTGGTTTCCTACACCAACACAAGTGTGAAAAGTGGTTTTTCAACACTAACACAAGTGCGAAAAGTGGTTTTTCAACACTAACACAAGTGCGAAAAGTGGTTTTTCAATACTATCACAAGTGCAAAAAGTGTTTTTTCCACAGTAATACAAGTGCAAAAGTGGTTTCCTGCACCAACACAAGTGCGAAAAGTGTTTTTTCAACACTAACACAAGTGCGAAAAGTGGTTTTTCAACACTAACACAAGTGCGAAAAGTGGTTTTTCAACACTATCACAAGTGCAAAAAGTGGTTTTTCCACGCTAATACAAGTGCAAAAGTGGTTTCCTGCACCAACACAAGTGCGAAAAGTGGTTTTTCAACACTAACACAAGTGCGAAAAGTGGTTTTTCAACACTATCACAAGTGCAAAAAGTGTTTTTTCCACACTAATACAGGTTCAAAAGTGGTTTCCTGCACCAACACAAGTGTGAAAAGTGGTTTTTCAAGACTAACACAAGTGCGAAAAGTGGATTTTCAACACTATCACAAGTGCAAAAAGTGTTTTTTCCACACTAATACAAGTGCAAAAGTGGTTTCCTGCACCAACACAAGTGCGAAAAGTGGTTTTTCAACACTAACACAAGTGCGAAAAGTGGTTTTTCAACACTAACACAAGTGCGAAAAGTGGTTTTTCAACACTAACACAAGGGCGAAAAGTGTTTTTTCCACACTAATACAAGTGCAAAAGTGGTTTCCTGCAGCAACACAAGTGCGAAAAGTGGTTTTTCAACACTAACACAAGTAGTGTAATAATGTTGCTTCTGGGACACCTCCGTTTAACATGGGAAATCCCTATCTAATGTCATTTACCCCCTTGTCTTTTTCAAAAATCATAAACACCTCTATTTCTCCCACCCTCATCTTTATGAACCTTTTGTCTGTAGTACCTATCCTTAATGTTGTTCATTAGACCACTCAAACACTACAAATATTTGTTTTCTCTTATAGACCTATCATCCTTCTTCTACATATCATCTGGCAGATTAATATTTGACCCACTCAAACATTGACCCATTCACTTCCATATTAATTCTTTCCCTCCCTCATTGCCCCTAAAGACCTCTATTTCTCTCACCCTGTTCTTTACGAACCTTCTAACCTTTTGACATGTTATCCTTATTCATTAGACCACTTAAACACCTGTGATCCTTCTGACCTTATGAACCTTTTAACCTTTTACTCTTAATATCATCTGGTGAATATAACCCACTCAAACAACGACCCTACAAATATTTGTTTATGCGTGGGAAATAATTTAATTCTCCTACAACTCTCCTCACCGTCTAATACATTAACAAAAAATATGTTTGAGTTTGGTTTTTTATTAAGATATTTTAACTGAGCTAAGATAAAATGGTAAACCTCCCTCAATGTTCTTGTTTGAGCGCCTCCAGTGCCACATACCATTTTAAAATTATAGTATATATTTTCCTGACAACCATCAAAGTTTTCCGACCACTCAAAAATATTTCCATCTTTTTTACCCAATTCACCGGTATTTAAATTAATTCTCTTATTTGTTTTGTGAACTTTTTTACCAGTTGCCTTTTCAATTATACCTATTTGATATTTTTCACATTCATTATGTTTTCCATTTATATACCAAGGTTGATTACACCTCCACTCTTTAGTCTGGTTGATACTTGGTTCTATCATTTATATAATAGTAAAAAAGGCGGCGGTAGCCCGTTAAAATCCCCAACCCCCCCCCCCCCCCCTTTTTAACTTATCACTTATATATATCTTATCACTTATATATATCTTATCACTTATGTATATCTTATCACTTATATATATCTTATCACTTATATATATATCTTATCACTTATATACTTATATAACCATAAGGGAGACTATCAATTCCATTTTCTAAAATAAACCTCTTATCATCAAAAGCCCCCAATGCTTTCTTATTTATCTCTTCTGAATATAATTGATGTTTATAACTTCTTATTCCATTAATCTTTCTAAACTCTTCTTTCTTTGTTGTTAAACAGTTATAATAATCCTTAAAGTTTATTGTTTCTTTAATAACATTTTTCTTTACACCTTTTAACTTCTTATCAGTCTTTTCAACGTTATTCACAATGTATTTATAAGCATAAGCCTTTGACCTCAATCCCACAAATTCACTCATAACATTTCCTCCTAATTCATCCTTGAACTTTCCAATCACCTTTTTATTTTTAGAAGAGAACAACTCACTCTCTGGACTGTAATTACTCGTGTCATAGATATTAATGTCTCTTTTCATGTCTGAATAAACATCGTTGGTATTAATTTTCAAAATAAAACTATCTGTATCCATATAAAGTAGATTAACATCATTTTGATATTTCTTCCTCAAGTTATTATAAAAGTAATCATACATTAATGACTTTGATAAATCAAGAATTGTTGTTCCAATATAAATAGGTTTGTTCATTTCAATACTCTCTTTAATCAAATGGATCGCACAAAAGTTCTCAGTAAAGACCTCAGCTCGAGTAAAACTCGGTCTATTAATTAATTTTGATGCTTGTTCCCAAGATGTTGATAGTCTGATATTTTGTCTTTTCCTCACATTCTCCATAGTCTTACCAAAGACCGCATTATTCATTAATTTATAAAAGTCTTTCTCAAAATCTGTTTTTGACTCTGTTCTTCTTTGTGTATTAAAATCAATGTACCCCTTTAACCAATGACTTTGATTGAACTTTAGAACCCTATGGATCTTCTCTACTCTTAGACCTTTTGATAAATATTGTCGCAAATTTCTTTGGTGTAGAACATAATTTTTCTTGTTATATAATGTAGTAAGTAATTTTTCTGTTGATTCACCTATATCAAACGATCGTTGATAATCACTCAACCATTCTTTCTTTGGACTTTCTTTCTCACAAGCAAATGGGAGATCTTTGTGTAGGTTATGGAGTTCCTCTGGATATTTTAAATCAATTTCAAAATAATAACCAACTTTTTCTTCATCCAATTCTTTTTGTGTAGAGATACATACATCTTGTAAAACGTTTTTGTAGTCTTTTTCCTTTACCCATCTAAGTTTTCCATAAGGAAGAGCCTGAGACATTGCCCAGCCATACAGGTTGTTCGCGTCATAGTACATCAAGTAAGATCTCTCTTTCGTTGGATCATAATTTGGAAGATATTTGTTATTTGCTTTTGCGTATCTACTCGAGCAGACTTGTGAAATTCCACCTCTTTTTGCCTTTTCAATCATCAAAAGCATATCAACATCGGTTATCAAATCCAAATCTTGTTTTGTCATTTTCAACATCGCACTCCAGGCCAATCCAGGTGCTGTGTAGTAGTGAGCAGGATCCAATCCATATCCAGTGCGACAAACAGATCTAAAGGCTTCAAATACATCGGCCAATAAAAGCACATCAGTTTTGAGATACAAATCGTGATACTCGCCAAGATTCTTGATGTTATATTTTTCCCAAACATTTTGTGCGTGTACATAATCTTTATCAGATATATGACTATTATTTAATTTGTTATAGAAATTTTCTTTTGAAGGAAGTTGTGTTTCATTGAATCTCTCAAATGAGTCCATATAGTCATAGGGGTAAATTCCCTTTTGTGTTAGAAAATCTTTATCTAAAAAATACTCTGAAAGACATGGAAACTCTTTTAGATTTTGAACCAAGTTAACCAATGGACTTGCCATGAATTTAAATGTATCAAGAAATCTGATATGAGTAATAGGAGATGTGTGAATTGTTTTTGTGAATGAAATGTATTTCTGATCCGTGTTTGGAATTGCTGAGATACTTCCAGAAGTCTTTGAGAGTTCCTTGATAAATAGATGTGTATCATAATGAGCGTTGTTATGAAGAAAGACAGGAATGAAAGAGGGGAGTTGATAATTAATATTACAACTTTGATGAGCCGGACCTCTATATTTACCAGTGAGATGACAATGGTCTCTAACCTTTAGACCTTTACCAATTTTCTCCTCACAAATATGACAGACATTGTTTTTTATAAATTCCCTTTTTTCTTTACTTGTTAAGGACATTGGTTTATTGGTTTCTCTCATTATCTTGGTTAATCGAACACAGTCTTTTTCTAGTCGTTTCACAAACTCCTCTGGGGTATTTGAGCCTCTATACATCTCTAACTTGTTATATTTATCACCAACGGATGATTTGATATAATAACAAAAACCACAAGGAGTATGTTTTTGATATTTATTTGTGTATGATTCTTTTGGATCTTGAGAAGCAGTATCAATTTTTTCTAAAATACTTTCAAAATCAGCATATATAACAAATGGATGTTTGATCTTTTTATTTTCATCTTTGAATGTGATCTTTGAGCCTTCTTTAGGCATATTGATTACCGTTGATTTATGTTCGCCACAATAATTTGAATGTTTATCTAATCTTTCTTGTGAATTGAAGAAGTTAAGACAACGCAAACAAATATATATTTTATTTGTTCTCTTACAGACTTGTGGTTTTATTAATTTAGCAATATCTTTGATGTATGTATAATGTGAATTTTCGTCTGAATTAAAATATAGAAGATTAATATGAGTTTGTTTACAATTGTCAGAAAGCTTTAAAACCTGAATGTTGTTTGTTTCTGTTAGACCATAAACATTAACTGATAAATTATTCATCTTTTCAAATTTAGGAATATCATTTAAAGTCATCGGAAACTTTAGATCTTTCGTATTTAATGTATTCTCATATTTTTTATAATGAGATACTCTTTCATCATGAAAATGTGGAGGATGTAAGTGTGCTAAAATAGACCAGAGAAAACATTTATTGTCTTTATTTTTGATATTGATAACTGCTTTTCTATTTTTGATAACACTGGGTAAATCAATGTAAGAAGAAGCTTTTAGAGGATCTGATTTAAGAATATGAATGTCTATGTAAATAATTTTTCCTATATTGAATCCACTTCCTACGATTGAATTATCCACATCTTGCTCTTGTTTAATAAGTTCATCATAGACTCCTGATGTTTTAAAATCTTGATATGAAGATATAAAGTGTGGCTCAGTTCTCATGTATGGTGCATCTATAACTCCTTCATCCTTTGTCATTTCTAATTTTACTCCCATATAAAATTTAAGTGGTTTCATTTCCTTTAGTGTTTTTTCAATCAACGTTTGAACAGCAGGTTTAACTATTTCTACAGCATCAACTATAGACTCTGGTTCAGGAGGTTTGAAGTTAAAGACTCTTATTTTAATATGTCCTTTGAATGCTCCATCAGAGTTTTTAGTTGTGATAAAATTTGATAAATGTAGATTTGTTTTAAGATGTATTTTGAAGCCTTTCTTGAGGATATTTTTATTACATGTAGAACAGTGTTTTGTTTCAGGTGGAAGAGGGGAAAGTTTGTTTAAAATGTTGTATGTATGTTTTGCGGTGAGAATATGTTGTTTATAATATTTTACTTCCTTCTCGCAAGTATCACAATAAACCATATTTATAGCGTGAGAAAACGTGGTGTTTTATATATATCACTGTGCTTAAAATAAAACACTTTTGAGCTTTACAGCTCCGTTTTATATATATCACTGTGCTTAAACTAAAACACTTTTTCACTCAGAATCATCTAAGTCATAACTATCACATGAATACTCAGAATCATACTCAGAGTCATCAATAAAGCTACTCTCATAACTATCATTTGAGCACAAACTATTAGTATCATAACTATCATCTGTGTTCAATGAAATACTATCATCACCATCATCCAAGTTCAATGAAATACTATCATCACTATCGTCCGAGTTCAATGAAATAGTAAAATCTTCACTGCTGTATTGACTCATATTTAATTAGCAAGAAAAATATTCCCATCAATATCTATATACTTTCTTTCATTAACAGATTCAATCTCTACAATTTTTATATCAAAAGTTATCTTTAAATAATCTCTAACTATCATAGAACGAAATGACATTTCACCAGAAATATTAACATCATTCATTTTACTTAGATCTACACCCTTTGGATTATTAAAGAAAATACAAATGTCTCCTCTAGAATTATTAATGGTCTTATCATTCTTTTTCAAAGTATCGTGGTCAATCACTTTTTCAAGCTTTGAATAAATTGCCAGGAGTAGAGGAGAAACTTTTGTTAGATTTACTTTAATGGATGTCTTTCCAGGTATAGTTAGAGCTCTTCCTTTAAATGAAATAGAGGGGCTCATGTTATTTTCCATAACTGGTTTTACCCAAAAATTTCCATATTTATCTTTGTTCAATTTAACATCTTTGACATATTTTTCTATATCTTCCACCGAAGTAGAGATTGATTGAAATTTGTCTTTTGTGCTTTGAAACATTGTATTTATTAATGAATAAACTTGCGTTTAGTTTAAGTAAAAATTTACCACATAAATATGATAAGTTCTGAAGGATATTTAGAATTTCCAGACTCTCCATATGATAAATTAGAGAATTGTCCGGCTTGTGATAGAGTGGGGCTTAATGATGAGGATTCATATAAGCAATGTTTATTCTGTGATTATATTCTAATTAATGATAATAAGAAATATAAAAAAACATATAACTCTTTTAAATTAGAACCAAAAATGAATTACTTTACAAGATTAATAAGAGAGATGAATGTTAAGCATTATGGTGATAATACACCATTTCTTACAAGGAAAGAGACTCTTTGTATTGAGGAAATGTATAAGGGTTTAATGATATTTATTATTCAAAATAATTTTAATGGAAATGTTAATACAAGATACTACATAAATAAAATAATGAATTATTTTGAAATTAAACCAGAACTCAGGATAAAATATAGAGTTTCTAAAATAGCTCAAAAAAAGTTGGATGACTTGTTTTCCAAATATATAAATGAATGATTTTTTACCCGTTTGGGAAAATAAGATAAAATTTAATAACCATAAAAACATTCCAAATTCATTGAGATGTCTAATAGTTGGTTCAAGCGGATGTGGGAAAACCTGTTTACTTTTAAAGATGCTCCTTGGTCCTAATTTTTTAGATTATGATAATTTAATAATTTTTACAAAGTCAAGTTTTCAACCCGAGTATCAACTACTCTCACAGGGTTTTAATGCAGGTCTTAAAAAGGAAGACATTATCGGTTTATTTAAACTTCAAAACAAACTGAATGATTATAATATTGAAGATATAATACAATTATTTTGTGATACACAGAAATCAAAATCGAAACCCATAACTTGTATTCTCAGTGATAATACGGATGATATACCTTCACCTCAAGATTTAGATAAATCAAAAAAGAACCTCGTCATCTTTGATGATTGTGTTAATGAGAGAAACCAAACAGTAATGGATAGCTACTATACAAGAGGGAGACATTCTTCTTGTAATTGTATATATCTTAGTCAATCATATTTTCAACTCCCTCGACGCTCAATAAGAAACAATGCCAATACTTTTATTTTATTTAAGTTAAATTCAATAGATGTAAATAATTTTTGGAGAGATAATTGCTCTACGTTATGTAGTAAAAAAGAATTTGAAAATTATATGAAACACACGATTGGAAAATATAAATATATTGTTGTGAAACAAGATGAGATACTAAATGATATTTTTCAATAAATAAATACAGAAAATGAATACTGAAGAAAGAGAAAGAAAGTTTAAGGAACATCAACAATTAGTTTCAAAAGTTGTTAAACAACAGGAAGAGATAAAGAAGAAACGGAGACAGAAACTAACTGGTGAAGAAGCCTTTGAAAGAAAACAAGAGAAATTCTTTAAACCACTTTTGAAAACTCAACACTCACCTACAGTTCCCACGGTAGAATTTACTCCGAAAAAACTTCAAATGCTCAAAGATTTTAGTCAGATAACAAAACAAGAACTTGGTGAATTAGAATATGATGACGAGGGATTATTTCGGAAACTTGAGGAGGTAAATCAACCCCCTAATTATGTTGTGGAAGCTCTTCAAAACAATGAATATTCGGCGGGTTCAAAAACCAGAGCAGGTCTCATTCCAACAGAAGAACCAGCAGTGTTTCATCTTGTGGAAGAAAAGGTATTGATATTTAATGATGAATTGATGTTCTTGAGTTCTACTCAACCAAATGTTAAATTAACTCCAAGATTAATGTTTCTTCTAACAAACCCCGGATTCAGCGGTTCAAAATATTTTGAGGAACCACTTGATATGGAAAGAGAGGAAGATAGGGTATATATTGAGTTGCTAAATGCACTTGATTATGGAGTTTCTGTTGCTGGTAAAAGTAAGAAGAATGAGAAGGAGAAACATATTATTGATGCTTTAAGTAAGCTTGGTTCGGGTGTTAGTTTTCTTCCAAATGACCCATCACAATTAGTTAATAGGCTATTATTGTTGTTAGGTAGTAAGAAGGCTGGAAACAACAATTGTTTTAATGAATCCTCAGCCATTTTAGATCAGTTGATGAATATGAAAATAATTAATAAATGTCAATACAAAGATATTTTATTAGATATTAAATAAGATGAGAAGCACAATTCTTAGTTTTAATTTCACAACGAGCGATTACACAGCTTCATTCCCTTACCCACTACAACTTGACCCCCTTACCTCATATGAGGCATCTTTGTTGTCAATGGAAACTTACAATACCCTTTTTAATATCACAGAGAAAAACAACAAGTTTAGTTATAATCCAGGAAGTGGATATAAAACTATAACCGTTTCACCTGGAGCTTACGAGATTTCTCAAATATCTTCAGAAGTCTCTCGCCTTATGAAAGAAAAAGGTGATGAACCAAAAAATATTGTAATAGATATTCAAAAACACACTTCAAAATCAACTATTAAACTTAAAAATAATTATAAAGTTGATTTCACGATTGAAAATTCGTTTAGAGAGCTATTGGGTTTCTCTTCAAAAATGATTGAAAATAACGGGACGTTTTACAGTGATAATGTTATCCAAATATCCTCCGGTATAAATTCAGTATTAATTCATTGTGATTTGATTGATGGTGCTTATAACGATGGAATAAGAACAAATACAATATTTTCATTCAGTGCATACTCAACCCCGATTGGTTATAAATTTAATATGGAACCAAAAAATCTTGTCTATTTACCTGTGTCAGGAAAAACCATATACAGAGTAAGTTTTAGGATAACCGACCAAGATAATCGTATGATATCCTTTAATGATGAAATTATATCCATCAGAATTCACCTACGTGAAGTTTTTCAATAAATAAATAATGGTTATTGTGAGAAAACACGAGTTGGGAAAATATAAAATAATTACAGGGGAGGGCATGTTCCTTTCACCAGACTATACAAGGTATGTGGGTAGAGGATACTATAAACCTAAGAGACAACGAGGTGTAGGTCATCAATTTCGAAATAAAGGAGATGGGATAATTGATACTCTAATGGGTATTGGTTCAACCATCCTTAAACATAAAGACCTAATTGGTTCAACTGCTTCTGCCGTGGGCTCCGTTGCGGGTGCTATAAAGAGTATAAAAGATGCTCAAAAGGAGTCTCATAAATTACAAGCAATCAAAGAAATAAAAAAAGGTAAAACTCAACTATCTTCACAAGAACGACAAAAAATCATTAAAATACTTGGGTCAGGGTTTCAACAATTTTAATGCTATATAAATACAAGTATGGAAGCGATTGATAGTATCTATGATTTGGATGATACGATTATCATTTCAAACTCCACTAAAAAGGAAGACTATTTTAAGGTAAATGCTATAACAGGAACAGACTGGAATTCAAACGGAACAAAAAGTTTTGAAATAAATAATCAACAAACTTACTTGAATATAGCTGATAGTTTCTTGCTGTGTAAATTTAAATTCACTAAGGCTGCGAATAATACTAATGCTACACTCGTAAATGATTTCTTCTGGAAAATGTTTGACAGTGTCCGCCTGTATATTGGAACACAAGAGGTTGAAGCGGTTGATTATGTCTCTGCTACATCTGAAATGATGAAATTTACACTATATTCGTTTAGTGATAGAATGGGTAAGGGAGCTGTTGAGGGTTTTATTCCTGATATGTCAACGGGTACAAACGCAGACCCTGGTTATAGTCAAAGGAAGTCAATGTATAATGATGACGCAAAAGCTGAGAATAGTTTTACCGTAGCAGTACCTCTGAAAGGTATATTTGGATTTTGTGATTATGATAAAGTTTTGTATGGGCTTAAAATTAGATTTCAACTACAAAGGAATGATAATGTAAATAGATTGCTTTTTGGGGATGAAAATGCTTTTGGAGAAAATAATAAATTTGTTATTAATGATTTGTGTTGGTATATCAGTGAATATACTCCTAATCTTAAAACGGAAGAGATGTTAAATAGAAGACTTAACTCAAAGAAACCGCTAAATGTATCATACCTTAAAAGAAGATGTCAACACGTTAAACTGGAACACACTACCTACACTTGGAATTTAGGTGTTCTTCAAGGAAAGCCACGATACCTCTGGCTCATTTTTAAAAAACCAGATGGAGAGGACGGTACTAATAAGAATAATGCCCTGAGTGATAATGCAAAGGTGAAACAACTTCGGGTTTCTCTTGATGGCACATTTTATCCGCGAGATAGATTGGAAATTGATTGGGAAAAAAATGATTATGCGGAAGCCTACAAGTCCTACCAAAAGGTGTGTGAAAGTAATGGTAATAATGATCCTATTTTGGATATGGTTGCATTTCAAAAACTTTATACAATCTACGCAATTGACCTGAGTTCTCAAAAGGAAACTATAAAGTCTAATCGAGTGGATACTTCTCTATACATTGAAAGAGGGGAGAGTGAAGAGGTTAATGCATATTGTTTGCTTTTGGAGGAAACAGAATTACAGATTAATACAGATAATGGTGTTATGATTAATATCACATAGGTTTTTTCTCATAAATAAATGGTTGGGGTATATGTTAATCAAATCAATCTTAATAAATTAACATCTTGTATTCAAAATCAAAAGCCTTGTATTATTAATGTTAATACAATTCAAAGAAAAGGAGCTGTAAGAATTGATGTTTTACTCACACACACACAAGTAAAAACACTAAATGATGTTGGATCACTTAAAATTAAAATGACGAAACCTATGTTAAAGAAATATTCAATAGACGAGTCAAGAGGAGGATTTCTCCCGTTTCTAATTCCTTTATTTGCTGGTTTAAGTGCGGCGGGAGCATTGACTGGTGGTATTTCAGCAGCGGTAAAAACTGCTAACGAAAGGAAGGCACAACTAAAAGCTCAAAAAGAATTGGAAAGACATAACAAGGAGTTGGAGAAACAAATTAGTGGAAGTGGTGTAATTGTAGATTTTGCTCAAAAACTTGAAAGTCTACCTGATAAAGCTAGATTGTTGGTTGGAGATATGCTTTCCTCTATCGCTCAAGCGGGTGTTAAACTAACTAAACGGGGTAATGGATTGTATCTTTCTCATAAATAAATGGATAAATGGTTTAAACAATTTGGAAAGAATACAACGTCAAATATAGAACTAGCTAAGTATTGTAAAACACTAAAAATTGATAATGTGGTTATTTGTATGAGAGATGAATTAACACATATAAATAAGAATACAAAGAATATTATTATGAATTTAGACACACAGAATGGTTCTCATTGGGTTTGTATTCATAATAGTCAGGATAAATATTATTTTGATAGTTATGGTATGCCACCACCTGTTGAAGTAATACAATTCTTACAGAATGGTGTTTATCAAACATTCCAAGTTCAAGAAATTAATTCTAAATGTTGTGGCCAATTATGTTTATATGTATTATTTCAACTCAACAATAATGAAAATTTTTATGATATCATTTTTTATCTAATATAAATGACCTATGTTGGAAAAGATGGTTCTATCTTTGGAAAATCCTCTCAGGATATTGATTTATCAAATTATTATACAAAGGCACAGGCTGAACGACAAAAATATAGTGTAAGTAAAAATATTAATATGAAGAATACTTATAAATTAATCAATTATCCAAACCCTACAGATGCGAATGACTTGATTAGATTCAGTGATTTATCACAATATATATCTTTAAAGAAAACAGCACGTTTTGTGAAACAAGTAAAATTTACAACCACAACACCTGGTTATACTGACCATACACCTTTCCTCATTGAATTTAACTACCTGCTTACAATTAAATTTTATAAAGAAGGACATTTAGTTAATATGCGAATTAATAAATGGGGGTATGATATGCCTGATTTAGGGTATAATTGGTCTTTTTCAATAAACATAGAAGACCTACATGATTTAAATCAGTCTCGTAAAGAAGAATATTATCCACTTGGTGAAGATAAGGATTTATGTGGAAGTACAATTAGTAAACAACAAATACGTGATTTTAAGAAAATAAAAATATATGATAGTATAGCGATGGTTCGCATGACAAAGAAGGAAGGTAATGAGATAAGGATAGAAAGCCGAGGAATACAAACCGATTTGGTAGTGGGAAGATGGGGTGGTATTACCTGTCATAATATTAATCTCACATATATTTCTGATACATAAATGGCAGGAAGAAGACTACAAGAGAATTATAATTTTTGTATTCAAGGATACCTACAAGAAAAGGGTGCTCGGTATTACATACCTTATGATTTGGAGCATATACATGGGAATTTTGTCATAAAAAACTGGCCTTATACTGATATTGTTAAACCCACAAATAGAGACTTGTTTAAAATATTAAATAAAAATGAACTTCTCAAAGTTATGAAATATAAAACTCTTTTAGAAATCGTCAACAAATCTTATTGGTATCCTATTATGAGAAAAATAATTATAGATACAAGAATATCTCAAAATCCAGATGAGTATATGTATAATATTCTTTGGGGTTTAAACTCAAGGGTAGCAAGGGATGAGGAAGGAGTTGAAGAAGAGAAGGAGAAAAGAGAGAAAAGAGAGAAGGAGGAGAGGGAACAAAGAGAGAGGGGGGAGAGGGAGATGGAAATCAGAGCGATTCAAAAAAGAGTGGATGTATTACAGCAAGAAGATAAATCTCAACTCACCGAAGAGGAAAATAAAGAAAGAATGAATGCTGTGAAAATATTGATATCAAAAATTGCTAAGATAAATGAGGAAGGAGTTAAAGAAGAGAAGGAGGAAAGAGAGAAAAAGGAGAAGGAGGAAAGGGAGAAAAAGGAGGAGGAGAGGGAGGAAAGGGAGAAAAGAGAGAAAAAGGAGAAGGAGGAAAGGGAGAAAAAGGAGGAGGAGAGGGAGGAAAGGGAGAAAAGAGAGAAGGAGGAAAGGGAGAAAAGAGAGAAGGAGGAGAGGGAGCAAAGAGAGAGGGAGGAAAAATATAAAAAGATGGAAATCAGCGAGATTAATAAAAGATTGAAGGTATTACAGCAAATAAATCAAACTCAACGCACTGAGGAGGAAAATAAAGAAATGAGAAGTCTAATGAAAATATTATTTTCAAGAATAACGACGTCAATGTCTTCAGTTTCAGGGAGGAGATTTAAATGAGAAAGTGGGGATAAAGAAGAAGAAGAAGGAAAAGATTATGTGGTTGATGATGTCGGTGTAATTGACTTTAGTTAGTTTTATTTGTAAATAAATGGAGGAGAGAGTGAAGGCATTCCTTAGGATTCTTTATGTTTTAAAAATCAAGATTGAAATGTATATGTTGAAAACCAAAAAGGTTTTGATACTCTGTCGGAATTTTTCTGATAAATAAATATGAGTTATTGTCTCAAATGTAAAAAGAAAACTAAATCTAAAAATATCTCTTATGTTAAAGCTAAAAATAATAGAGTTTGTCAAAAAGGAATATGTCAAGTGTGTGGCTCTAAAAAGTGCCAATTCATCTCTCCTAAAAGAGGAGGAGACATACAAAAGTTTCTGTCAGGAAGTAAATTTACAACAACTGGAATTCCAGGGGAATTACACCTTCCAGGGTATTCTTTCTGTGGTCCAGGAACAAACTTGGATAAAAGATTAGATGAGGCTAACAATCCTAAACCTTGGTCTAAACCTACAAATAGGGTTGACGAAGTGTGTATGAAGCATGATATTGCTTATGGGAATACCACTACGTTGACTGAAAAACATAAAGCCGACAGCGAAATGTTGTATAATTTGTCTTTGATACAAAATCCAACGTTGAGAGAGAAAGTTGATAGGTTTATTGTGAGAAATTTGATAAATGCTAAATTGAAACTTGGTCTTGGTTATTCCTCAAAAAACTATTAGGCTCTAATGATGTCATCAAGACTGAGGAGCTTTTGGCTGAAGAATTACACAAACCTATAATCACAAAGTTTAAAAGAAGGAAGGTTTATTCTAAATACACCGACCACATATGGTCCGCTGATTTAATTGAATTGAATAATGACAGGGGATACAGGTATGCTTTAACCGTTATTGATTTGAGGAGTAGATTTGCCTGGGTTGTCCCTTTAAAAAATAAAAGGGGTGATACTTTAATGTTAGCCTTTAAGTTAATATTTGATCGGGATAAAAGGAAACCAAAGAAGTTATGGACTGATGAGGGAACAGAGTTCTATAACAAAATATTCATGAAATTTCTAAAGGGGAAGGGTATTAAATTATACAGCACCTTTAATGAAGGAAAGGCAGTTGTTATTGAGCGTTTTAATCGTACTTTAAAAGAGAAATTATATAAAAAATTCACACAACTCAGTTCTCAAAAATGGGTGTATTTAATTCAGGATATTGTAGATAATTACAATAATACAGTTCATTCATCAACAAAATCAAAACCATCAGAAACATTTACAAAATTAGAATATGAAAAGGAGATTAATTTGAGAAAGCCCAAGTTTAAAGTTGGTGATATTGTAAGAATATACAAATGGAAAAGCCATTTTGAGAAAGGTTATACAAAGAGATGGACTAATGAATTATTTAAAATCGTTGATGTAATGGATACAGTCCCTTGGACCTACAAATTATATGATTTAAATGGAGAAGAAATCTTGGGTTCATTTTACTCACAAGAATTACAAAAAACACAAGTAAGCAGCTAATACCCTTGAAAATAATAAATAAATAAATAAATAAAATGTAATGGGGATACGTTTTTAAATCTGTGAACCCCAAACACAGAATCCCACAACTTTTTAGTTGGGGCTTAACTTTTGTGTGTGTATAATGGGGATACGTTTTTAAATCTGTGAACCCCAAACACAGAATCCCACAACTTTTCAGTTGGGGCTTGACTTTTGTGTGTGTATAATGGGGATACGTTTTTAAATCTGTGAACCCCAAACACAGAATCCCACAACTTTTCAGTTGGGGCTTAACTTT
Organism: Myxine glutinosa; assembly: GCF_964187855.1. Classification (NCBI taxonomy): domain Eukaryota; kingdom Metazoa; phylum Chordata; class Myxini; order Myxiniformes; family Myxinidae; genus Myxine; species Myxine glutinosa. Next base: position 35,799,843 of record NC_136265.1, on the reverse strand, counting down.
TGAGTGTGTATAATGGGGATACGTTTTTAAATCTGTGAACCCCAAACACAGAATCCCACAACTTTTCAGTTGGGGCTTAACTTTTGTGTGTGTATAATGGGGATACGTTTTTAAATCTGTGAACCCCAAACACAGAATCCCTCAACTTTCCAGTTGGGGCTTAACTTTTGTGTATGTGTGAGTGAGTCATAATAATATACAAACCCTAACCCAACCCCATCCCTAACCCAAACCCATCCCTAACCCAAACCCATCCCTAACCCAAACCCATCCCTAACCCAACCCCATCCCTAACCCAACCCAATCCCTAACCCAACCCCATCCCGAACCCAACCCCATCCCTAACCCAACCCCATCCCTAACCCAACCCCATCCCTAACCCTCACATTCAAAATCCCAACCCTAACCCAACCCCATCCCTAACCCAACCCCAACCCATCCCTAACCCTCACATTCAAAATCCCAACCCTAACCCAATCCCATCCCTAACCCAACCCCAACCCTCACATTCAAAATCCCAACCCTAACCCAACCCCATCCCTAACCCAACCCCATCCCTAACCCTCACATTCAAAATCCCACCCAAACCCTAACATAATCTTTTTTTTCTTCTTTTAAAAAAATATGTATTTCATTTTTTTTTTTTCCTCTTCTTCCAATTCTGTCTTTCAAGGCTTTCAAGTTTGAAGAAGTAGAAATGGGAAGAAAGAATTTTCCAGCATTTTCTTCCTCGAACTTTCTTGATATTGCTTAAATCAAGCGTCATTAAACAAAGAACATTGTTCATTGCTTTAGAATCCAAAGAGTCTCCAAGGTGGACCCCACAGGTAGAGTCTCCAAAATAAAACCAACTTTCCAAGTTCCCAAGGTATAACCACATTCCTGTTGAGCCTCCAAGATAGGTATCACATTCCGAGTCATCAAAACAAAACCCCCATTCCGAGTCTCCAAAAATATAACCATCTTTCCAAGTCCCCAAGGTAGAACCACAATTTTCAGAAATATTTGGGGTTTCCGTGATAAGTCTCACATAGTATAACTGCGGACCATCAGGGAAAACTTCCCTTTCCCAATTTTTTAGGGTTTCTATGATGTGTCTCACATAGTATAACTGCGGACCATCAGGGAGAACTCTCCTTGCCCAATTTTTTAGGGTTTCTATGATGTGTCTCACATAGTATAACTGCGGACCATCAGGGAGAATTCCCGTTTCCCAATTTTTTAGGGTTTCTATGATGTGTCTCACATAGTATAACTGCGGACCATCAGGGAGAACTCTCCTTGCCCAATTTTTTAGGGTTTCTATGATGTGTCTCACATAGTATAACTGCGGACCATCAGGGAGAATTCCCATTTCACAATTTTTTAGGGTTTCTATGATGTGTCTCACATAGTATAACTGCGGACCATCAGGGAGAACTCCCCTTTCCCAATTTTCAGAAATTTGTGGGTCTCCAATGTATGACTTGTATTCTGGCTCATCAAGGTAGAACTTGTTCAGTGGGTTTTGTTTTGATAACTCACAACAAGTATCATCATGGTAAAACTCTTTTTCAGGATTTTGTGGATCTCCAAGGTATAACTCTTTGGCTGGGTCATCAAGGTAGAACTCGTTCTGGGGGTCTTGGTTGTTCAAAATGTCTTCAAACAAAAAAATAACTTCATCCCAAGTTGTGTTAAAAGCAGAATTTTCATTTCGTATCTCAGATACAATTTCCTGTGAAAGAAAATAACAATGTATTAATTTAATACAATATTTTTATTTGTATAAATCAAGCTCTATGAATATTAAAATAAACTTTGTTAACTCTTACATGAGTCTCATCTAAAAAAAAAAAAAAAAAAAAAAAATTAAATAAATAAATAAATAAATAAACAAACTTACCTCCATTGATAAGAGGTTCGAGTCCAGTTCATCAATCTGAAGGTTGAGTTCTACACAGGTAGTAGGACTCCAAGGAATAGCAAAGTTATCCCATTCCATTTCGGCATAGGAGTCCATTCTCAAGTGA
>NC_136265.1:35022364-35147442 GCF_964187855.1 Myxine glutinosa | reverse complement strand
GCTAGAAGCGCTGCGCTCCCTCCCTTCGAATCCCTCTCTCTTCTGCTAGTGCTAATAATACGCTAATTTTAAAACCCGAAATTTTTTAAATGTTTATGTCTCCGTGACATTCCTGGGACCATCCCGAGTCGAACAGTACTTTCCGCTCGCAAATCCGTCCACGGGTTCTCGAGATCTTAGAGATCGTAGATAGATCAGGATACAGACACAGAGGCCAACTCTACTTTATATATATAGATATGTATAAATATATATATATATGTATATATATATATGTATAAATATATATATATATGTATATATATATATATATATGTATATATATATATATATATGTATATATATATATATATATATATATATATATATATATATATATATATATATATATATATATATATATATATGTATATATATATATATATATATATATATATATATATATATATATATATATATATATATATATGTATATATATATATGTATATATATATATATATATATATATATATATATGTATATATATATATGTATATATATATGTATATATATATATGTATATATATATATATATATATATATATATATATATATATATATATATATATATACAATAGCTCAGTGTAAGTGAGCTATTGTATATACATAAATGTATATACATAAACAAAACAAAAATATATCATGCATGGCATGACACTTGCGAAATCGTGACACTTGTCGTGGAAAAAGCAATTTGGCAATTTCAAAAATTTGACCTATTTGCCTTAAGGTGTTTTCAGTTTCAGAGAACCTTTACCTTTTCCTGCAGGTTTCAGAGCCTTTACCTTAACCTATGACTAGTTTTACACACATATACGACACATGCATACAAATAACCTATGTACGTTTCAATTTTACATGTTGAAAAAGTATTGAGGTATGGGAATATTAAAATCACAAAAGGTCTCGTTTGATTATAACGGGGTGAAATTATTGTCATGGGTAACCATTGACATGTCAAAATGGCTAAATTGATCATTCGGATTTAGCCCGGACAAACAAACAAAAACAAGAAAACTAGAGCAATGTGACTGTCGCCAATATGCCTCTGCATAGTCCCACAATGGGTAGATGCCCTTTTTGACTGTCCTAAAAATAAACAAGTTTGATTTAAATCCCTTCAGCTGTTTTCAATTATCACATTTCACCAGGCATGACAGGTTTGACATCGATCGGTGAAGCGGTTTCAGAGAAGGGATTTAAAAAAAAATATTGGCTTTTCAGCTAATATGGCTGCCACACCACGTGACGTATGACCTTAAAAAATGTACACTCTGCATATGTATAGGTAGGGGATCACGTTTGAGAAGTTTCGTGTTGATCGGCTCTGGTTCGTTTTTCTATCCAAGATGGCTGCCAAACCACGTGACCTACAACATCATCATTTTCAAACTATATGCAACAATGGTGTTAGATATTGTAAAATTTCACATCGATAGGGTAAGCGGTTTCAGAGATATAATTATTTAATATTTTTCTTCAATCCAATATGTCTGCCACACCATGTGACCAATGATGTTTTCCTGATCATCTTTTAATTGCCAAGCCAAGTCAATGACAAGTAAAGTTTCGATTCAAATGATTTCGTGGTTTGGGAGAATATATGTATTTTAAAGGTTTTAGGTTAAATGCAATATGGCTGCCAGACCATGTGACCCATGATGTCATAAATTTAATACTTCAATACAAATGGGTCATAGATCATGTGCATGCAATTTCATATTTTTGGGATAAGGAATTTGATCAAAACATTTTTGGCTGGTATACCATTCACCTGTCATCATTATCATGCTTTTGTTCCCAATGGGGAGTACTTGACAATGTGCCGTGATCCAAATTTTTCCATTCAGCATTTCCGAGAAATAATTTTTTTTTTATTTGCGTTTAATCCAAGAATGCTCCCACACCACGTGACGTATGACATCACAATGATCATAAAAACATTCTGCATAGGTGTCACTCCTACCCTGAAAGATTAGTCTCAATCGGACATGTGGTTGCTGAGAAAAATGAGGCTTAGCCCGTATGGACGAACGGACGGACGGACAACCAAAAAACAATGCCTCCGGCCACCTTCGAGGGTGGAGGCAAAACAAACAAACGGAGTGAAAACAGAGGACTCCCTTTCAGCAGCGCACATCATCACTGGGCTCCCTTACGTGTCCGGCGATGACATCATGCAGCACCTGGAGATGGAAAAGGAAATGAGGGTGTGCAATTATGTTCAAAAAAGCAGAGCACCGACCTTCCGGGTGGGTGGTGTTTGCGCATTATAGCAGGGCCTTGTTCCTCCTTCACGGATTCGCTTTATCACGATCAATTTATTGAGGCAAGGATTGCGGTACTCACAGTCCAACTCATGTTCAAACAGTACGAAATTAATAGAAGTACTCACGTGAGTTGACCAAGGCTTAACCTCGAGCAAGCTTCACCTTGACGAGAATTCATGAGGATTCACCATCCTCCCATGTTGTTGGGTTTTGTATATATTGCACACCGCCCCTCCCTATTCCATCTCCAGGTGCTGCACGTCATCATTGGGTGACGAAGGCCTACAGCGCCCAGCAATGACGTGCACCACCACCACCACCACCACCACCACCACCAACAACAACAACAACAACAACAACAACATGTATTTTAAGGCCATTTTCCCTGCAAGAGCGGGGGTTAGCCTTGCGGCTAAAACGTGCACCAAAAGGGTGTACTCAGTTTTGACTCTGTTTTCTTTCTTTCTTGTTTGTTTGTCCGGGCAATATCCCAGCCATCTTTTGAGCTGGGAAGCTGCAATTTGGGCACAAAGATTAAGTGCTTGGGCAAAACAATATTTATATATACAGCAATACCCCGTTTTACGCCATTTCGACCTACGTCAAACCCGACTTTACGCCACTCTTCTAGAGTAAATTTCAGTTCAGCAAACGTCATTATGTGCGACTTTACGTCACTCCTACATCATAATACCAACGCATACCAATACGAACGCATACCAACGAGCCAGCTGCTGATACAGGAGAAGGCGAAGTCTTTGTTCCAGGATCTTCTGAAGAAGTACCCAGAGGATAAGGGCACAACCTTCGTTGCAAGCTCTGGATGGTTTGCACGCTTTAAACGGCGCTTTAGCTTGCACAACGTCAAGATTCAGGGCGAAGCCGCAGCTGCCGACACCGTAGCCGCCGAGGAATTTCCTGCCACATTGAAGAAGATCATTGAGGACGAGGGATTCTTGCCCGAGCAGATCTTCAACGTCGACGAAACGGGCCTTTTTTGGAAGAGGATGCCCGACAGATCCTTTATCTCGAAGGAGGAGAAGACCATGCCAGGCTACAAAGTCGCGAAGGAGCGGCTAACGCTAATGCTTGGGGATAATTGCACCGGCGACTTCAAGCTGAAGCCGCTCTTGGTGTATCATGCGGCGAACCCCCGGGCACTTAAGAACATCCCGAAGGCGTCTCTTCCCGTCATTTGGATGAATAATATGAAGGCATGGGTAACCGTCATAATTTTTGAAGAATGGTTCATCAATCATTTCATCCCGGCTGTCAAGAGCTTTTGTCGAGAGAAGAAAATTCAATTTAAACTACTGCTGATTTTGGACAATGCACCTGGCCATCCCACTAACCTCGGTGATTTCGACCCCAATGCGAAGGTGGTGTACTTTCCACCCAACACCACATCGCTCATCCAGCCTATGGACCAGGGTATGATAGCGCTTTTTAAGCGCTACTATCTCTGCCACACTCTTCGTCAGGCTGTCGATGCAACGTCAGAGGAGGAAGGCATCAACATCCGGCAGTTTTGGAAAAACTATAACATCTACCAGGCAGTGCTTAACATCAATGCTGCATGGTTACGGTGTTTGTCTTCATTTTAAGGCATTTTTAAGGCATTACACCCGGTTTACGTCAAAAACCTAGTTACATCACGGCTTACGGAACCAATTAATGACGTAGGCCGGGGTATTGCTGTATATATATTTTTATTAATCAATTATTTGATTAATTATTTAATATTAATATCGATATATTAATTACTTACTGTATTTATTTTCTTATAAATAAATTATTTATAAATATAAATTATTATATATTTATTTTAATTACGCAATTAATCAATGATTGTACTCCGCTCCCTCACAATTCCATTTCCATGTGCTGCATGGCGGCATCGCTGAGCGTCAAAAGCGCCTCGGCAATGCCGCGCTTTATTTATTTGGAGGTGATGTAATTTATTTACTTATTTGGCATAGAAGCAATGTATTTTGAATGTAGCTCTACTTGTTAGATATATAGGTCAATCTGATGAAAATGGACGATTTATGTGATGAAAATAAACCTTGACCTTTGATCTTTTGACCTAATGACCTCAAAACCAATAGACGTCTAGCTTGTGACTACCTCTACTAGGTGGTTACGTTTCGTGAAGATCGGAGTGAAATTGCAACCTGTAGGAGATTGACAAACCGACAAATAAACCAACAGACCAACCAATATACATTACTTGCTAATCTTCAATTTCGCAAGTAACAAACAAGAAAAAGAGCAATCAGAGATTGCAAACCCTCGCAAGGATGTATTTTCAGCGATTTTTAAGGCTTTTGTGTTGAAACAAATATGGCGGCCGAACCACGTGACCGATGACGTCATCATTATTTTGTTCCTCCACCAGTTTATGCCGACATGACACTCAATAAATTTCATCTTGATAGGATGAAGTTTTGTACTTGTCGAATTATGACGTCATAATGGAGGCACCTACGACATCGTCATTAACATATTTTATTCCCCATGGAGTTCTTTACAATGAGCCATGTCTCAATTTTTTCTATTCAGCGCTTTCGGAGAAATAGACGTGCAAAGTTTTTCGATTTTTCCAAGATGGCGGCCAAACCACGTGACCTATATGACGTCATAATTATCATTTTAAAAATTCTGCAGGTGGAGATGCACCTATGGTGAAAATTTCCTGTCAATCGGACCAACGATTGCAGAGAAAATCATATTTATTCTGTGCGGACAAACAGACAAACAAACAGACAAACGCACTCAAATGCAATACCTTCCCCTCCGCCAAATGCAATACCTCTGCTTCCCCAATGACTTTTACAACAGCTTGAGGCAGACTACCATACCACTCTGCACCCACCTGCAAGACATGTGGCACGGCATCCAGCAGCTCGGATAATCGGCTGAAGCCTAACTCTGTTACACGACACTGTTTGCCGAAATGATGGTGATAGGCTGGGATGAATCGCACCAAGGGAAGTAGGCAGTGTGGCTGTGCACCCAGAAGCTCCACCAGCTCCCGGGAGAACCGGACCAGCAGAGGACTGCAAGTCGGGCTACGGCACCGCACCTCACAAGAATCTAAAGGCATTGGGGGACGAGGGGGCGGGGGGAGGTTGTAAAGTGAGTAAGCAACCCTACCCAGGATAACAACAGGTCCCCATCTTCCATTAAAGTTTCTGTACCTGAAGGAAGAACAGCTGGACGGTTCTGCACCCATTTGATAATCTTTGCCCCATTCATGGCCATCGCCACATGTACGCCTGGCACACAGGTAATAAGATGTTCTAAAGGAACCAAGTGTTGTGGTTCTTTCCCCTCTTCATCCTTCATTTTACTTTCCAGTAAGGGTCCAAACTCCACACAATAGCAGTCAGGAAAGCTGTGTTGAAAATTGAGGGTAGAGTACGGAGGCGGATGGGTGAAGATGTTGAGAATTTTTTTAAATTTGATTTAAAACGCAGATAAAAGAAGAGAGGCAATATGAAGAAAAGGTAATGAAGGTGAGTTGACTGGAGCAAAAGTGCAGGGTGGAGGTGGATTCCAGTGATGAGCGAAGGTACAACCAAAAAAAGGGAGCGGGGGGAATTCAAAGATAAGGTAAGCGAAAGGAGAAGCTTGTAGGTTTTCAGTTACTTGCCTAAGTAAGGGGACTGTTCCAGTATGCAAATGCAGGAGCGTGTGAACTTGGGGAGCAAAGGTCTTCAATGACAGATGGACATTGCCCAACTGCAGGTAGGCAACCTCTGGGTCACAATCTCTGCAAAACACAGCACAGCAAGCGTGGAAAGATCAACATGGCACTTCCTAAGTTATTTGTCTGCTTCTCATTGTGTTTGTCTATTGGCTATCATGTCAGTCTGTCTCAGTTCTCCCCAGTCTCCCCTACTGACCTCTCTGAACTCCTCATAGGAATGAAAACTGCCACCTGCATCCTTGACCCTATCCCCTCCAGCTTTGTCAAGGCCTCCCTTCCTGCTCTCTCTCCACTTATCACTGCAACAATAAACTCCTCCCTGTCTACAGGCATCGTCCCACCATCCCTCAAAATTGCTGCTGTTATCCCCATTCTGAAAAAACCTGGACTCAACCCTGACACCCTAAACAACTTCAGACCCATCTTCAACCTACCCTTTCTGTCAAAAGTTTTGGAACACGCTGTAGCCACTCAACTCAAACATCACCTCTCTGCCAATAACCTGTATGAAACATTCCAATCCGGATTCCGCTCCAACCACAGTACTGAAACTGCTCTCCTCAAAATCACCAACGACCTTCTCCTCTCCTCTGACGCTGGCAACCTCAACATTCTCATCCTCCTCGACCTCAGCGCCGCCTTTGACACCATCAATCACACCATCCTCCTCACCCGACTTGAAACCACCTTTAACATTACCGGCACTGCCCTCTCTTGGATCAAATCATACCTCTCCGACAGACGCCAGTTCATCTCCATCAATAACTGCAAATCCCCCACTGCTCCCCTCCCCCAAGGTTCAGTTCTTGGCCACCTCTTCATCCTGTACCTGTCCCCCCTTGGTCACTTAATCCGCCGTCATGGTCTCCAATTCCACTGCTTCGCCGATGACATCCAGCTTTTCATCTCCACCAAGTCCATCTCCACCGCCACCCACTCTATCCTGACAAACTGCATCACTGAAATAAAATCCTGGCTTCAAATCAACTTCCTCAAACTTAACTATGATAAATCTGAAATAATCATCATTGGCCCAAAAACGCTCACCAAATCCACCCATAACTTTGCCCTCAACATCGACGGTTTCCCAGTATCCACCTCCCCTCACATCCGGAATCTTGGCATCATCTTTGACCAAACCCTCTCCTTCGACAAATACACTAAACACATCACAAAGACAGCCTTCTTTCACCTGAAAAACATCGCCCATCTCTGTCCATCCCTCTCCTCCACGGCTGCAGAAACCCTCATCCACGCCTTCATCACCTCCCGTCTGGACGTTCCTCTGCGTCTGGACGTCTGGACGTTGGTCTGGACGTTACTGCAACAGCCTCCTCTTTGGTTCACCCTCAATAATCATCAATAAACTCCAATACATTCAGAACTCCGCTGCCCGTCTACTCATCCATTCCCGGACCCGTGACCACATCACCCCCGTCCTTTACAAGCTTCACTGGCTTCCCATCCTCCAGAGAATCCAGTACAAAATCCTCCTCTTGACCTACAACGCCCTCCATAACCTGGCCCCATCCTACCTGACTGACATCCTCTCCAGACACACTCCCACCCGCAACCTCCGCTCTGCTGGTACCAACCTCCTGACCCCCCCCCCCCCCCCCCCCCCCATGCGGACCAAATTCAGATCCTGGGGGTCAGGGCCTTCTCCATCGCTGCTCCCACCCTCTGGAACTCACTACCTCACACCATCAGAGACTCCTCCTCACTCACTACATTCAAAACATCACTCAAGACCCACCTGTTCAACACTGCATTCAACATTTAACCCACAGCATTTAACCCCTGACTATCTCTTCTCCTTCTCCTTCCTTTTGCTTTGATTATTTACCTGTTGATTTTTGTCTTTTTGCACTTGTTTTTTTGTACTCTGTCAAAGCGTCTTTGGGATTCTTGAAAAGTGCTATATAAAATAAATGTATTATTATTATTATTATTATTATTATTATTATTATTATGTCTTCAGTGATGTATTTGGTATTTTCAGTTGCAGGTTTAAAATAGAATGGTACTCGGTGAAGCGAATACCTCCGCCAGACTGAACAGTTTATGATTTGTATCCCACCGATAGGCCGGATCTTGATTCAGACCTGAACCAAAATGTAATTGGTTTCTTCTCGTCATCAAACCAACTCGTCCACCAAGTTGTCATAACTTGTCCAGAACGTTTTTAAATATCATGTTATATATCGCTTTTCACCCGATCTCTCAATGGTGAAGAATCACTTAAAACATGAAATAATCCTTGTACCCAAATCCATATTCAGATCTTCACCAAAATAGAATCGATTCGGTCTTGTCACACACCTAACTGGTCCGCCAAGTTTCGTCCAAATCCGTCAATAACGTTTTGAGATATCGTGCTATGTATTCGTTTTAGCCATATCACTCAATAGTGAAGAAGGGCCAAATGGCAGTGATTTAGAGGGTCTATCCTACATTCTCAGCCATTTCTGACCACAAAAAGGACTTTTAATCATGCCAACATTTTGGTACTTTTTAAGTATAATCCAATTGAAAGAAAAACTAGAGCAATGCGACTGTGTTGCCAATATGCCTCCACATAGTCCCACAACGGGTAGATGCCCTCGTTCACTGTTCTAAAAATGAACACGTTTGATTAAAATCCCTTCAGCTGTTTTAGAGTTTCACATTTTCACCAGTCATGACAGGTTACACATCGATCGGTGAAGTGGTTTCAGAGAAGAGATTTTTTTTTAAATATCGGCTTTCAAGCTAATACGGCTGCCATACCACGTGACATATGACCTTTAAAAATGTACACTCTGCATATGCATGGGTAGGGGATCACGTTTGTGAAGTTTCGTGTTGATCGGATAAGGTTCGTTTTTCTATCCAAGATGGTTGCCAACTGGGCATCCTCCGTCGTGTGAAGTCCTTCCTTGGCACACCTGAGATCCTCACCACATACAAAAGCTTTCATCCGCAGCTCAATGGAATACTGTTCTCCTCTCTGGGCTGGTGCTCCTGCCTGACACCTAGCTCAGCTTCACGCTGTTGAAACCAAAGCTTTCAGAATCATTGGAATCTCCCGTGATGAAGCTAACTCTGAGGGCCTTTCACTCACTCACCGCAGGCAGGTTGGTGGTCTTTCTGTCTTCTACCGACTCCTCTACGGCCTTGCTGCCCCAGCTCTCTCTGTGCTCTGTCCCCCAAATATTCCTACAGGTCGCACAAGATCTGCCAGCAACCCTCTTCTGGTGAAATTGCCAAAATCAAGACTCTCTGCTCACCTTCACTCTTTCATTCCTCTTTTCTCCCACCTCTGGAACAAACTCCCTCACTCTCTTCAATCCCACTCCTCCCTCAAGGTCTTTAAAACAGCTGTTCACCACCGTCTCTTATCTTCCCCCTTCCAAAACCTTGATCTTTTCTACCCCCGTTAATTCACCCCAAATCCACTTTTTTTTTTTTTAATACCGACTTCTTTCCTGGAAGTCCTTGCAGTGTCCATGTTTTTTATACCTCTCCCACCCTCACCCCCCCCCTTCCCACGCCTCCTCCCCCCAAGCCCTCTCCCTCCCACAGATCTCCCGATGTCCCTGCTCTGAAATGTTGTACTTGTGTGCTTCCGCCTCTCTCCCCATCTTGTCTCCCGCTCCCTTTATTATATGTTTTATTTGTCCATTTGTTTTTTTGTGATTAATGTTAACTATTTCACAAGCCGCAATCTTGTTTAAAAAAAAAAAAAAAAAAATTTTTTTTTAAGGTTGCTAAACCATGTGACCGACGACATCATTATTTTAAAACTATATGCAACAGTGGTGTTAGATGGTATTTGTAAAATTTCGCATCAATAGGGTAAGCGGTTTCAGAGATATAATAATTTCATATTTTTCTTCAATCCAATATGTCTGCCATACCATGTGACCAATGATATTTTCGTGATCATCTTTTAATCGCCATCCCTAGTCAATGAAACAGAAAGTTTCGAGTCAATCGATTTGGTAGTTTAGGAAAAGATGTTTGTTTAGGTTCTAAGTTAAATCCAATATGGCTACCAAACCATGTGACCTATGATGTCATAAATTTAATATTTCAATACAAATGTGGTCATAGATCATGTGCATGCAATTTCAGGTTTTTAGGAGAAGGAATTATATTAAAACATTTTTGGCAAACCTTCACCTATGATGTAATTCATTATCATGCTTTTGATCCCCATTGGGAGTACTTGATAATGTGGCAAGTTTCAAATTTTTCCATTCAGCGGTTTCTGAGAAATACTTTTTTAATTATTTGCGTTTAATCCAAGATGGCTGCCATACCACGTGACGTCACAATTATCATAAAAACATTCTGCATGGGTGTCACTCCTACCCTGAAAGTTTTGTCTCAATTCGACATGTGGTTGCTGAGAAAAACGAGGTTTAGCCCATATGGACAGACGGACGTACGGATGGACAGACGGACGGACAACCCAAAAACAATGCCTCTGGCCACTTTTGGGGGCGGAGTCATAAAATCTAAATTTGTTTGATTAATCAAAACTTTAATTAACATGTCCTGGAACACAACATGAAAATAAATTAAAGATTCATGAAGGAATTGACTATGGCATTCCAAAAACTGCAGTTTTTCCTCATTCGGAAATTTATGGTCCGTCTACATTTTTGCCTTTTTGACAATTATTAAAATTCGTAATTGAAATTAAACTTAATTGCTTTTGTTGTCATTCAATAACTTAGCTATCCATTACTCCTGATAACATTACTCCTGAGCTAGCTTTTGTGTACTCCTGATGATATCAACAATTTAGTGGCCCGCACGCCTGTACGGTGCAGCACGTGGCCGAGTTACAAACACAGTCGAAAACCACGCTGGTCATAACGAAAAATACCACATTTAACAATTTAACCCTAATCAGGAATACTCCAATAAAATGCTGTAAATATATCCCGCATATGTACACGCTTGCCTGCGGGAGTATTCTTGCAAATATTTTCAAGTGTTTATGCATTATACTTTCACACCTGAACAGTAGCACCGAGAGGCCCCAAATTTTGGGTGTATGTACTTCAGAATCTGGGCAAGGTTTTAATCTATCACACGGCGACCTTGAATGCTGTTTTTGGGCCACCAAAGGTAGCTATAAAGTTAATATTGGGATATGTGGTCAGGGTGTGCTACCACCGGCCGGCCCACAGGCATAGGGGAATCACCGTGAAGCCAATAACTCCATAACTTTTCAATGTCCAACATGTCCAACATGTCCGAAAGCAAAACCACCGCCGGGAAAAGCTCAACCAGGTGGGCAACACCAGGTATCTCTTCCTCTCAACCACCTCCCCTCCCCAACCCCACACTCATCGAGCTCCTGCATTTTCTATGTTCCAACTCCTCCACACGCCCTGACACGATATAATCCTGTGGATCTATGTGAGATCAGGTGAGAAGATTGGAATCATTAAAGCACAACAACATCCACTCTTTCAATCACAGCACACAAACCTGTTGTTGGCATTCGGCGAATGATCTTTGCAGAAAGGCTCCTGGAACTCCAATCCCTCAGGAGTGCTGGAGGTGGAGCTGAGGTCACAGCTTGTGGGAGTGCTCGGGCGGTGGGGAGAAGGATGGGGGCTTGGAGACGTGGGGGAACTGGAGGGTAGCAGGCAGACGTGGCAGGATTTGCCGAGTTCTAGGATTGCTACGCAGTCCCGCAGGAGTTGCAACTCTGTCACACCCACCTGGCGACGAAACCTGTGCACAAAAATAACAAATCACTCGATATGGAATGGCCGAATGCATGACATGGTTGTGCAACTCCTCTCTAGTCAATGGGTTTTAGGCTTTACAAATGTCCAAAAAACTTTTAAAACATACAAAATGAATGGGTTCTTCCCATGATGTCAAACAATTTCAGGAGGGTTAAGAAAATAAGGTAGAAGAGAGAGTGTTTTATTCAACGTCGAGGTTGGGAAAAGGCAAGCATAACTGGTTTACATACTGAAACATAACATAACTCCGAATGTACAAACTTTCAATCTTGTGTACCAAAACCTAACACCAAAAATTCGATTAATGACCTCAAAAATCGACGTTACGACCTTTTGCTCAACTGCACTCAATTTTCAGCTACAAATTACAAACGCCACTCTGCCTCTAAATTTTTTTATCGTGGAATGGAAAATAAATACGCATTTCCCCACAAAACACCACAGCATCAATCTGCTTACATCCGGGGCAATGACGTCAGAGCGTCGCTTCCCTCAGCCGTGGAGTGTAATATACAGAAATATATTTCTACGTTTTTTTTGTTGATATAAACCTCAGAGGGAATACCAACACATATACTGTGTACACATTTGTAGGGTGGGGGACTGGGGGTTAATTGATTGAGACTGGGGGATCATCGACGCCAGTGAGCATGTCGCTGCATGAAAGGTTTGCATTTACAGACGCTGGATGCATTTCCTTTAGCTTAGGGTTTACTTTAATTCTGCAATGCAAATTTATTTGGGGCATGGTGGGCATCATAAAATCGTATTTACTGTAGGTAAATATTTACATCCCCAATAATCACTCCCGATGTACGAACTACTTTTCAGGAACACATGGTGTTAGGAAATCGAGAGATTGCTATACTTTATAGAGGTACTTGGTTGAAAGAAAAAAAGATAACGTGTAATAATGGCTACCACCCGGTGGCGTTTGTGGCCTACGTTAGCACATTGTGTGTGGACAAACAAACAAACAAACAAACAGGAAGACGTCATGCGGAGCACGATACTTGCAAAATCCGCCCCCCACCCCAAAGAAAAAAAAATTCCATTGATACAGCAAATTGTCCATTTCATCAAGATTAAAATTGACAATCTTGATCAAAGCTCGGGGCAATCGGATTAAACTTGATGATTTTTCAGATACAAATTGATATTAAAAGTTTGACCTTGAGTTGACCTTCGACCTTTTGACCTCAAAAATAGTTGGTTACCCAATTTTGTGACTCAATATGCAAATGCTGTTCCATTTTCAAGTCAATCAGATGAAAAAATGACAATTTTATAAATTTGACCTTAAGATGACCTTTGACCTCAAAATCAATAGGCTTCTTCCTTATGACCAACTCTACCATCTGGTGAAGTGTCATGAAGATCGGTTTTAAATTGTGACCTGCAGGCAATTGACAGATAAAGACAGACAGACAGAATGACGCACAAGACCAACCAATATACTTGAAAAATCTTCGATTTTGCTGGTAACAAATGGACCCAAATGCAATACTGCTCTGGCGAGAGTAATACGAACAATAAGAACAATAATAATGATAACATTTCCAAAGGTGGGCGGTCCGCTTCGAAAGTCCGCTTATCCGCTTATCCGCTGCAGCGGACTAACGTTTTCGAAGCGGATAAGCGAATCGGAACAACCCCCGGAAACCGAAGCGGATAAGCGTAAGCGGACTACCGAAAAATTAAAGCGCATCGCGATTCGCCAAATCAGCTGTTAGCCTGAGCCGTTACTCTAGAATTGTGAATATTTATTTAAGTGAATAATAAGTGAAACCCTAACAACTCGGCTCTTGCGACATAACGCATTATATCATAACGTTATGTTCACGTCATGGTTTACGACATGGTTGTAACATAACGCATTACATCATGACGTTATGTTCACGTCATGGTTTACGGCATGTTCACGACACCATGACGAATAAACGGCAGTCCGTTGGCCCGCCATCTTTGATCTTGTTGACTTGTTTGTGTCTGAATAACCAAACGTTACAGCTCTCGCCCAATCTCTTCCCGCTCGAGTTCCGTGATGCTTGGGTAACTCTATTTCTCAGGCATAACACGCCGCTCCCGAGCTCTGCCTCGGTCGAGCGCGTGTTCAGCTACGGGTCGGACATCCTCAGGCCTAAGAGGTCGGCCCTGGCTGCACCGAACTTCGAGGCCCTCGTCTTCATGAAGGGCAACCTCCAAATCCTCAAGAAGGCCCACGAGGTGGAGGTGGAGGAGGAAGACGAGGACTAGTCAACAGACTGCTAGTCTGTTGACTAGTAGACTCTCTTGTCAAAGAAAGGACGGGCAAATTGATTTTTCTTTAATGTTACTTGCATATATTAAAATTATATTTAAATTAACTGTAGAGTAGAGTAGAGTCGAGTGGAAAACTTTATTTCAATAAATTTTGAATAAATTTTATTTAAATAAAAATGTATATTTTTGATCTTAAAAGCTTTGTTTGTCTTTGTAGTAGTTAGAAATGGCTATTTAGGCTTAAAAAGCATTAAATTCCCTTTAGAAACGTCAAAAATCGCTTTAAAAACGTCGAAGCGCTTTAAAAAAATCGAATCGAAGCGGATAAGCGGATAAGCGGTAAGCGGACTAAGATTTTCGGCCGCTGAAGCGGATAAGCGAATCGGACTACACGGGCTGGCGGAGCGGATAAGCGGTAAGCGGACTTAAAATTTTCCGAATCGCGCCCACCTATGAACATTTCAATTCGTACCTCTTCTCAAACACATCCACAAATCTGTAGAAGGGCATGCAGCCATTCGGAGCATCTTGCAAAACCGACACAATTTGTGACCTAAATTGCAGAAAACAGACAGGGATACGCAAACACCCTTTATAATGTGCCATTTGCATGCGAGATAATATCAAATTCATGCTCAGCATTCAATAAATTAATTAATTAATTAAAAAACAAAACAATTTCAACGGAAAAAAAAAATCTGATGGGTTTCTTCAATAAAATATGTTTGAGTTTATAAAAAGGATAGACAGTTACCCCTCTTCCCACAGGCACATGTAAAAATGTAGAACAGCCATAAACACAGGCAAACACACTTTGTTAATCCTTCTGTGCAATGCACACAAAACACTGAACTTCCACATTCAAGTATGTCAAAACGGAAGTTGTGTACAACAAAAACAACAGGCATTTTAAGGCCATTTTCCCTGCTAGAGTGGGGGTTAGCCTTGCGGTCCCCATGACAATCTTCTCCATTTTTGCCATATTTTCTACATCTCCCCTTGTTAACCCCCTTGACCGCATCTCTTCTTCTACCGAATTTAGCCAAGTCTTTCTTGGTCTTCCCCGTCCTCGACTTCCTTCGACATTCATTTCCATCACTCTTCTCAACCAGTCACTTTCATCCTTCCTCAACACATGACCAAACTATCTCAAACTGTTTCTCTTCACAGCATCCATCACAGGCTCTATTCCCATCATCTTTCGCAATTCATCATTTGTCTTCCTCTCTCTCAACGACACTCCGCACATCCACCGAACCATTCGCATTTCCACCCTTTCCAGCCTTCGTTGCTGCTCTACATTCATTACCCATGTCTCACTCCCATAAATCATAACACTTCTCACACATGCAGCATACACCTTTCCCTTCAGCTTCAACGACACTCCCCTCCTCGTCAGCACGCCACTCAGTTCCCGAAACTTCTTCCATGCACATCTCACTCCAGCAACCGTTGCCGAGGCTGATCCACCTTCTCCATTCAGCATGTCTCCGAGGTAGCAAAATGTTTTCACACCTTCCAGCTTCACGCCGTCTCCAAGATCCAACTCAACATTTCCTCCATCTGCAGCACCCTCTGTGCACACCTTACACTTGTAGTCAGGTTCACTATGTTAACAAATATAATTTCGTTCAAATTTTTTGGAGATTAGCAAAACTATACATTTTTGGAATATTCAGAGCATGAGGAATCCAAAAATTTATGTTTACATTTGCGTAGACACCTTTGCGAAAATGACACTCAGGACAGTGATGAAGATAGTCAGGTTCACTATGTTAACAAATATAATTTCTTTCAAACTTTTGGGATTAGCAAACCTGTACATTTTTGGAATCTTCAGAGCATGGAGAATCTGAAAATCAATGTTGGCATTTGCACAGACACCTGCATGGCCGCCATTTTGGATTTTGAAAATGGCCGCCATAAAATACATATTTTGCGCGATCTCGGCTTCTAGTCAACCTAGAGACTTAATTAAATATGCTAATCCTATGTTTTCTGGGTCAAGGAATCCAATAAAGGCCTCAAAATAGTGCTCAGGATTATAGAAAAGCAACAAACAAAGGTAATTGAAAACCATTGTCTTTATATTTGTGATATAACTGTATTACATAATACATGATATTGCAAGTCCTTTGAAGTTATAGGTTGTTATAGGAAGTTATAGGTAGTATCAGATTGAACTATAAGTCCTATACACAGGATCTACGAGGTCTATACCGTTCAGGAATATGCTTTTACAGATCTTCATCACTGTCCTGAGTGTCATTTTCGCAAAGGTGTCTACGCAAATGTAAACATTAATTTTTGGATTCCTCATGCTCTGAATATTCCAAAAATGCATAGTTTTGCTAATCTACCAAAATTTTGAACGAAAAAAACATAGTGAACCTGACTATTGAATGTAGCTGCCACACTGGTTAATGACCCTCTCAGACCACTACATTTTTGATGAACCCACTCAGCGCACATTGTACATTGAATGGAGTTCACTCCGACACCCTTCCTGCACACAGCACATGGCCACTTCCCAGTTCTTTCCACCACACCACATGCTTTACCACTTGCCATCACCTTCGTTTTTCCGATATTCACCTTCAGACCTTTTGTCTCCAAACATTCCTTCCACTTGTTCATCTTCTCCTTCAGTCCATCCATACTTTCCACAAACACCAGATCATCTGCATACAACAACTCCCACGGTAAACCCTCCTTTACATTCCGAGCCAGCACCTCCATCACAGCTACAAATAGTAGTGGACTTCGTACTGACCCCTGATGCACTCCCACCTTCATCTCAAACTCACCACTGTTCGCATCCTTCGTCCTTGCAGCTGTGCGCGCTCTCTCGTACATTGCCATCACGACTATGATCAACCATTCTTCCACTCCTAACTTCCTCAATGCCCATGTCACTACTTCGTGTGGAACCCTATCGAATGCTTTCTCCAGATCAACAAACCCAAGAAACAACTTCTTCCTCTTCTTCATGTACTTCACCTGCAACTGCCTTACAATAAAAAGCGCGTCTGTCGTTCCTCTTCCTGGTATAAATCCAAACTGCATTTCGTCGATCTTCACTTTCCTTCTTATCCTCCTCTCCAACACCCTTTCCAATACCTTCATTCCATGCTCCAATAACTTTATTGACGGTAATTGTCAAGACGTCAAGTCAAGACAGAAGTTGTGTGACTGTATCAATATGACACCCCTCAGAACACCCATGCACACTTTGAAACAGTTATTAAATTAAAGGCCTAGTCGCATAGAAAGGTCATTTCACTTTCAAGCGTATTGTGATCATGAAAGTTGATACGACTTGTGTTCTTTTCTTATGTGCCATATTCTTTCCATTTATGTTATTGTTGTTGAATTGCCAAATGTTGGTGGATTGCTGGGAAGGGACATGATGATGAAAGAGGAAGTGGAATGGTGATGAGAGAGAGGAGAGACGCCAAGCCATCTTAACTGAGTCAGAGATGTGTGCACAGTTGCGTGCTTGAGAATAAATGCACTTGTGCCATGCAATCAATTGCATTGTTAAGTGTCTGTTGAGCGACATAACAAGGTGATACAAGACAGAGTGCAATTGAGGCAGAGAAGTGATTCTTTGAATAAAAGTGACATTTCCAAATATTGTGATTCATAAAAGGATCACAAGCATGATCTTTTCCCACCAGCAATAGTGTACAATTCGCATGTTAATGAGATACAGCCTCAGTCAACAAGTAAGGAACAGCTGCAAACTATACCCCATGGCCATTGCAAACTGCACAAACACAGGTAATACTTCCCGAGCTGACATCACAGCTATGGAGCGTTTCATTTTGACAGTTTCTTTGCTCAGTGAAATGGTTGAAATAAAATGCTTTTATTTGTATCACCAGCTTATATTTGTATATACACATATGGGAATAGAGCCTGTGATGGATGCTGTGAAGAGAAACAGGTTTGAGATGGTTTGGTTAATGATGGAAATGAATGTAGAAGGAAGTAGAGGACGGGAAAGACCGAGAAAGACTTGGCTAAAGGTGGTGGAAGAAGAAATGCGGGCAAGGGGGTTAACAAGGGGAGATGCAGAAAATAGGGCAAAATGGAGAAGATTGTCATGGGGCCCGCAAGGCTAACCCCCGCTCTAGCAGGGAAAATGGCCTTAAAATGCCTGTTGTTGTTGTTGTTGTTGTTTGTATCACCAGCAAAGGGCTCCTTGATAAACTTCAGCAATTGTGCCGATATCAAAGAGTAACCTTTAAAAGACTAAATAAAATCTGTTTTGAGGTTGCAGCAAAACGGATGATAAAATAAGCCAACCTGAGGTTGCGCAATGCAGACCAAGAAGTCATCAGACCCACGCTCGGAGCAATGCTTCCCGGCATGTGCCTGCCTGTCATCTGTGGACTGTAAAAATCAAGCAATATCAGCTTTGCACACAACTACCTACTACAGTGTGTGTGTGTGTGTGTGTGTGTGTGTGTGTGTGTGTGTGGGGGGGGGGGGGGAGGGGGGTGGGAGGGGGAAGGTCTGGAATCTTGGGGCTAAGAGTGGGAAACAATCACTGGAAGAAATTTAAATAAATCGTGATGATGTGCGCCCAGCCCTCAATTATTACGTCGGAGACCATGATGCTCGGCATGGAGAGATGGGTGCCGAGACAGTAAGAGGGGGTGGTGTAGACGTCTGGCATCTGCCCAATAAGCCGACGGGTCGGAAGAAAGCTGATGGAGAGCCAACATGGAAAGCCCTCTCCTTTGGTCGTGTGTCCACTTGTTCTGCCAAATCGCTGTCCAATGTTGGAGCACTGAAAACCACAAAACAGCTTAGTAGTGTTTAAAAAAAAAAAATTATGTTTATTTCTTACGTTTGTTTTTTTAATCATAGCTGACTTTTTCTACGTGTTAGCTCTCATACAAGCCGAGACCGAGTATACAACACACATATATATTGTCCTGTCCGTGGCCGATGAAGACCGGCCTCAAACGAATAGCCGAAACGAGCTTTAATTCCGAGGCATATTTCGAATATTGGCGGGATTGTCTTTGGCGCGCGTGAGAAAGGCCCGAAGCCTTATCTAATTGGGAACATGGGGTTAATCCGAACCCACAGAACAAAGAAACGAACAAGACAAGAAATTGAAAGTCAACAAATAATGATTTAATGAAAATAATGCAAGCAATTAAAATGAATGTGAGGTAAAAACGACTTCCTAATTTGAGGCGTCTCCACTCATTCATATACAAACAAGGGGGAAGATAAATAAAAATAACTTCCCTTACTGTAGGGCTGACCCTCAGCTCTGGCCCCAAAGTGTGTCAAGGGCACGTTGGTCATTGCTGCCAGTGTAGCGGCTTGTGCGGGACACGCCACGATAATGGCACCGAACCCACGCGTCAGAAAACGCCCAGGTGCGAGCAGGCACTCAACCAGCCCTACCTCGCTTCCACCGCCAAGCGCAACGCAGCCCCAGCTCCCCCGAAAGACACCACAGTCCAATCACATGACACTGACACTTCACAACTAATTTATACGATTCTGACTTTCGGATTGCCATGATAATTTATATGATTCTATATATATACATATATATATACATATGCACTACCGGTCAAAAGTTTTAGAACACCTCAATTTTTCCAGTTTTTATTGAAATTTATGCAGTTTAATGTCTCAATAAAAATATAAAAAATAACCACCTTTAGAGGCCATTTTTCCCCGCAAAGCGGTACTCAATCTTTCTCATCTCAATGTACTCTGAAATTAAGCATAGAACAAGTAAACAATTGGAGATAAAAAGAAATCACAGAATCATTTTGTTTAACAAAATTTAATTTAAATTTTTGACTCAGCAAAGTAGCCACCTTTTGCAGATATAACCGCCGAACACACTCGTGGCATTCTTTCTACCAAGAAAATCAAATATTGTTCGGGAAGTTCTTCCCAACACTGTTGCAGAAGTTCCCACAAATGTGTTGCACTTGAAGGTTGCTTTGCTTTCACCCTCCTGTCCAGTTCATCCCAAACCAGCTCGATGGGGTTTAAGTCTGGAGACTGTGCTGGCCATTCCATGATTTGAAGCCTACCGTCTTGTCATTTTCCTTGAAGGTAGTTTTGACATAGCCTGGAGGTGTGTTTAGGGTCATTATCTTGCTGTAGGATGAACCCCTGACCAACCAGGCATATACCAGAGGGTATTGCATGGTGCTGCAAAATGCTGTGGTAGCCCTTTTGGTTCAGGGTGCCAGTCACTCTGTGCAAGTCGCCGACTCTGGATCCAGCAAAAGAGCCCCAGACCATCACGCTTCCTCCTCCATGTTTGACAGTTGGTGTCACACACTGAGGAACCATCCTTTCGCCAACTCGACGGCATACAAAAACCCTGCGTGATGAACCAAAGATTTCAAATTTTGATTCATCGGTCCATAAGACCCTCTTTCAGTCTTCAGTGGTCCACTGGCGGTGCTTCATGGCCCAGGGAAGCCTCTTTTTCTTATTTTGCCATCTTAGCAATGACTTTCTTACTGCCACTCGACCTGTCAGACCTGCAGCTCAAAGTCTTCTCTTAAAAGTTGAAACTGAGACTTGCTTACTTCAACCAGTGTTAAGCTGTGCTTGAAGCTGTTGTCCTGTGAGCCGCCTATCACGCAAGCTGTTGACTCTCAGAAACTTGTCTTCTGATTCTGTTGTGGCTTTGGGTCTGCCAGACCTCTTCCTGTCAGAGTTTCCTCCAGTTTCCAATATACTACTTCCTGCAGTGCAATATTGTCCAAATAATGCTTCAGAGGGTGTAATAACAGTCTGTTCTAATACTGCTTTTATACAGACTGGGGGTTTGTAATCAAGTAATCAGCAGAGGTTGGGACACCTGTCGGAATTGTTTGCATCAACTTTCAAGGCTTAATTTACTTACATTGCTGCAGAACAGCAGCAGATGGAGGAAATGTTGAGTTGGATCTTGGAGACGGCGTGAAGCTGGAAGGTGTGAAAACATTTTGTTACCTAGGAGACATGCTGAATGGAGAAGGTGGATCAGCCTCGGCAATGGTTGCTAGAGTGAGATGTGCATGGAAGAAGTTTCGGGAACTGAGTGGCGTGCTGACGAGTAGGGGAGTGTCGTTGAAGCTGAAGGGAAAGGTGTATGCTGCATGTGTGAGAAGTGTTATGATTTATGGGAGCGAGACATGGATAATGAATGTAGAGCAGCAATGAAGGCTGGAAAGGGTGGAAATGTGAATGGTTCGGTGGATGTGTGGAGTATCATTGAGAGAGAGGAAGACAAATGATGAATTGCGAAAGATGATGGGAATAGAGCCTGTGATGGATGCTGTGAAGAGAAACAGTTTGAGATGGTTTGGTCATGTGTTGAGGAAGGATGAAAGTGACTGGTTGAGAAGAGCGATGGAAATGAATGTAGAAGGAAGTAGAGAACGGGGAAGACCGAGAAAGACTTGGCTAACGATGGTCGAAGAAGAAATGCGGGCAAGGGGGTTAACTAGGAGAAGAAGAAGAAGAAGAGGAAGAACCACCTTTAGAGGCCAATTTTTCCAGGAGAGATGCAGAAAATAGGGCAAATTGGAGAAGATTGTCATGGGGACCCGCAAGGCCAACCCCCGCTCTTGCAGGGAAAATAGCCTTAAAATGCCTGTTGTTGTTGTTGTATATACATATATATATACACATATACATATATATATATTGTTGCGGTTTTCAAACCCTCACTTGTAAATATGACATTAAAGGTTAAAGGTAGCACCCTTAGTTAGGCCACAGCAACATAGGCCACCATATGAACTCAGTTATTTCATTATTATGTGTTTTAGATAAGGCCGTGTTTCCAATAGTTGAATCTGTGTTGCATCAATCAAATAAGGAGTAGGCCCT
This sequence comes from Myxine glutinosa, assembly GCF_964187855.1. NCBI lineage: Eukaryota > Metazoa > Chordata > Myxini > Myxiniformes > Myxinidae > Myxine > Myxine glutinosa. The sequence continues at coordinate 35,125,530 of NC_136265.1, read as the reverse complement.
TTTGTTCATTTTGCGACCTCTCTCCCAATTCTGTTACGCGCCTCGGTTAGCGTTCGCTCAGGCGCCGCCATTGACCATGCGGTCGACTCGAGGAAGAAGGGGGCGGGACACCAAGGAAAAGGTGTGGCCACGTCAACTCACCATCAGGGGTGGCCGGTAAGCCCCCACCAACCAACCAGGGCTGAGGTGAGCTCGGTGGCGGGCGTGGTTTTGGAGGAGCGCGTAGTAATCTTGGCTCGCGTTATAAAAGCGCGCGCGCAAAGCCCTTTCACGGACTTCTTTCGGGGACTTATTGCGCAACGGACATGAGGACTGCGCACGCTGGCAAACGGACTTCTTTCGATGGGCTCCTTTTGAAAGAACTGCGCGGAGACGTCTCTGGCGAGAGAAGATATACGGCGGCGCTCTTGAACAGGACTCGCATGCACACGGCAGTGGCGAAAGAACCATACGGCGGCGCTCATTGCAAACGCGCTGTAAGAGAACCTTGGAGAGGGTGCGTTTGGCACAGCCATATAATTATTACGTACGGAGCATCCCAGTCCCCCCGCTATACATAAGGTCCGCTCGCGGTTGAACGATACGCGCGAAGCTGCCTGCCGGGTTTTCGCCCGCGGGACCGGAGCCTGGACCCGATCGCCTGGACCATCCACTTGGACCTTCCACCCTACCAGCTACAATCCCCGTGTGAGTGCGTATGTTTTTCTGGGGTCGTAAGTTAAGACTGTGTAGTTAAGCCTGCCCTGTGTCCTGCTTCCTCTTTCTTCCTGTACATTCTTTCCTTTCCTCTTCTTTTTGGTTTGTAAATAAATTACCTTGTTCTTTCTTGGCTTTCCCTAATCCGATCGCATCCGTCCTTTCTTTCAATTGAGTACCTGTGACACGATTCGGAACCGCTCAGAATCTGGTTAGTCATTGTTAACGGCCTGAGTCGCGGCTCGCTTCGCTCGGCGTGTCCACTAACACCGCGGCTCGGGCGGGGCTCATTTCCTCGCTTCCCGGAAGGCGCTGGTAACTAGGTAATAGGAACAATTTGGCCTACCACCCTATTCAGCGTTGACCGGAAGTGACGTCATAGCTCCAGGACTCGGGACGGCTAGCTTAAAGAACAAGGGGATTAATCCCCCCTTGATAAGGGGAGCGCTGACCCCCGAGATCCATAACAATATATATAATACAAACATACAGTCACGTGAAAAAGTAAGTACACCCCATGTAAAGTTTTGACTTTTTCAACATCTTTCAACATACATCTATTTGATCTTCATTTCAACAATATTGATAGATAAAGGTGATATAATATAACAAATATCATGAAACATTTACATTTTGTAGTCCTTTGTATAATTTGAATAAACATATATGCAAATTTCACATGTGGAAAAAGTAAGTACACCCTTGGCTCAAATAGGTGGTATAGCCCCCTTTGGCAGAAACAACCTCAAGTAGGCGTTTCTTATAACTGTCTACCAATCTCTGACATCGACTGGGATAAATTTTTGCCCACTCCTCCATGCAGAATTCTTTCAGCTGTACGATGTTTGAGGGGTTTCTTGCATGCACAGCTCGTTTCAAATCCCCCCACAACATCTCGATGGGATTTAGATCCAGGCTTTGACTTGGCCATTCCAGAACCCTCCATTTCTTTCTTTTCAGCCATTCCTTGGTGGATTTACTGGTATGTTTAGGGTCATTGTCATGTTGCAAGGTCCAGCTTCGGTTGAGCTTCAACTTTTCGACAGATGGCCTCATATTATCCTCAAGCGCCCTCTGGTACAATGAAGAATTCATAGTAGATTCCATGATGGTGAGCTGCCCAGGCCCTGATGCAGCAAAGCTGCCCCAAACCATAATATTTCCACCACTATGCTTTACAGTTGGTATCAGGTTCATGTGGTCAAATGCTGTCTTTGGTTTTTGCCAAACATGTCTTCTGGTACTGTGGCCAAATAGCTCTACCTTTGACTCATCTGTCCAGAGCACATTGTTCCAGAAGTGCTGGTCTTTGCCGAGGTGTTCATTGGCAAACTTTAGTGTTGCCCTGATGTTCTTTCTGGACAGCAAAGGTTTCCTCCTGGCACACCTCCCATGTAGATCAAATTTGTGCTGCCTCTTTCTAATGGTAGACTCGTGCACTTTGACATCAACAGTGGCAAGAGCTACCTGTAGGTCCTGTGATGACATTCTGGGGTTCTTAGAGACTTCTTTCAGCATCTTGCGGTCTGCTCTCGGGTTGAACTTGCTGGGGCGGCCTGGTCTGAACAAGTTGGCAGTTGTTTGGAATCTTCTCCACTTGTAGATGATCTTCCGGCCAGTCGAATGATTGATTTCAAATTGTTTGGAGATCTTTTTAAATCCCTTCCCAGACTCGTAGGCATCTATAACCTTCTTTCTGAAGGCCTCAAAGAGCTCTTTTGATCTAGGCAAGGTGACGCCGCACACTTCAACAACAAAGAGCAAACCAAACTAAATGTCTGAGGTTTAAATAAGACAGGTTCCTCCAAGATCCTCTCTGACGATGTTCTTATCATTTGCACCTGAGCTGGTGCACCTGATTCTAATTTTAGGTATTTGAAGTAGTGATAAATGTCGGGGTGTACTTACTTTTTCCACATGCGAAATTTGCATTTATGTTTATATAAATTATACAATGGACTACAAAATGTAAATGTTTCATGATATTTGTTATATTATATCACCTTTATCTATCAATATTGTTGAAATGAAGATCAAATAGCTGTATGTTGAAATATGTTGAAAAAGTCAAAACTTTACATGGGGTGTACTTACTTTTTCACGTGACTGTACATACCTTTACATGCATATATATATAGATATACATACATACCTTTACATACATATTGTCACGCGGACCCTTTGGTTAATACCAGGGCTCGCGGATGGACCAGAACGGATTTAATTGAGGCAACGACCAACACGGATTTTGCTTATGTCGCGCGGGAAGAACAAGAGAAGAGGAAGCTGCGGTAAAAGCACATACCTGGGGATGGCGAACGAACTCAAACGGCAGCTCCGATCCTGCAGGGAAATTAACGAACTCGAACACAAGATTTAGAATGTTCAAAAACAAAGATTTATTCACGGCACCAGATAACAAGGAACGCGACGGTAATCAAATAATGGGCCTAAATTGGGATCCCACACACCAGACTTCAGAAACGAACAAGGGATGAATTAACGAAAAGAACACGTCGTATATTTGTGAGTGTGGTGCGTCTTAACTCGTCTGTAGTCTTGCGTCCGTCGGCCTCCGAGCACCACCAGGCCTCGCTCCAAGCACCACGCATCCAATGCAGGTTGGCGAGCTCCACACGCGGTCGATCTCCAACACAAGGCACAAACTCAGAACAAAGAAATTGCAGGAGGAGAGAACGCAAGTGTGACTGCACGCCACCAGCCAAGCCCAAGCGAGCTCTCTCAAGAGTTGGACGTGCCAGAGAGACAAAGGGATGTGCAAGCGAGAGAGGGACGTGCCAGGGTCAGAGCCGGATGTGCAACTCTCGAACGTGCAAGAAGCAAGCCCCCTATGTCGTTCGGCGCGCCCCTATATAACCTTGCCACGGTGACGTCAGCCTTGGCGCGCCACCCAATCAGTGCCCTCCACTGAATCACAGGCCTGTAGCGTGGCCATAGCGCGTGTTACTCAAGCCTAGCGGAGGTGTAGCTGGCTGCGGTCCATGCGGCGGTGCCCTGGACTGGCCTCTTGCTTGTTTTCTTCCAAAGTCTTGTCAGGGAAGGAAATTTCATTAATGCATGCACTAAAGGGCCTAACTAAGTGTCTACAGGTGTGCATTGCCATAAGGGACAAAGGTTTGATGACCAGGTGTGACACACAGGGGCGTTATTCTTAATCCCTATACTATCTAACACACGAACATCCTGGAATGGTCACAGGTATACTCTTACCCGACAAATCGCCTAACACACAGAACGTATTACAGGTAGATTCTCTATCACGACAGTCGGATATTTACCTACACAGATCTATCTGGCTCAAGATATTGCGCTACCCTCCCGACATAACAATATATATATATATACATACATACCTTTACATGCACACACACACACACACACATACATAGATACATACATACATACATACATACATACATATGAATGGTGTCAGAGAAGTGCTTGAGGCAGAGAAATGCTTCTTTGAATAAAAGTGACATTTCCAAAAAATTAATTCATAAAAGGATAACGATCATGATCTTTGTCCACCAGCAATAGTGTACAATTTGATTGGTGGTAAGGTGGACATTGGACAACCTCAGCCAACAACTAAGGAAGAGCTGCAAACTATACCCCATGGCCATTGCAAACTGCACAAACACAAACAAACAAAGGACAATTAGAGACTATGTTCTTTGACACAAATTAGTATGAGTAAAGGATGAACAAATCAACACAACATATGGGGTTTGAACCTGGGGTGCGAGCATCAGGATTACGTGCCCAGATGGGAATTGCAAATTGCAAACAGTCAAGTCTGAAATGCTTTGTGCTCAACACAAGGAAAGTGCAATTCTAAAGTTGAAAAACAAGTAGAACGGTACTCTTTGGCATCGCAATTTCGACCAATATGCCTCCGCCTACATTATTACACATACTTGTACCAAGTTTGATTTAAATCAATTCGGTTGTTCGCAAGTATGACATTTATACCCGAAATGACCTCTGACCTTTGACGCCGAAATATAATCAGTTCATCTTTGCAATACAATATATACTTGGACCATGTTTGGTCAAAATCTAATCATTACTTCACAATTTAACGCAGTAACAGAATTTTTACCTTAAGGGACCACTGACCGTTGACCTCTCAATCCCATAATCTAATCTGTTTATCTCTACATCATTATATATACCTCTATCAAGTTTGACTTGGTTCCCTTCAGCCATTCTTAGGTTATCACGGTAACAAAAACCAATCGTGCATGGACGGACAGACAGACAACTCGAAAACCTAATGCCTCCAGTGACCTTGTCTGCGGAGACATTGAAACATTCTGCACAAATAATTATCTAATTTGACCTCTTACATGACCTTTTAAGGTCTGAGGGGAGCCATGTTGCAGTTATATACAGTGTCTGCAGAAAGTATTCACACCCCTAGGTTTTTTTTCACATTTTGTTGTTACAGACAGAATTTGAAGTCGATTAAATAGAGATTTTTTTTGTCACCGATCTACACATAATACCCTATAATGCCAAAGTGGAAATGTTTTCTTTTCTTATAAATTTTGCAAAATAATTTAAGCTGAAATGTCTTGAGTCGACAAGTATTCAACCCCTTTGCTAGGACACTCCAAATTGAGCTCAGGTGCATCCAATTTCCTTTGATCATCCTTGAGATATTTCTACACCTGTGGCCAATTCAATTGATTGGACATGATTTAAAAAGAAACACACCTTTCTATATAAGGTCCCACAGTTCACAGTGCATGTCAGAGCAGAAATTCTACCATGAAGTCCAGGGAACTGTCCGTATAACTCAGAGATATAACTGTAATGAGGCATAGATCTGGGGAAGGGAATAAAACAATTTCTAGAGTGTTGAAAGTTCCCAAGAGCACAGTGAGCTCCATCATTAGGAAATGGAAAGAATATGGAACTACCCAGACTCTTCCTAGCGCTGGCCATTCGATCAATCTGAACAACTGGGCAAGAAGGACCTTGGTCAGGGAGGTGACCAAGAACCCGATGACCACTCTCATAGAACAAGAGTTCTGTGGCTGAGATGGGAAAACCTGCCGGAAGAACAGTCTCTGCAGTACTTCACAAATCTAGGTTTTATAGGACAGTGGCCAGACGGAAGCCACTCCTGAGAAAAAGGTACATGACAGCATGCCTGGAGTTTGCAAAATGTATGTGAAAGACTTAGAGCTTGAGGCAAAATATTCTGTGGTCTAATGAGAAAAGATTTAACTCTTCGGCCTGAATGAAAAGTGCAAAGTGAATGCAAAATCTGGTGGAAACCGAGCACAGCTCATCACCATCCCTATTGTGAAGCATGATAGTGGTGAAGAGGATTTCATTAAATTCCCTATCCTGATGGTGGCAGCAGCGTCACACTGTGACCTATTTCCATCTGGCATCTGGTTGTCTGACTCTGAGAAACTGCTGACAAAATCCAATGCTTTGGCCTTGGCAAAACATTCCTTCAGTATGAGGCTTATTCTGCCTTGTCAACTTGGGACGTTGTTTTGAGTCTTTTTTTACCCTGGGGGAAAGTATATTAAGCGGAATACAGGTTGTGGCTTTTTGAGATGTTGGGGGCCGGCTGTGGAGGACCATAATGGTGCTGTGATGTTACATTTTTGATGTTACTAGCCTACACGCCAACATCTTCCATGCATGTATCCTCATCTATTAATAAATCTCTTGTACACCATCCGAGTTCGACCAGGTGCTTATTAAACCCACGACATCATGCTATGGGGATGATTTTCAGTGGCAGGGACTGGGAGACTTGTAAGGATAGTAGTCAGGGCCCTTAGGGATATTTTGGGGCCGTTTGGTTCAAATTCTTCCAAAATCACCAAATTTGGCCCAGATGTTGCCCATGCCACACTCTTTCGATTTTTGACGCCCCCCCCCCCCCCCGGGGGCCCCATATTGGCGAAATACTAAATGGCCGCCACCCGGATCAGCGGACAATCAGTTAAATAACCAAAAGGGTTGGGATCATGTATGATACCACTTTTCAGGGGTTTTCGAGGTCGAGGAATCCAATTATGATGTTATTTTGATGATTTGAGGTCAAGGTCAACCCTCAAGGTCATCTTAAAGGTCATCTTTGAGTCAAACATGTCGGTTTTTGAGTTTTTTGTCAAGATTTAAGCGAGGTTCACCATTTTATGTTTCTGGGTTGGGTAATCGAACTCTGACCTTATTTTTGACAATTAGAGGAAATATTTACATGTCTATTTCCTAATTTTCAGGCATATGCAGTTCATCAGTCTAATAACAAAGGTACGGATTTTGATGTTTTATGAACTGTATGCCATATCCTTGTGTTTAATTTTTGCGCGATCATGATCCGGGTTCATGTATACATGATTGTATACATGTCATAACTATGACGTCATAGGTCATGTGACCTGGCGGCCATATTGAATTTTATGAAAACCTTAAAAATGGATCCCTGCCTTCATTTTTCAATCGATTCATTTTGAACTTTGACCACTTATAGTACGCCATGTGATTGGATGCATATCCTAATTATGACGTCATAGGTCAGGTGACATGGCGGGATGGACCGGTATGGTCCCCGGATCATACCGCCCTTGGCGCCCATCAAAAATCGAAAGAGTATGGCATGGGCAACATCTGCGCCAAATTTGATGCTTTTGGAAGAATTTGAACCAAAATATCCCTAAGGGCCCTGACTATAGAGGGAACAATGAATGGAGCCAAACACAGGCAAATACTTGAGAATAACCTGCTTCACAGTGCAAAAGACCTCAGAATGCGGCGAATATTTACATTCCAACAGGATAATGACCCCAAACATACAGCCAAAGCAACATTGGAATGGCTTCAGAACAAGCACATGAAAATCCTTGAGTAACCCAGCCAAAGCCCAGATTTGAATCACATTCAGAATCTGTGGAAAGACTTGAAGATTTTTGTTCACCGACGCTCCCGATCCAACTTGACAGAGATTAAGCAAATATGCAAGGAAGAATGGGAGAAACTCCCCAAATCCAATGTGCAAAAACTGATATTGACATACCCGAGAATACTCGAAGCTGTAATCAGTGCCAAAGGCGCTTCTACGAAGTACTGACTCAGGGGACTGAATACTTATGTAAATTAGATAGTTCTCTTTCATTTTTAATGAAGTTGTAAAAGTTCCTAAAACAAAATTCCACTGACATTCTGGGGTATTATGTGTAGATCAGTGCCAAAAAAAAATCTCAATTTCATCCATTTTAAATTCAGGCTGTAACACAACAAAATGTGAAAAAGTCAAGGAGTGGGAATACTTTCTGAAGGCACTGTAGGCAAATCGAGCCGGTAGAGTCCCGATCCTTTTCAATCCAAGGCTATTTAGGGCAGGTATTTGTGGTTTGGGACCTTCAGGATGCTGGTGATAACTCCCCTACTCTTCATCGAGAGACAAAGAGAATCTATATAAAATCCACGAGCAATCTATGCTGTAAGTCAGGTCCTCCAGCTTAAAGCCCATCCAAAAGACAGCACACACAGTGATGCATTGCTCTACCTGTGAAGCTGAGTTTCTAAATCGAGTTGAGAACCAAACCCAGACCAGACAGATCTGAGGCAAGTGTGCTGTCCTGTCTTTGAGCTATCCTATCGGACAGACTAATTAATTATTATACAAAAGTTACCTCACAGACATGTACTTCACAAGAAGTTAGGTACTGACCTCACACAGACTTTAGGTTATTCAAACACAGGCAACACCTCACAACCTACACACCTGGCTGCATGGGGTAGTGTGTGGAAGATCTCGTGAGACTGCGTCAGGATGTTAGACCCAAGTTGCCGGCTGCTTGGCTGTTCCTGGTTCGCAACGCTTGGTTTCAACTGCAGGTCTGACACTGCACTGCTTCTTTTAGTCAAGGACTGAGGATGTAATACAAAACAAGGATAAACAAAACAAACCTACCAATGTACAGAAAATAAAATTTCATGATGCACTAATGATAAGGAAGACAAAATGCAAGCTGATGCTTGTGTGCAAAGCAGACTCTATTCTAACGTAGGGGTCGCTAACACATCGATCACAAGTGGCTGGGAGCGAGCTGGCTGCCAATGAGAAGCTCGCAGTAAAACGTTCATTAAAAATATAAAATAAAATAACTTTACCACATACTAAAGTTGTCATGGAGTCGAGCAATGAAGACACCACCCAATTATCAAACATTGCGTGGCGCATTGATTTGGCATTTCTAAGAGATATGTGGATTGCAATGGAAATGGAAAACAATGGCTGACACGAATAATGCAAACTTTCCAGTCGAAACTCAACCTTCTGATAAAAGTCCAGAAAAGGAAAATGCAACATTCTCCTTCTATGCTCCAAAGCAGAAAATGAGGTTGCTGTCGAAATCCTGGACTGATCACTACTCAGACGCAGGATACCCGAATGGCTCATTCTTACCGTAAAGCTGGTACTCATTTTGCCAACCTCAGAATGATGACAAGTTGAGTCAACCCACCTGGTGCTAAAAAACGGCATGACAGGGGCTCTAATTCAAGACCCTGAGATCTTAAGTCAGCCACCTTAACCGTTAAGCCAACATCAGGCTACAATCAATGAAAGCCTCTGAAAATTCTCTAAAAACACCTTTGCACTTTTCTATCTTTCCTTCACTTTTCCGTTCCGAAGATACTACCGCTGTCTCTCCGACTGATAAAGCAACTCCTTTTGGTTCTATTTTCTCCTCTAATTCCACAATCGATGACGGACATTCCATCTCCCTCTGATGCACCCCTTAACAATCCTATACCCCACTCTATAATATATTTTCATGCAGTCAAAAAATACTCCTCTCTCCAGAAACAACAAGCAAGGCATACGGACAAGATGGCATGCCTCCTTGTGTCATGAAAGAGTGTGCCCCTGAACTTGTTCCCGTGCTTGCTCGTGTTTCGTTTTTGTTTAAAAACCCAAACTTTTCCTCTTTCCTGGAAACATGCCTTAGCACAGCCTATTTTAAAGAAGGGTGATCATTCAAACCCTTCCAACTACCATCCTATTGCTCTGACTTCTACTATTTCCAAAGTCTTTGAATGTCTTCTCAATTCCAATTTCCTCAAGCATCTTGAATCTCACAGTCTTATAGTGGGGCAACTTAGCATAACAATTGTGCATTTTGTGAGGAAAGCACCAAATTTGGCATACTAGTAGACGATCATATTATGAAAAGATCTGGATATTGGGCCATCTCAGATTCAGAGATTTGATTTTTGCAAGATTTCGATTCGATTGTGATCGAAGAGAACACCTTCTTCGTCTTCTGTACAGTGAAGTTGCCAGCCCTGAATTCTCTGGCTACATCTGGGTGCTTCATTGGGAGTGCAACCATGTCCCTCAGGTGAACAGGGACCCACCTGGCATAGTGTGTGTGGTCTAAGGCATGGAACCATGGGACCAGTTCCGTCAGGGCATCAAGGTACATCGTGAATGAAGCCTGCCGCAGAGAACGCACGTAGACCAGTACCAACATCTCTAGTTCCAGCACAGTTGCCCAGTACTGAAAGTTGGGAATGTCTTCTCCTCTCTGGTGACACCAGTCTTCGAACTCAGGCAGGTCTTCTGCATCATCAGCATATGTCATACAGTGGCGTTCATACGCACGGTGTTGCAGGATGTGCAGTGCCGCTGCAGTGATTTGATGAGCTCTTCTTGTGCGGGTGACGTGGGCAGCTCGCAGGAAGGAGTCGGCCGTCCCTGGCGTTGCAATCTCAGCTTGCAAATCTGCAAAATCTGCAAATCTTACAAAAATCAAATCTCTGAATCTGAGATGGCCCAATATCCAGATCTTTTCATATGATAGTCTACTAGTGTGCCAAATTTGGTGCTTTCCTCACAAAATGCACAATTGTTATTGCTATATTTAGCTTAGCTACCGGACTATTATATCTGACCGTCCATATGGCTTTCGCAAGGCAAGATCTACCAGTGATATCCTTTCTTACATTACAAATGTCTGGGCCTCTTCTCTGAAAGACTTTGGGGAGTCCTTTGTTGTAGGCCTCGATATCTCAAAAGCCTTTGACAGAGTTTAGCATCGGGGTCTGATATCCAAACTTCCCTCTTTCTGCTTTCCTCCTTCAATCTGCACTCTCATATTGAGCTTTCTCTCCGACCGCTCTATCCCCATAATTGTTGATGGTTCAACATCTCCCTCCTTCCCCATCAACAGTGGTGTCCGTCAAGGTTCTGTCTCGTCTCCAACACTCTTCCTTCTTTTTATCAATGACCTTCTTTCTTCTACAAATAACCAAATGCAATCGTATGATGATGACTCGACATTACATTCCTCCAAGTTTTTCCCATGTGCCCCATCTTCCCTCACTCGATATACATCTCGTTTGATCACAGCCACCTCTTTAAATTCGGATTTTGACAAGGTTTCCCAGTGGGGCAAATGTCATTTCCCAGTGGGGCAAGACAAATTAAGGTTAGGTTTAATGCTTCTAAAACTCTATTTCTTCCCATGTCTCTCTAAAACTCCTCTCAACTCTCCAATATCCTTTGAAAGCTCCACAATTACACCATGTGATTCAATAAACCTACTAGGTATTACCCTAACATCAAATTTATTCTGGAATCCACACATTACACAAATAGCTAACCTGATCTCTGACCATCAGTTTGGATTCCTTCCCGGTCACAACTCTGGACGTGCTGCTGCTCCCCTCTTAGCAATGGTTGGAAACCCTCAATCTCAATTAAGAGATTAGGACAGTCTCCTTGGAAATACCTTGGGCATTCAACAGAGTCTGGCATCCTGCCATACTTGCCAAGCTCTTTGCCTATGGCATTCAAAGTAGGCTTCCTTCACTCATGCAGTTAATGTGTTGCCATCAATGGAACCCTCTCCTCTCCCTCCCCTCCCAGTGGAGTCTGGAATTCACCAGGGCAGTGTCTTGGGCCCAGTCTTGTCTCTCATCTAAACACCACATCTCTGATGCTCTGGAAACCCCTTTCTTCCTTTTTGCAGAATACTCCAGCTTGTGTCATGCAGTACCCCATCCCACTGCTTGGCAGAATGCAGCCGTCTCTGTCTCTGTCTCTCTCTCTCTGTCTGTCTGTCTCTCTCTCTCTCTCTCTCTCTCTCTGTCTCTGTCTGTCTGTCTCTCTTTCTTTCTCTTTCTTTCTCTTTCTCTTTCTTTCTTTCTTTCTTTCTTTCTCTCTCTCACACCACGTGCCTTCGATACGGTCTGGCACCCAGCTCTGCTCACCAAACTCACCTCCTATGGTATTCAGGGAAATCTCCACTCATGGCTTGCGGATTTCCTCTCTGGTTGTAGGCAACGTGTGGCCCTGAATGGATTTCTCTCATCTTCCCTTCCTGTTCTGGCTGGAGTTCCCCAAGGTAGTGTTCTGGGCCCTGTGCTATTTCTGGTCCCCCAAGGGTCCCCCAAGCAAGACCAGCATCAGAATCTCCTTGCTCCAGCCGGTGACGTCACCGGCGGGGATACGCGGCATCAGAGTGGCTGGTCACGTGACCACCGAAGCGCGCCGCGCATGCGGGTATAATCAGCTACACCTGTTGATCACGTGACCACCGAAGCACGCCTCGCTTGAGAGGCGTGGCTTTCGGTTTCGGGTTGTGCTTTATAATGCAGCCCGATAAACGGGCTTTACAGTGTTCCCGAGTTGGTTTTACGAATAAACATCTTCTCGGACGGGTTTGTGCCTTGCCATCCTTTTATCCGTATTCTGCTGGAGTCCGGACTCCTTCACTGGTGACCCCGAATTTGAACACGCAACCCCGACTGCCCCCGCACGGATGCGGGGGCTGCGAACGGACATGGCAAGCACGCCCTCGCCAGGGAAGCCACCTAAGCTGGTGATGCCGGCTTCTCCCACACGGCTTCGGGCGCAGTTTCGAACGCGGTTTCGAAATGCCGGAGTTTCGGAAACGACGACGGCCATGACTATGAGGTTCGCGCACCGCGCTCGGCTCCTCCTCTACGACCAGAGGGGCGAGCCTACTCCAAGACCCTCCGAAGGCACAGCCGCTTCGTCACCCTCGCGCAACTACTACTACAACTACAACCGCAACTACTTCTCCGACCCTGCATCCTCGGGAGGCCCGCGAGGAACCTCGGCAGCCTCCCCCGAGGCCTTGACCAGCCCCTCGGTTGGCTCGCCCGCTTTTCGCGTGCACCGCTCGAGTCTTCTCGGCACTGCACCCGCGAACTGCAACCTCGGGAGGCCCGCGAGGAACCTCGGCAGCCTCCCCCGAGGACTTACCCGGCCCTCGGCCGCCCCCCGTCCACTGCATCCCCCGAGGCCTTGACCAGCCCCGCATCCTCGGGAGGCCCGCGAGGGACCTCGGCATCCTCCCCCGAGGCCTTGACCAGCCCCTCGGTTGGCTCACCCGCTTTTCGCGTGCACCGCTCGAGCCTTCTCGGCACTGCACCCGCGAACTGCAACCTCAGGAGGCCCGCGAGGAACCTCGGCAGCCTCCCCCGAGGACTTGCCCCGCCCTCGGCCGCCCCCCGTCCACTGCATCCCCCGAGGCCTTGACCAGCCCCGCATCCTCGGGAGGCCCCGCGAGGGACCTCGGCAGCCTCCCCCGAGGCCTTGACCAGCCCCTCGGTTGGCTCACCCGCTTTTCGCGTGCACCGCTCGAGCCTTCTCGGCACTGCACCCGCGAACTGCAACCTCGGGAGGCCCGCGAGGAACCTCGGCAGCCTCCCCCGAGGACTTGCCCGGCCCCTCGGCCGCCCCCTCCCCGTCCTGCACCCCCCGTCCGACCACCCGCCACCACACCGGACCCCCCCTGCCTGCACCCCCCGTCCGACCACCCACCACCACACCGGACCCCCCACCGCGACTGGCCAGGGGTCGTTTCGGTCGGGTCATCCGGACCCCCCGAGGATCCTGGGTTTGAATCCCGGTCGATCGCTGAATTAACGCCAGGGGGGTTGACTCAGCCTGTCATCCTTCCGAGGTCGGCAAATTGAGTACCAGTTCACTGGTAATTCCCTGTTTGTCATTAAAGGCGGCAAAAAGGGTTGGCGTCAGGAAGGGCATCCGGCCGTAAAACATTGCTTCAAAAAGGGGACCAAAAAACAACAACAACTGTTCCAGAAAAAGGCCAACCCCCGCTTTGCGGGAAAAAATGGCCTCTAAAGGTGGTTATATATTTATTATATCAATGATCTCTCCGACTCTCTGGAAAATCCTCTCTATCTCTTTGCTGATGACTCCACTATCTGCCGCTCCATTCCTCATCCCTCAGATCGGCAGTCTGCAGCCTCCTCACTCTCTGCAGACCTGGACAAAATCACAGACTGGTCAAACAAGTGGAACATGTCTTTCAATCCTGACAAATCTCACACTCTTACAATGTCTCTCCGAAAGGACCGACTGGACAACCCTCCCATCTACTTTCTCAACAATCCTCTCCAAGAAGTTCTGTCGCTCAAGCTTTTGGGTCTCACTATCTGCCATGATCTTTCTTGGGAAAACCACATTTCCAAGCTGGCCTCCAAAGCCAGTCGCCGACTGGGCATCCTCCGTCGTGCGAAGTCCTTCCTTGGCACACCTGAGCTCCTCACCACATACAAGGCTTTCATCCACAGCTCAATGGAATACTGTTCCCCCCTCTGGGCTGGTGCTCCTGCCTCACACCTAGCTCGGCTTCACGCTGTTGAGGCCAAAGCTTTCAGAATCATTGGAATCTCCTGATGTAGTCAACTCCGAGGGCCTTTCACTCACTCACCGCAGGCAGGTTGGTGGTCTTTCTGTCTTCTACCGACTCCTCTCCGGCCTTGCTCCCCCAGCTCTCTCTGTGCTCTGTCCCCCCAATATTCCTTCAGGTCGCACAACATCTGCCTGCAACCCTCTTATGGTTAAACTGCCAAAGTCTAGGCTCTCTGCTCACCTTCACTCTTTCATTCCCCTTTTCTCCAGCCTCTGGAACAAACTCCCCCACTCCCTTCAATCCCACTCCTCCCTCCAGGTCTTTAAAACAGCTGTTCACCACCATCTCTTATCTTCCCCCATCGAAAACTTTGATCTTTTCTATCCCCGGTAATTCACCCCAGAGTCCTTGCAGTGTTCATATGTTTTATTCCTCTCCCACCTCCCCCCCAAGTCCTCCCGATGTCCCTGCTCTCAAATGTTGTGTTTGTGTCCTTCCCCCTCTCTCCCCATCTTGTCTGCCGCTCCCCTTGTTTTTTGTGTTTTGTGTGTCGGTTTGTCTTTTTGTGTGATTAATGTTAGCTCTTTCACGAGCCTCGATCTTGTATACAAAAAAAAAAAAAAAAAATTTGGTTAGACTGACCTGATAAGTGAAACATATCCTTCAAAAATATTTGATTGTCTCACCCTGTTCCTCCAGAAGGATCGCCAAACAAACCCACCTATTTATTTCATTGGTCATCCACTAGAAGAGCTACGGTCTCTTGAACTTGGAGGCCTCAACTACCAGTCATGATCTCCTGGGCCCACCAGATAGTACTTTTGGCCTCCAAAGCCAGTCAAGGACTGGGCATCGAAAAACAGAGCTACTTACAGTCTTTGCCCTTCGCTCAATGGAATACTGCTCTCACCTTTGGGCTGGCACCACAGCAACACATCTGTCTCTCCTGGATTCTGTGGAATCAAAAGCTCTCAAAACAATTGGATTATCCCACGACGAGGCTGAAGCACAAGGTCTGCTGCTTTTACATCGCAGGAAAGTCAGTGGTCTCTGTTTTCTTCCGCTTCTTCTCCGACATTGCTCTCTCTGTCATCTGTCCCTCCCTAGCAACTCCAGGATGCACGTGTTCTTCCAGTAACCTCCTCCTGGTTAAACTTCCAAAATCCACACCTAACTGCATACCTCAACAACTTTGTTCCTCACTTCTCGATCCCGTCGATGGAATCGCCTCCCAGAGGCCGTTCTTCCCCACTCTTTCCTCCATTGCTTCAAAACAGGCAATGCACTGCCTCCTCGTGTCATCTCCTATCCTGAGCAATGATTTTTATTACCCCAATTAACTATTCCTAAGCAAACTCTCATATTGATTGGTTTCAGTGTTTCATCGTTGTCTGTCTATCTGTCTCTCTCTCTTCCTTTCCTGTTCATTCATTTCCTTTTCCTTCAACATCTATTGGCTACCCTTCCATATTCATGTCTACCAATCCCACATCAACACCATTCTTTTCAAACCCAAAGGTTAAGAGGTTAAGATGAAGGCTGTTAAAGCAAAAATACAGGAAGTGATCAAGATGGGGATTTCAAAGCATTACTCACCGTGGTGTTGGGAAAATTTCCTCCATCATTGGGGAGATCACTTTTTCCCACAGTATCCTCCTTCCCTACCCCTACAGGACGACCTTTGCTTGCTGGTGTCAAGGCGTCCGCTGCATGGACTCCTTTCCTTTGGGCTTGGCGTGGCGAGCGAGTTTTAGGTACTGAGCGTCCCGCTGCCCGTGCCTTCTCATCCAATTCCCCAGCATTTGATTGCCCATGACCAACCAGACGACGACCCTCAGGACTGTCTGTCTCCTCAGGTGGCTTTCCCACCTTGTTGTCCACTCCACCCAGATCATCATCCAAAGGCAGGAACGCAGCAGAGATGCGGCACCCAAAAACGACCTCATTCTCAAGGCGCTTTTGTGCACGGCGTGCACTGACGGGCGAGGGAAAGCGCAGGCATGCCCGAGAGCCCCGGACCGACAGCACTTTTCCTCCACAGTTTTCGGAGAGCTGGCGGAGGCGTATGCCGAGCTGACGTGGATCACGACCACCTGGCAGGCCATGTACGTACAGCAGCGTGTGGCAAGGCTGGAGAAGCATGACGGGGGACAAAACTTTAGAAACGGTAATGATAAGCAGTACAGAGAGGAGAGGAAGGAAATATACGGTCCAGAGTGAGAGAGACCATTGTACCTGTGGTGAGGGGCACAGCGGAAGATCTGCAGCAAGGTCTTCATACAGAAGTGTTGTGTGGGCATGTTGCAGCAGGGCGTCCGAAGCTTGAGCTTTGTGTACAAGGACAACTCGAAAACCATGCCGGTGACGCAGATCACTCAACTCGGAGGCAAAATTTACATCACCTAAAGGTGCACACAACGTCCCCTCTTGCACAAACATCATCCATCTCACATGCAGGCAGTCACAAGGAAGCAAATTGCAGCTTCATCATCGCACATTCGCCAAACTTACTGGACAGAAGTACTGCGGTGGCAGGGGCTGCGTGCGTCTCTGCAAATCGGCGCAGGCTTTGCCGCAGCTTGTCATCCGCAGAGTTCTTGGCTGTTGCATTGATGTGCACTACGGTGACCTGCCGAATAAAATAACAAATCTCATGACAGTCAGGTCTAGTCCAGCCTGATGAAGAGCATTTTTGCTTCTCCCAACATCACAGTGCACTGTTGTGTGCTCAGTTGCATTTTTCTCCATGTTGGGCAGGTTTGCAAAGAAAACTAGAGTGAATCGATGGTGTGCCATCCCAAATACCCACGCTTCCCACCCAAAGAAAAGTTGAAAGATGACAAAACGTTCCACCAGGAATGACACTATCAAATTTTGAGTTTTAAAAATATTCTATTTTTTTTAATGTTTTAAAATGTGCCTGTAATTGCATTTTTTTGGTATTTGACCTTTTGACCCTGCTCCAGGGGACAGGGTCAAAAATTATACTGCTCTCGCACCTTCTTGCCACGTGGTGATCGTAACTACCAAGTTTGGTGACTACCTACCCGCTACCCCGCCCCCCCCTCCCCACCCCACCCCCTTCCAACCAACCACTGCATTCCCCACCCCTCCCTCTCCAACGTCAGTGGTCATATTCGCCTTAAATCAAATCTAGTGTTATATAATGCATTCGTCTGCATGATTGCGCAATGTGCATGGTTCGTCTTACAGCTCCTCCACCAGCCTTAGATCCTGCTAATAAATAAAGAAATAACAATTGAAAAAAACAATGCAGTCGCTTTTGCCCCATTTCCACTGCACAGCCTGAAATAGTCAAGCTGTCCTCACCCCATGAAAAGCGAGCAATATATGACAAGGCCAGAATCCTGACTCTCGGATGGATGAAACCACCGAGCATGTCTGGTAAGTAAATGCAATGTAAACAGGCCATTTGTGCAACTATGCACAACACACAAAAATGGTGCATGTTACGTGTTACAAAATGTTTAAAGAGACGTCAGAACCTGCACTCATAAGTTAATGCAAACTAGAGAGTTCAGAGAATACTTTACGCCATGAAGTCTCGAGAAGAAAAGACACGGGAAGGTTCTGAGAAAAGCAAATTTGATTTGGTGAGATGATGGAATATGCCGGAATGTTTTGCCCAAGCACCGCTAAACGGAAGGTTTTTGAAAGTGCCAATAAGGCGATTTGTGTTCTACAGCTTACAAATATATAAATCAATTAAAACAAAATAAAGATTGTAAAAAAAGACTTTTTCCGGAAGTTTACCGCCGTTGATGCAGCATCTTTTTCAAAGGTTAAACACGAACTAATGCAATGTGTTGAACCTTATTTAACACGTTGCATTTGTTCTTCATGCCTGGTCTTTGTGTCCTTTATGTTGTCCTTAAACAACAAGTTTCCTTTTTTGGAATGGAGAATCTCCTCTCTGCTCATGTGTGGTTAGGGCAAGATTTTGTACAATTTGCCAAAAGTACTGCTAAACTGCAGGTTTGTGTTCTGATTCATGTTTTCTGGACAACCATCCCATCGACTTTCTCAACAATCCTCTCCAAGAAGTTCTGTCACTCAAGCTTTTGGGTCTCACTATCTGCCATGATCTTTCCTGGGAAAACCACATTTCAAAGCTGGCCTCCAAAGCCAGTCGGCGACTGGGCATCCTCTGACGTGCGAAGTCCTTCCTTGGCACACCTGAGCTCCTTACCACATACAAGGCTTTCATCCACAGCTTGATGGAATACTGCTCTCCCCACTGGGCTGGTGCTCCTGCCTCACACCGAGCTCGACTTCACGCTGTTGAAACCAAAGCTTTCAGAATTATTGGAATCTCCCGCGATGAAGCTGACTCTGAGGGCCTTTCACTCACTCACCGCAGGCAGGTTGGTGGTCTTTCAGTCTTCTACCAACTCCTCTCCGGCCTTGCTCCCCCAGCTCTATCTGTGCTCTGTCCCGCAAATATTCCTACAGGTCGCACAAGATCTGGCAGCAATCCTCTTCTGGTGAAATTGCCAAAATCAAGACTCTCTGCTCACCTTCACTCCTTCATTCCTCTTTTCTCCCGCCTCTGGAACAAACTCCCACACTCTCTTCAATCCCACTCCTCCCTCCATGTCTTTAAAACAGCTGTTCACCACGATCTCTTATCTTCCCCCATCCAAAACCTTGATCTTTTCTACCCCCGTTAATTCACCCAAGATCCACTTTTCTGAAATACCGACTTCTTTCCTGGAAGTCCTAGCAGTGTCCATTTGTTTTATACCTCTCCCACCCCTGCCCCCGTCTCATGCCCCACCCTCAAGCCCTCTCCCTCCCACAGATCTCTCAATGTCCCTGTTCTCTCCTGTTGTACTTGTGTGCTTCCTCTCTCTCTCTTCCATCTTGTCTCCCGCTCTCTTTATTATATGTTTTTTGTGTCCGTTTGTTTTTTAGTCATTAATGTTGGCTCTTACACGAGCCTCCACCTTTTTCAAAAAAATTAGAAATAAAAAATATATATAAAAAATACTAAATCCCTGATAAACTGTCAATTGAACGGAAAAACAAAACATGCCATTCTGTAGTGAACATGTGACCGGCATAACCGTAAAGTATCCATAATTACCCCCAAAGTGTTTCCATCAATAATTTTGTCTCCAATAGTTTTTTCAAAATCCCACTGAGCAGTTTAAACATCGTGAGAACCTTCAGAGCTGCTAATGACGGTGGATTCTTTATCGGAATCCAAGCTCGAAAAGCACCTTTTCTCTATGTAAACCGCCATTTGGATCTCAGTGAATATCACTGGCGAAAATCGACTTTAGGGCTTTTCCGGCACTCTACGATTGGCAACAAAAATTCTTTTAAAAAATTCCCTTCAAATTAGACCGTGATTAATGATTTTCAAAGGTTTTCAGAAAAAAAAACTAGACCAATGTGACTGTCGCCAATATGCCTCTGCGTAGTCCCTTCCCGTGACAACGGGTAGATGTCCTCATTGACTGTCCTAAAAATAAACAAGTTTGATTTAAATCACCAACTGTTTTGAAGGATCACATTTTACCAGACAGAACAGGTTTCACATCGAGCGTTGAAGCAGTTTTTGGAGAAGGGATTTTTTTTCTAAATATCGGCTTTCAAGTTTATATTGGAGCCAAACCACGTGACACATGACATCAAAAACGTACACTCTGCATTTTTATGGGTAGGGGATCGAGTTTGTGAAGTTTTGTGCTGATCGGATAAGATTCATTTTTCTGTCGAAGATGGCTTCCAAACGATGTAGCCTACATAATTTTCAAATTATATGTAGCAATGATGTTAGATGACAATTGTAAAGTTTTGCATCAATTGGGTTTTCCGAGATATAAGCAGTTTCAGAGATATAATTATTTAATATTTTCCTTTAATCCAAAATGGCTGCCAAACCATGTGTGACCGATGATGTCATAAATTTAATATTTCAATACAAATGGGTCATAGATCATGTGCATGCAATTTCAGATTTTTAGGATAAGGCATTCGATTAAAACATTTATGCATGGTATACCACTTCACCGATGATGTCTCCATTATCATGCTTTTGTTCCGCATTGGGAATACTTGACAATGTGCCAAGTTTCAAATTTTTCCATTCAGCAGTTTCCGAGAAATATTTTTTTAATTGTTTGTGTTTAATCCAACATGGCTGCCATAACACATGACCTATGACGTCACAATTATCATAAAAACATTCTACATGGTTGTCCCTCCAACCTGAAAGTTTTGTCTCAATCAGACATGTGGTTGCTGAGAAAAACAAGGTTTAACCCGTACGGATGGACAACCCGAAAACATAATGCCTCTGGCCACCTTTGGGGGTGGAGGCATCAAAATATTTGAGTTTGGATTTCCCTTTAAGAGTTTAAGTAGTGCACCTACACACCCTTGATCAAAAACCGACGTTTGTAGACAGACAGAAAAAGTGAACCATTTGCTTAACCACTGTGAAACCATTTTGCTTCGTGCGTGCTGCATAAAAACTGGACGACTGTCGTATCTGAATCAATGGGCTCGAAACAGACCTGTGCATTGTTCAGCTCTTGGATGACCTCTCGCTTTTCTTTGCTGATGTCACAGACGCAAAGAAACTCGGCTTCACGATGCCCAGGAAAAAGGGTCTCTCTCAAACGCTGCACCACCGCCATCGCAGACCGCCCACTCGGCACATGGCAGTTCTCAATGTCCCAGAAGACACCGATGGGTGCTAGGCTGTCAGTTTGCACTGGAGGTGCTGCAGGGGAAGGATGACTGCCTGGCAGCACTGTGGGACACATTACACTTCGTAACATTCAACGTAGGAGGTTAAAGTGATCATGCATGAAGGAATAAGTGAATGAAAAAAAAAACCAAGAAAAAAAAATAGATCCATCACTACAACTAGTTGGAAGAAGAAAAGTGTTTCTGAAAGAAACCCACCTTCTACCAACCGAGGCATTTCGGTGGGGATCTCTGGTAAAGGCACATTGGGCCAAACATTGTTGGCATGTCCATCAGGCTCCGCTACCCGTCTGGCATCATTGCTAGGGTCACAAAGCACCTCCATGCTCTATGACAGAAGGGTCACAAGCACAGACACAAATTTAAAGTGAAGACAAACATCTTCAATTTTGTTTCTGACTAAAGCAATGCAGGAGGAATACAGAGCAGCAAACACACCTGCTGCAGGCAGTTCACACACTGCCAGTGCTGGGGAGGTATTGTGTGTGCACAGTGTGAGTGCCCCAATGGGAGGTGGCCTGGGTGAGCAACCGTGCCGGGAAGTGCAGTGAGGTGGTGAGAATTCATGGGGCAATGCCCGCAACAGGCCGAGTGTCGTCTAGCCGGACTAGCTGTCTCACCGACACATCCATTGGTAGGAAAGAAATTGCGGGTGCCACAAGGTAAGTTTGTGCTTGGATGAGCCGAGATCAGGAGTGGTGCAGAGGAGCAATGGTGAATCATGGTGGGGGTTTCAGCACCATGAGGAGACCTGTGCAACATGGGACAAGTGCTATGGCGTCCCAGTGCACTTACTTGAATCGGTGGTGAAAGTAGTGGGGTTGAGACATCCTTCGAACCCGTTGAAGATGGTGGTTCTGGGTAAACTTTAGCAGACATCTGAAAGGCAAAGTAGACAACTTAAATTAACAGCAGCCATAAATGAACAGCTCTTACTCCAAGTACATCAACTTTTAAAACCCAAACATTCTTGGTTTGCACATAAATTGGCAGTAGTTAGGGGCAGGCGACTGGAATTTAGACAGGGTGCTGGCAAGTGATGGCCTACTCTTGAAAGGTACTGTGATATCTTTAATATCCACCAATAAATTAGCAGGTATGGCGTTCAGCTTTACACTACACTCCACGGAGGAGCGGGACACAGGTTGTCAGAGATGCCCAACTTTTAATCCTTCTGGAGGGCGCCATGCTTGCAAAGCACCAGAGTGATGGTTTAAAGTCAACTTGTTCTTGTCACCTACCCAACTCATCCACCAAGTTTTGGCATAACTCGTCCACAACTTTTTGAGATATCATGCTCACCAAGTCCAGGAGGGAGTATTTACCATTGGGAGAAATCCGGCATGGAAAGTTTACAAATTGAGTCAGTCCCATGTAGTCACAGAAGTCCTTTGCTGAAGTGCCATGGCTAGTGAGAGACTTTTGAAGCTCTTTTATTATAAAGGTAAGAAACCCATACAAGTCATGCAAATAATAAAGTCACCACAATTCAAAACATGTGCAGCCAAACAACAACAATAAAAACACCAAACACTAAAATAAAAAACTTAACAAACCATGATCAAGTTTACAAAACCCACCCTTTGCACACCATTTTTCCACAAAGGTTTGTAAATCATCTTTCATTTGGAAAAAAGAAAATTCCATGCGTAACCTTGCCATGACTAGAGCCTTAAACACAATTACCACATCACATAAAATATCAGCATTTGCCAGGAGCTTTGCTTTTCTTGTTTTGTAGATTGCTAATTTTCCAATAGAAATTAAGAAATTAGCAAGAGCAGTCTCAGAGCGTTTTTTATAACTAAGTGGTGTTCCAAAGATAAAAACACGTGTAGAAAAAGAAAAGTTCATACGATTAAAAAAAGTTGATAAAAAACCAAAGAAGGGAAAGAGTCTTGCACAATCTACGTAAGCATGGAAAAGGTCTTCAGAAATCATACAAAAGGGGCATTCCACTGAATTATCCTCATTAAAACGATGTAATAAAACATTGGAGGGCAACACCATATGGGCGAGTCTCCAAGCAATATCACCAGTCCTTTTAACAATCGGTGAAACATACATTGCAGACCATTGCGGATGGGAGGGAGACCCAGAAGGCAGTTTCTCTTTCCATCGAGCCCCAAAAGAAAGAGGCTGTAACGAGGGAAACCGAACTGAGATACACAAACGATACAGTCTCTTTTTATCCTTGCTGGAAAGTGGCGATGAGGATAGCAAGATAGATGTTGTGGTGCTATCAGCTGGCAGGCTAGAGCTAGCACAGATCTGTGGTGGTGAGAGAGGGACCAACACCCAGACAATTAGCAAGGTGACAATTGAAATCACCACGTATGAGGAAGAGAGAGTTGGGATGAGTGGATAAAAGTTAGTCCATGTGGTTTGAGAGAGATGTACATGGAGTCGTCACTGTTGGCAGGACGGTAAAACACACAGACAAACAAGAGGTGGGAGCGGAGGGAAATTCGCAGCCAGAGGTAATCCTAGGGTTTGGGGTGTGCAAGAGCAGTAGACGGAGAGTGAGAAATAGAGTTCTTGATGTGCAGTGCAAAAAGGGGGTTCAGGTTGTTCAAACCGGAGGAAACCACAGCCAGTGAGAGACATGTCCTGTGGGAGGAAGGAATCTGTGAAACAGATGATGTCAGCAGTGGGCTGGATTGAGAGATCTGGCAGGTTGGAGTGGAGGCCTTGAATGTTAGAGGTCCACTTAGTTAGGGACAGGGGATGAGGACCTGCTGATTGGACATGGGGATGAGGAGCTGCTGATTGGACCCAAGGATAGGGTGCAGGAGGGAAGCCTCCCGGTGTGAAGCCGGGAGGGTGAGCGGCAGGGACGAAGCCAGGAGGGGGAGGAGCAGGCGAGAAGTAGAGAGGGGGCAGGACAAGGTGGAAGCTGAGAAGGGGCGGGACGAAGGGTGAGCATATGGGGGAGGAGGAGGCTACTGACTTGGAG
Organism: Myxine glutinosa; assembly: GCF_964187855.1. NCBI lineage: Eukaryota > Metazoa > Chordata > Myxini > Myxiniformes > Myxinidae > Myxine > Myxine glutinosa. The sequence continues at coordinate 35,101,449 of NC_136265.1, read as the reverse complement.
GGGTTTAAGACCATGAATGGACATGAAGGGGAAATTATTGTCGTGTGCACACAACCTCAGCAAAATGGATGCCTCAGGATTCTCAGACTGGATAACCTGCAACAGCCGTCATGTGTGGGGTGGTGGCGAGAATAGTTTTGGGTGAAGGCAAAGAGGAAATTTCGGCTGCAAGTGAAAGAGGAGGCTGGATGAATGAAGCTTTGGAGGCCAGCTTGGAAATGTGGTTTTCCCAGGAAAAATCATGGCAGATAGTGAGACCCAAAAGCTTGAGTGAAGGAGCTTAATGGAGAGGATTGTTGAGAAAGTAGATGGGAGGGTTGTGCAGATGGTATTTTCAGAGAGACAAAGTGAGAGTGTGAGATTTGTCAGGATTGAAAGACATGTTCCACTTGTTTGACCAGTCTGCAATTTTGTCCAGGTCTGCAGAGAGTGAGGAGGCTGCTGCCTGCCGATCTGAGGGATGAGGTATGGAGGGGCAGAGAGTGGAGTCATCAGCAGAGAGATAGAGAGGATTTTTCAGAGAGTCAGAGAGATCATTGATGAAGACCAGAAAAAGAACAGGGCCCAGAACACTAACTTGAGGAACTACAGCCTGAACAGGAAGGGGAGATGAGAGACATCCACTCAGGGCCAAACGTTGACTGTGGCCGGTGAGGAAGTCCGCAAGCCATTAAAGGCATTCCCATTGGTGTAAAGAAGCACCCATACCACCCATACGGTGTCTCTCTCTCTCTGGGAAAGCTGCCTGAATATTGGTAATGACGGCATCATCGACGTTTGGCTTCTTTCAGAAGCTTTGTGAGCCATTTCAGATACCAATGCTTATCTCGCACACACGATATATGTTTGGCTGCCCTTATTACCCCCGTTGCTCAGGTTTCTGTGCTGCTTACCTCATTTGGAAAGTCTCGCATTACAAATGTACGGATCGTATCCAAAGACACCAATGTATTGAGCAATACATTTGTCGGGGTGACGGCATATCAAATCAATGCGCCTTCACTCAACATCATGCAAAATAAATGGAGCAAAAGGAAGCACACACATATCTTTTAAAAGGAGGATTCAAGGACAATTCGCTGTCGGTTACCACAGGCAGAAATGAATCTGTGACAATAACAGAAGTGGAAAGGTGGAGGCAGCAGGTCTTGCTCTGGTCAGTTTGGCCAGAAAGGACTCGCCATTCCACCGGAACATCAGGCCATGGCGGTTCCATCAAGAGCTCCCTCCTCGCGTAACCACATGCCTCACCTGCCGAAAAAAACGTATCCATTATAATATATGTTGAATCCGTTTGTATAATTCCGAATTCCGTTTGAATCAAACTAACCGTTTGATCAAAGGTTTCCCTTGGATGTTAGATAACATGACGAATAGATCTGTTTCGGGCATGCAGTAGGGGTGCAGGTGAAATGTTTTGCATCATCTAACACAAATGCTATGGCACATCTTTTTATCACACTGTACGTTTTAAAATCGCACCATACTTTTTAATTGCACCATAATCACACTAATATTTATCGTGCAATATCACAACTTTTTATCGCATGATACTTTTTCATCGCGCCATAATTTCCCTACTTTTTAATCACACAATACTTTTTCATTGTGCCATATCGCACTTCTTTTTATCGCACCATAACCACACCAATATTTATCGTGCCAAAAGCACACTCCTTTTTATCGGATCGTACTTTTTAGTCGCACAATAATCAAACTACTTCTTATCATGCAATTTTTTTTTAATCACACCATAATCGCACTACTTTATGTCAAGCAATACTTTATATTTGCACCATACCACACTACTTTTTATCACGCCATATCACACGAATGTTTATCGTACAATAATTTTTAATCGCACCATAATAACATCACTTTTTATCGCGCCATAATCGCACCACTTTTTATCACACCATATCACTCCTTTTATCGCGACTCCTCTCTGGCCTTGCTCCCCCAGCTCTGTCTGTGCTCTGTCCCCCAAATATCCCTACAGGTCGCACAAGATCTGCCTGCAAACCTCTTATGGTTAAACTGCCAAAATCAAGACTCTCTGCTCACCTTCACTCTTTCATTCCTCTTTTCTCCCGCCTCTGGAACAAACTCCCCCACTCCCTTCAATCCCACTCCTCCCTCCAGGTCTTTAAAACAGCTGTTCACCATCATCTCTTATCTTCCCCCATCCAAAACCTTGATCTTTTCTGTCCCTGCTAATTTCACCCCAATTCCACTTTTTTGAAATACCAAATTCTTTCCTGGAAGTCATATCAGTGTCCATGTGTTGTATACCTCTCCCACCCCAACCCCCCCCCCCCCCCCCCTCCCATGCCTCATCCCTCCCACAGATCTCCCTGCTCTCAAATGTTGTACTTGTGTGCTTCCCTCTCTCTCCCCATCTTGTCTCCCACTCCCAATATCATGTTTTATGTGTCAGTTTGTCTTTTTGTGATCAATGTTAGCTCTTACAAAAGCCTCGATCTTGTATACAAAAAAAAACAAAAAAAAAAACTACTTTTTATTGCATCAAAAGTTTTAATCGCACCATATCACACTACTTTTTATCGTGCCATAATTGCACTACTTTTTATCGCGACACATCACTACTTTTTATCGCGTCATATCGCACTACTTTTTAATCGCACCAAAATCACACTTTTTATGACACAATACTTTATAATTGTGCCATAATCACACTTTTTATTCGCACCATAATCACACTAATTTTTACCTCGCCATATCATACTACTTTTTAATCGCGCCATACTTTTTAATTGCACCATATTGCACTACTTTTCACCACACACCATACTTTTTAATCGCACCGTATTACGCCATACTTTTTAATTGCATCATATCACACCATACTTTTTAATTGTACCATATCACGCCATACTTTTTAATCGCACCATATCACGCCATACTTTTGAATCGCACCATATCACGCCATACTTTTTAATCACACCATATTGCACTACTTTTCACCACGCAATACTTTTTAACCACACCATACATTTTAATCACACCGTATCACGCCATACTTTTTAATCGCACCATGTCACGCCATACTTTTTAATCATACCATATCACGCCATACTTTTTAATCACACCATATTGCACTACTTTTCACCACGCAATACTTTTTAACCACACCATACATTTTAATCGCACCATATCACACCATACTTTTTAATCATACCATATCGCACCATACTTTTTAATCGTACCATATCACGCCATACTTTTTAATCATACCATATCACACCATACTTTTTAATCGTACCATTTCACGCCACACTTTTTAATCACACCATATCACGCCATACTTTTTAATCACACCATATTGCACTACTTTTCACCACGCAATACTTTTTAGCCACACCATACATTTTAATCACACCGTATCACGCCATACTTTTTAATCATACCATATCGCACCATACTTTTTAATAATACCATTTCACACCATACTTTTTAATCATACCATATCACACCATACTTTTTAATCGTACCATTTCACACCACACTTTTTAATCACACCATATTGCACTACTTTTTAACCACACCATACATTTTAACCACACCATATCACGCCATACTTTTTAATCGTACCACATCACACCATACTTTTTAATCGTACCACATCACACCATACCTTTTAATCGCACCATGTCACGCCATACTTTTTAATCATACAATATCATGCCATACTTTTTAATCGTACAATATCACGCCATACTTTTTAATCGTACAATATCATGCCATACTTGTTAATCACACCATATCACACTACTTTTATCATGCCATCCTTGTTAATCACGCCATAATCACACTACTTTTTATCATGCCATCCTTGTTAATCACGCCATAATCACACTACTTTTTATCATGCCATCCTTGTTAATCATGCCACATTACACTACTTTTTATCATGCCATCCTTGTTAATCACGCCATATCGCACTACTTTTTATCGTGCCATTCTTTTCAATCATGCTATATCACACTACTTTTTATCATGCCATTCTTTTTAATCATGCCATATCATACTACTTTTTATCATGCCATCCTTGTTAATCACGCCATATCGCACTACTTTTTATCGTGCCATTCTTTTCAATCATGCTATATCACACTACTTTTTATCATGCCATTCTTTTTAATCATGCCATATCATACTACTTTTTATCATGCCATCCTTGTTAATCACGCCATAATCACACTACTTTTTATCATGCCATCCTTGTTAATCATGCCACATTACACTACTTTTTATCATGCCATCCTTGTTAATCACGCCATATCGCACTACTTTTTATCGTGCCATTCTTTTCAATCATGCTATATCACACTACTTTTTATCATGCCATTCTTTTTAATCATGCCATATCATACTACTTTTTATCATGCCATCCTTGTTAATCACGCCATATCACACTACTTTTTATCATGCCATCCTTGTTAATCATGCCATATCACACTACTTTTTATCATTCCATCCTTGTTAATCATGCCATATCACACTACTTTTTATCACGCCATCCTTGTTAATCACGCCATATCACACTACTTTTTATCATGCCATCCTTGTTAATCATGCCATATCACACTACTTTTTATCGTGCCATTCTTTTTAATCACGCCATGTCATTCTAATTTTTAATCATGCCATATCATACGAATGTTTATCGCAACATGGACTATACGCAGCGCCGGTGCAATTGTAATCGTTGGTCGCCCCATCGTCGGGAACCATGACATACAATCCCAATTTAAAATACATTTCATCATTGATTCACCGACCAAAAATTGATTTAAAAAACTAAGTCTTTTCACATAAATTGATCCGTTCTTTCTCCAGGCCATGGACACAAAATTAATCAGAAGCTGCATTTTCAAAGTGAAAAATGTGACTTCTTGATGCAGAGGAGCAAAAAAGAAGCAATCAAGAGAAATCCAAAGAATAAGGCAAGAAGAGCACAAAACATTTCGAGGCTTATCCCTCCGCCATCGCAGAGGTCGGTGGTCTCTTTATCCTCCACCACCTCCTTTCTGGTCTTGCACCCTCTACTCTGTTCACCCCCCCCCCCAGGTTTCTGCAGGGCTCACCCAGTCCAACATGAACCCCCTTCTGGTGAAACGACCTAAATCCAGGATCACTGCGCTCTCCTCCACTCATTTGTTCCTCTTTTCTCCCATCTGTGGAATCAATTTCCACATCCTCTTCAATCTCATTCTTCCCTCCAGGTCTTCAAGACAGCTGTTCACCACCATCTCAAACCATGATCTTCTCCGCCCTCGTTGCCCCTACCCAAAGCCCTCCTCCTTCCGATTTCTAAATTCTTCCTCCTTCGAGTTTCCTTCCCAATGCATGCGTGTTTATCCGTCCTGTTTTTGTCTATGACTTCCTGATCCGTGCTGTGTACTCGCTCTTTCATGAGCCTCGACCATGTATACTAAATAAAGAAATTAATAAAATAACAGAACAGCTCAGTCGACATTTGTTCGTCCCCGGCTCTGCACAGACAGCTGGCTGTCTGGCGGGTGGGGAAAACATATAACCACGCTCTCTTCTCTTCCAGAGAGGGAGAAGGGAATGGGGCAGTTTATACCCACAATGCCGTGGGGTAAATCGGAGACGAAGCCTAACAGCGGAAATCCTGCTATTCTGCCGAATACCAAGTGTGCGACCGAGTTTACACAGATAAACATCGATCCGGAATAAAACATGTCGACACGCTCCACCGAAATCCCCCTTTTCCTCCTCAAATATGCGACTTACAATGATAAAGTCAGTCAGAGCACACTCACTTACGAGCAAACCAACTCTTGCGTGTACCAGCTCGAAGAGCCGAGGGTAACAAAGCTCTTCCTTCTCCTTCACTCGTTCTTCCGCATTATTTTCAAATCTTTTTTTACGTCGACTTCCACAGGATTATAAGATGTCCTTCCGGGTTGAGGCCTTCGAATTTGAAAATATTCCTGGTGATACGATAGAATTTCTTTAAAAGGTGATAATTTCAAATAATATCGAGCCTTTCTATTGGCCGAAGCTGTAGGTGAGGGGTGTCGGGAAAAATGTAGTGTTTCATTCCTAAGAATGAGTTGCGTTTGAGAACGACATAAAATGCATCGCATTGTAGGGGGATGTGTTTAGTGACGTCACAATCTGTGCGCACTCACGAGCGCGCGGCCATATTGGAGTACAAGAGGAGGGCAAAGAAACGTGCATTCGCGATCGGTGAAGTGGTTAATTCGCGTTATTGTGCTCTGGCGATGGGGTGTCGAGCTTATCCGTGTCGATTCGTTGGACATTTTGTCTCGGGAGATATATCCGTGTGTTTGGTTCAGATTCAAGATTAGGGCTGGCTGTCTGGTGACTTCAACAGTCATCAGCCCAGCTGGCTGGGTACGTCTCTCAAGTGCCTCTCTCACCAGCGATGGCACCTCAGCAAAGGACTTCTGCGACTCATTGGGACTGACACAACCTGTCAATTTCCCGACCCGGATCTCAGTCAACGGTACATCTCTTCGAGACTTGGTTATGACAAACTTCCATGCAAATATCTGCTGTTCTTCTTCTGCTTCAATTGGTTCTTCTGATCATTTGCTTGTTAAAGTGGATATCTCTCTGACCATTCTCAGAGAGCCTGCTCAGCGCCGACGAGTCTGGCATTTCACTCAGGCTGACTGGCACGGTCTGCAAGCAGCCATCAATCATCTGGACCGGTCTCCCATCTCGACCACCTCTGACATTAATTCTTCCTGGGAATTCTTCCAAAGTAAATTGCTCTCTCTCTTGCACAGAATTATCCCATCCCGCCTTCAGTTGTCATACACTTCCTCCCGTCCATGGTACATGGAATCTTGGGGTGAGGCAGTTGCCCTGAAACAACTTGCCTTCGCCTCCAGGAAGGCAAATCCAACTGAAGGCAATCTCCTTTCACAAAGGCGTTCCTTTCACAAAGTTCGGAACAAGTGTGTGTCTACCCACAGGAGTGCCAGGAAACAATATCTCTCTCTAGTCTCTACTCTCAAGAGTGAACTCTCAAACCTGTCTCCCTCCTCCAAATCCTGGTGGCATCTGGTCAAATCTGTTTCTTGCGTTTGTTCCCCTCCATCCCCTCCCTTACCTCAAACGGCCACACAGCTGACTCCACACATGAAAAAGCTGAATGCCTCAAATCTGTGTTTGCCTCAAAATCTTGTGTCCCAAACCCATCTCTCTCTGTTCCCACCTTACCCAGTCGAACCCAGCTGCTCCTGGACTCTGTGTCCTTCTATTCCGACAAGGTGGAGAAATTTCTGTCAAACCTCGACTCTGATTCTGCAACTGGACCAGACGGCATCAGCCCACGAGTCCTAAAATCATGCTCTGCCGCTCTTTCACACCCTCTCTCTGTTCTCTTCGCCCTCTTTTTTGCTCAAGGTCATCTGCCATCAGCTTGGAAATCAGCCAACATCACCGCTTTACACAAAAAAGATGCAAAAACAGATCCCAGCAACTACAGACCAATCAGCCTGCTCCCAATCAACAGTAAGGTCATGGAATCAATCATCGCTTCTGATATTAAATCCTTCCTGTTCTCCAATGGCTTGATCTCGGATCATCAATTTGGTTTCAGACCAGGTCACTCTACTATGGACATGCGGCTTCTGCTGTCTCAACAATGGATGGAGGTCCTCAATGCCAAACAGGAAATCAGAGCTGTCTCCCTTGACATATCATGTGTTTTCGATGCGGTCTGGCACCCCGCAATGCTCAATAAACTCTCCTCCTATGATATCCATGGAAATCTCGACGCATGGCTTGTGGACTTCCTCTCTGGTCGTAGTAAACGTATGGCCGTGAATGGAATTCTCTCATGTCCCCTTCCTGTTCAGGCTGGAGTTCCTCAAGGCAGTGTTCTGGGCCCTGTGCTTTTTGTGGTCTTCATTAATGATCTCTCCGACTCTCTGGAAAATCCTATCTATCTCCTTGCTGATGCCTCCCCTTTCTGCCGCTCCATATCTCAACCCTCAGATCAGGAGGCAGCAGCCTCTTCACTCTCTGCAGACATGGCCAATATCACAAACTGGTCAAACAAGTGGAACATGTCTTTCAATCCTGACAAATCTCACACTCTCACTATGTCTCTCCAAAAAGACTGTCTAGGAAAACCCTCCCATCTACTTTCTCAACAATCCTCTTAAATAAGTTCTGTCACTCAAGCTTTTGGGCCTCACTATCAGCCATGATCTTTCCTGGGAGAAACCACATTTCCAAGCTGGCCTCCAAAGCCAGTCGCCGACTGGGCATCCTCCCTCGTGCGAAGTCCTTCCTTCGCACACCTGAGCTCCTCACCACATACAAGGCTTTCATCCGCAGCTCAATGGAATACTGCTCTGCCCTCTGGGCTGGTGCTCCTGCCTCACACCCAGCTCATCTTCACGCTGTTGAAACCAAAGCTTTCAGAATCATTGGAATCTCCCACGTTAAATCTAACTCTGAGGGCCTTTCACTTACTCACCGCAGGCAGGTTGGTGGACTTTGTCTTCTACCGACTCCTCTCCGGCCTAGCTCCCTCAGCTCTGTTGAACTGTGTCCCCCAAATATACCTGTTTGAAATATTGCAAATATATTCCAAATATTCCAAATTCCAGCAAAATATTCCAAATATTCCTACAGATCTATTAGGATCTGCCAGCAACCCTCTGATGGTTAAACTGCCAAAATCAAGACTCTCTGCTCACCTTCACTCCTTCATTCCTCTTTTCTCCCACCTCTGGAACAAACTCCCTCACTCTCTTCAATCCCACTCCTCCCTCCAGGTCTTTAAAACAGCTGTTCACCACCATCTCTTATCTTCCCCCATCCAAAACCTTGATCTTTTCTACCCCCGTTAATACACCCCAAATCCACCTCTTTCTATTTCAGACTTCATTGCTGAAATTCCTAGTAGTGTCAATTTGTTGTTCTCTCTGATGCAATTTGTTTGATACCATGTAATTTCACCAATTTCAAGATTGGGATTGCAATGTTGTGATTGTTCCACCAACATGACAAGACTTTTAACATGTGATCTGGGCTTATGGCTAAATTTAACATGTGATCTGGGCTGATGGCTACATTTAACATGTGATCTGGGCTGATGGCTACATTTAACATGTGTTCTGGGCTTATGGCTACATTTAACATGTGATCTGGGCTTATGGCTACATTTAACATGTGATCTGGGCTTATGGCTACATTTAACATGTGATCTGGGCTGATGGCTACATTTAACATGTGATCTGGGCTTATGGCTACATTTAACATGTGATCTGGGCTGATGGCTACATTTAACATGTGATCTGGGCTTATGGCTAAATTTAACATGTGATCTGGGCTGATGGCTACATTTAACATGTGTTCTGGGCTGATGGCTATATTTAACATGTGATCTTGGCTGATGGCTACATTTAACATGTGATCTGGGCTTATGGCTAAATTTAACATGTGATCTTGGCTGATGGCTATATTTAACATGTGATCTGGGCTTATGGCTAAATTTAACATGTGATCTGGGCTGATGGCTACATTTAACATGTGATCTGGGCTGATGGCTACATTTAACATGTGATCTGGGCTTATGGCTAAATGTAACATGTGATCTGGGCTGATGGCTACATTTAACATGTGATCTGGGCTGATTGCTACATTTAACATGTGATCTGGGCTTATGGCTAAATTTAACATGTGATCTGGGCTTATGGCTAAATTTAACATGTGATCTGGGCTGATGGCTACATTTAACATGTGATCTGGGCTGATGGCTACATTTAACATGTGTTCTGGGCTTATGGCTACATTTAACATGTGATATGGGCTTATGGCTACATTTAACATGTGATCTGGGCTGATGGCTACATTTAACATGTGATCTGGGCTTATGGCTAAATTTAACATGTGATCTGGGCTGATGGCTACATTTAACATGTGTTCTGGGCTGATGGCTATATTTAACATGTGATCTTGGCTGATGGCTACATTTAGCATGTGATCTGGGCTTATGGCTAAATTTAACATGTGATCTTGGCTGATGGCTATATTTAACATGTGATCTTGGCTGATGGCTACATTTAACATGTGATCTGGGCTTATGGCTAAATTTAACATGTGATCTGGGCTGATGGCTACATTTAACATGTGTTCTGGGCTGATGGCTATATTTAACATGTGATCTTGGCTGATGGCTATATTTAACAAGTGATCTGGGCTTATGGCTACATTTAACAAGTGATCTGGGCTTATGGCTATATTTAACATGTGATCTGGGCTTATGGCTACATTTAACATGTGATCTGGGCTGATGGCTACATTTAACATGTGATCTGGGCTGATGGCTACATTTAACATGTGTTCTGGGCTGATGGCTATATTTAACATGTGATCTGGGCTGATGGCTATATTTAACATGTGATCTTGGCTGATGGCTATATTTAACAAGTGATCTGGGCTTATGGCTATATTTAACATGTGATCTTGGCTGATGGCTATATTTAACATGTGATCTTGGCTGATGGCTACATTTAACATGTGATCTGGGCTTATGGCTAAATTTAACATGTGATCTGGGCTGATGGCTACATTTAACATGTGTTCTGGGCTGATGGCTATATTTAACATGTGATCTTGGCTGATGGCTACATTTAACATGTGTTCTGGGCTTATGGCTACATTTAACATGTGATCTGGGCTGATGGCTAATTTTAACAGAAGCCATGCCAAGACAAGGCCAAGCCTAACTTTTCTTTAGTCCGATAAATCTGATGGACTTTGCGGAGTCGATTTCTAATCTGACAACAAGGCACAACTTTCCGGACAAGAATCAAGCCTAGTTAATTGCAGTTTCACTCAATACCTGGCCAATGCCTCACCTGGCAAATGTTCCATATACTGAGGACATTGCAAACATTTGGATGAACTCAATGTATCAATAAATTCAACCAAAATAAAGCGACACATGAGCAAGTATGTTTCCGAAAGCGAGGGTCGTTGTGCACAAGAGAACGACGATGATCATGCGTGAAATGGCTTTTGGTTTCCCCTTTGCCAATATGGCGGTCATGTATCTAAGCAAAATCACGTGATTGTGACGTCACGCCGACCCCTCGAATCGGCTCAATGGCTGACTTACCTACGGACTGACTTACCATATAATCTCATATCTATAAATTATGTACACGAAGTAAGGTGTGCATGTTTTGTAGAGGTAGCACACTTTTTTGCCTTTAACAGGATCTAAGGCTTGTAGTGGAGCTGCCGCACACCCTCACACACGTCACCATACAGACGAAAACACGAGACAATACAGCCGGAGCTTGGGGGTGGGGTGTGGGGCAGCGACGTCATCTCTGGTCACTTTGGGTACCAGTGATGCTGAAACAATGGCCGCCTTCTCCACCACACTCAGTGGGGCATTTTCTAAGGAGGAACTTCCTCTCCATGGATGCCAACCTATAGCCATTGTCCGTGCTCTATCCTTTTAAATGATAAATGTCAAGCAAGGAAGCAGCACGTACCACATTTAGCTCACCTGGACCTCAGTCAGTCAGTGAGTCCATATGTATATATATATACACTTCAGTCATTATTGCTTGAACCAAACACACGATTTCAATGAGATTTGGCCACAAGATTCATACCTGATAACAACGAAGGTGTATTTACCGCATCAAAATCTGCGCTCAATGAGGGAGTCTCTGGGGGCGGAGGAGGTTTGGACCCCTCAACATAGGTATTTGCTTTCTTTGAAACTACACACATGAGTTTGATGAAACTTGTCCACAACCCTCTTTACCCGTGATGAACGAAAGTTTGTTCACAGCATCAAAAAATAATAATCAGGAGTTTGTCCCCCAAATTAGGTATTTACTTTCTATTGCATTACATATTATGTGTGTCATCCACACCTACCCGTGGTTCCCTGGTTCTACCTTTCTGGCATTGCTCCTATTTTTGATTGCAGCATTTGGTATGGCTCGGTCAGGGTTCAAACCACAGTTCAACCACCGACATCCAAACTCGGATCAGACACTCTAACCATCGATTGCACCACCGAGTCTGCTCTTTGTTTGATGGACGTACATGCACGACTCAAATGATGGACAGAATGAGTTGAAAACTGGAGGTTGTACTCAAAATGTGTACACAGTAGGGTTTGTATCATATAGAACCTCCCAGTGGTGGGAGGGAGTATTACAAGTCATAACTAGAACAGCATTCGGGAGAGTACATAGTCTCACCTCGTAAACTCATTCTGAACAAAAATGTCATCGTTAACGGAACACGCTACTTTTATTGCCCACTAGTCGGGGCCCTTAGGGATATTTTGGGGCCGTTTGGTTCAAATTCTTCCAAAAGCACCAAATTTGGCCCAGATGTTGCCCATGCCACACTCTTTCGATTTTTGACGGGCGCCAAGACGGCGCCCCCCCCCCCCCCGGGGGGCCCACATTGGCGAAATACTAAATGGCCGCCACCCGGATTAGAGGAAAATCAGTGAAATAACCCAAAGGGTTGGAATCATGTATGATACCACTTGTCAGGGGTTTTCGAGGTCGAGGAATCCAATTATGATGTTATTTTGATGATTCGAGGTCAAGGTCAACCCTCAAGGTCATCTTAAAGGTCATTTTTGAGTCAAACATGTCGGTTTTTGAGTTTTTTGTCAAGATTTACGCGAGGTTCACCATTTTATGTTTCTGGGTTGGGTAATCGAACTCTGACCTTATTTTTGACAATTAGAGGAAATATTTACATGTCTATTTCCTAATTTTCAGGCATATGCAGTTCATCAGTCTAATTACAAAGGTACGGATTTTGATGTTTTATGAACTGTATGCCATATCCTTGTGTTTAATTTTTGTGCGATCATGATCCGGGTTCATGTATACATGATTGTATACATGTCATAAATATGACGTCATAGGTCATGTGACCCTGCGGCCATATTGGATTTTATGAAAACCTTAAAAATGGATCCCTGCCTTCATTTTTCGATCGATTCATTTTGAACTTCGACCACTTATAGTACGCCATGTGATTGGATGCGTATCCTAATTATGACGTCATAGGTCAGGTGACATGGCGGGATGGACCGGTATGGTCCCCGGATCATACCGCCCTTGGCGCCCGTCAAAAATCGAAAGAGTATGGCATGGGCAACATCTGCGCCAAATTTGATGCTTTTGGAAGAATTTGAACCAAAATATCCCTAAGGGCCCTGACTACACTGCTATTATGGCCCACATACATGTATCATCCATGCACCTTATTATGTCACATAAATGGCCATTATCCATAGCTTTATTGATTGATCATTACGATATTTAACAACCGTTTTTGTGCACATTAAGGCTAAATTGCATCAATGAAGATGATAATAGCGTAAGGACTCGACTTTGTTATCCCTTTTACGCCGCACCCAGTGACCCGATGCCCACGGCACTAATGGATTTACGATCTACGAACCGCACTCTTTGTTTATCACGTACAGCCATACTCGAAAAATCGGAATTAGCCGACGTTGGGGCCCAAACGCATCCGATTAACTGCCGATACAACGCCATCTTACGACGCCATCGTATTGGCGTCTGCTGGGCGAAGGCGAAGCAAGCCGTCCGCTGATTGGACAGGCGAAGGCGAAAGCAAGCCGTCCACTGAGTGGACAATCCAGAGCATGCATTTGTGCCGGTGTCGGCGAGCGTTGTTCATATACGCACTCTTCATTCTCATCTTTCTTCCTAACTCTTACTCGGACAAGCAAATCCCCTATGCCATCCATAATGGTACACTCTATCCATACACCACATCCTCCCTTCCGTGGATGTTCCACGGGTTTCGGCTAGTGAAGATGAATATCAAAAAAAATTCAAACTATATTCCCTATGGCTGGTCGATAATATGTATGAAATTTCGTATCGATCTGTTAAGCGGTTCTGGAGAAGATTTCTTTACATTTTTTTTTCAATCCAACGAGGCCACCAGTTCACATGACCAAATGACGTCATAAATGTAATTGTTCACTCACATCGGGCCATAGATCAGACATAGGAAATTTCAGATTTTTTGGATAAGGATTTCAATTCAACCAATTATGGCTGGAATACAACTTCACTGATGACATCATCGCTATCACCATATATACGTTATCACTCCCACGGAGGGGGGGTTTATGAGATTTGCCAAGTTGCAATTTTTTTTTTTCTTCAAGCGGTTTCAGAGATGTTCAAATTTTTTCCGTTCATCCAAAATAGCTGCCATGCCATACTATGACGTCAGTTATCAATAAAGTATTTTCCATGGCGACTCCCTCCATTGGTTGAAGTTTTACATCGATCAGACAAGTGGTTGCAGAGAAAAAAAATTAAAGTGAAAATATTTTGTTGTGAACACACACAGAGACATTACAATAATCTCGCAACACCTTTGGGGATACTAATAAACTAATTCTAGGGTAATTGAAGTCCGTAAAGACGGTTTATTCGCTGGTCGTGTACTGTTTATAGTTATTTGAATAAAAGATAACTAGCTCCACCACCCTTGCCTCCCCCCAAATCCACCACCTTCATGTCGGTACTAGGTTTTGATTAAACCATTATCAATATCTATGTCCCTCTACAGTATTGTTAAATAAAATCGTTTGCTGCAAACCCGTAGGAACAGGGTTTCCCATCTAAATAACTCTCCTACAGGAAAGGTATTTAAGCGGGCCTGAAACAATTAGACTTACAACTCTGGTCAATGATTGCCCTACCTTGCCAGTCTTTTCACAGAGGCACGATGACGATGGCTGGCCAAAATTGTCAGCTTCTGACCGAGTTTCATCGGGTTAGAAAAGACTTTGGGTCAGTGACCACCAGATGGGGGTGTACCACCTGCTTGAAGCCCCGGAGGGAAGAGTACGATTTGAAACATAGGCCACGGACATGTCTGCGATGTAGACAACAACAACAACATGCATTTTAAGGCCATTTTCCCTGCTAGAGCGGGGGTTAGCCTTGCGGTCCCCATGACAATCTTCTCCATTTTGCCCTATTTTCTACATCTCCCCTTGTTAACCCCCTTGCCCGCATTTGTTCTTCCACCAGCTTTAGCCAAGTCTTTCTCGGTCTTCCCCGTCCTCTACTTCCTCCTACATTCATTTCCATCACTCTTCTCAACCAGTCACTTTCATCCTTCCTCAACACATGACCAAACCATTCATCCGCAGCTCAATGGAATACTGCTCTCCCCTCTGGGCTGGTGCTCCTGCCTCACACCTAGCTCGTCTTCACGCTGTTGAAAGCAAAGCATTCATAATTATCATTGGAATCTCCCGCGATGAAGCTAACTCCAAGGGCCTCTCACTCACTCACCGCAGACAGGTTGGTGGTCTTTCCGTCTTCTACCGACTCCTTTCTGGCCTTGCCCCCCAGCTCTCTCTGGGCTCTGTCCCGCAAATATTCCTACAGGTCGCACAAGATCTGCCTGCAACCCTCTTATGGTTAAACTGCCAAAATCAAGACTCTCTGCTCACCTTCACTCCTCTTTTCTCTCACCTCTGGAACAAACTCCCTCACTCTCTTCAATCCCACTCCACCCTCCAGGTCTTTAAAACAGCTGTTCACCACCATCTCTTATCTTCCCCCATCCAAAACCTTGATCTTTTCTATCCCCGATAATTTCACCCCAATTCCACTTTTTGAAATACCAACTTCTGTCCTGGAAGTCCTTGGTGTCCTTGTGTTTTATACTTCTCCCACCGCCCCCCCCCCCTTCCCACGCCTCCTCCCCCCAAGCCCTCTCCCTCCCACACATCTCCCTGCTCTTAAATGTTGTGTGCTCTCACGTGTTTGTGCGCTTCCCATTCTCTTGTCTTCCGCTCCCTCTTTTTATATATTTTGTTTGTCTGGTTGATTTGTTTGTGAAGTACATGTCAGCTCTTTCACGAGCCTCGATTCAGTATACAAAAAAATCTCAACCTGTTTCTATTCACAGCATCCATCACAGGCTCTATTCCCAACATCTTTCGCAATTCATCATTTGTCTTCCTCTCTTTCAACGATACTCCGCACATCCACCGAACCATTCACATTTCCACCCTTTGTTGCTGCTCTACGTTCATTACCCATGTCTCGCTCCCATAAATCATAACACTTCTCACACATGCAGCATACACCTTTCGCTTCAGCTTCAACGACACTCCCCTCCTCATCAGCACGCCACTCAGTTCCCGAAACTTCTTCCATGCACATCTCACTCCAGCAACCGTTGCCGAGTCTGATCCACCTCCATTCAGCATGTCTCCTAAGTAACAAAATGTTTTCACACCTTCCAGCTTCACACCGTCTCCAAGATCCAACTCAACATTTCCTCCATCTGCAGCTCCCCCTGTGCCTCTGTGCTCCCTCTGTGCACAATGGAGTACCCATGTGCTCCCTCTGCAATGTAGGATATTCCAATAATTTTGAGAGCTTTCGATTCCACAGAATGCACGAGGCAGACGTGATGCTGGGGTGCCAGCCCAAAGGGGAGAGCAGTACTCCATTCAGCTATAGGCACAGGCTTTGCAAGCTGGGTAGTTCTGATTTCTAAATAAATTAATAAAATGGTAGTTATAATAAAAAGTCACTTTCAAGGAAGTTGGAGTAACGCATGGAGAACACGAATCACCGAGATAAAGAAAGTGTCTGTTGTTTATTTCATCAGTTCAGATCACACAGCAACTGGATTAACTTAAAACCTCAAATTAAACACGAAAAGGTTCAGTTATAAAATTAAACCAGATCCTCATTCCGATAAAAAAGACCAGTTTTAGGACTGTCAGCACTTATATTAGTGAGCTTTTTGTGCAAAGTTTGTTATTTTTGAACTCCACAGTCCACGAAAGCAAATCTAGGTTTCCCCATCACCGACCTCCAGTCTCGCTATACCACGTGCTCCGTTTCGGAAAATAATAAGACGAAAAATGTGGCTGAGCCATGATGCAAGAGACGTGCGTAAAAGCCATGCCCGAGTTTATGCATCATCAAAGAAAAAAAGGAAAATGGACGAATTCAGTTATCCGCAAATATTTACAACAACCTCGAGTTCATGGCATGCATCTACAAACTTACCTGCAGTTTAGTTAAAAACACCCTTGGAACAAAATGTGCAGTTATGGCAAAAAAAAGTTCGTTTTGAACTCCCAGTTATCTTGGCGTCAACCGATGTAGCAGGAGGAAAGACCCAGATCAGTAGGACGACAACAACACTGCACACGTCATGAAGACATGACAGTCATGACACCATAATGGTGACGATCGATGAGAATGGCAGGAAAAACGCCAGTTTAAAGGGATTTGTACAGAAACCAGTGAAAAATGTTGGAGTCACCGGGACGGCTCGGCCTTTGACGTTACGCGTTCAGCGGGCTTTTCAATTTGACGAAGGTAACATGATCGACACCGATCCAGAAAAAAATAAACGGTATAAAGCTCCACTAGCCCCTCGGGTTCACCTGGCGGGTTCACTAGGCTCCTGGTTTTCCCATCCACCCACCATCCAAGTCTTGTTTTGAATGTTAGCGTAAAACGTTATCGTAGTTATTTTGGAAGCATTACGATTCAGCGGCTTACACCCAGCTCAGGTGGGATTGTATCTGAGATAATGCTGAGATTGTATCCCTCCAGCCCCCCGGCCCCCACAGGTTTAGACAAATGGCTAACTGGAAGCAAAACTCTGCACACTTATGTGACAGTAGGCCCACCCTCACAGCCCAACTGACTGCAAAGATGGTACAGAGGTAGTGCTTCAGATTGGTGCTTTTGTCAGATTGGTGCTTTGCAGACAGGGTGATGCATCAAAGTACACAGACCCTCGGTTGGACTTTAAGCCGGGGGCCCTGTCTGCTAGCATTAGCTGGTGGAGGTTAACAATGCAAAAGTCTTTCGACGAAGAGTAACCAAGTTTTGCTGGCACGCTGACCAAATTCAAAATTCCTGCACTGATGTGCAGGCGAACTGCACCGGTGGCACGGCCGTGCTTTGGTAATGATCCAACCGGCCAGGATTGAATCTCGGTCCAATACGCGTTTACTAACAATCCTGTTATTGGATACAAAGCATCCAATTGCAAGATGGGTCAAGCTATTGCCATGGTCGGGTGTTCCAACCGGGATGGCTTTCCAGGTCATGAACAGGAATGGGAAAGGGGAGGTGAACCAGTCTCCAAGCTGGGCAAGCCACCGTGAAAGCATGGGTCCATCGTGACAGTACGATAGATTTTGCAGGATGCGAAAAGAAGCCGGGATGGAGGATGGAACATCGAGCTCAAGATAACGGCCAATGGTGCTGGAAGGGGGGATACTTGTGCAGGGGAGGCTTCTAGAACCAGGGGAAGATGAGGGATCAAGGATGCTAGCAGGTAAAAGTGCTAGAGTGCGTCGTGATTAAGCCACGCCATCGTGGAGCTGTGGGCTTGCTGCGCACTCGTTGCTGTTGCACGACACGTGGTGCCTCATCGCAGTGGCATACTGCGATACAGACGGACAATTCCTTCATCAAGCATGCATGTCAAAGTCAACAGGTACCCTTCAATCACAGGTAGCCAGCATGCACAAAACAATCCAAAACATATTATACCGACAATACGTATTAACAGTCGGGTGGCACAGCAATGATCATTATCAGAGTTCGGAGGTTAGTGGGTGGCATGGCATTCCAATCGGTGTCCATGCCAAGTTGTTCTGAGGGTATCAAGTCAATTTTAAAGAAGACTGGCCTCAAACTTACACCTGGACCAAGTGAGGCAGGCAGACTGCCCCCTCCATAAAGGTCATTAGTAAGCCAGATGGGTTTCAGTTCATAATCCCACAGCAACTTGATGAGACTAGCAGAGGATACGTAAGCTTAGAATTCAAATTCTTCTTCCTGTTGTCTTCGGCTGGAGTAAAAAAAAACGAAATATCTGGAGACCTCAACGACGGGGGCGGCCTCACTAATGATGCCACTACAGTACCCAATTGAAATTTGATGTGAGGACCTACAAGCATTTTGTGGTAATCAGGACGGAACCATCTTTGTTTTTTCCCCGGACACTACCACCAACGCAGGGGTAAGCGGAGAACGTGCAGACCGCTTCTCGGGAGAACACGTTTAAAAAAGTCTGATGGGTGTTTTGTTTTCCTCGAGGCTCGACTGTCATTCTGAATCATAATTTCTCTGCAAAAGGTGGAAGTAAATCAGGAAGTGAATCATAATTTTGACTTGCGTTATCAAAATTTGGTGTTCGTGTTGTGAAAGGTGATTAAAACCCTGCCGTAGTCGGTGAGCAAAATGGGGAAGTGAACATGTGGTCCAATGCAGAAGAGGCCGATTGTTGGTGACTCATTCTGGCCTCGCATTTGCATTTGTCTTACTCCTTTGGCCTGTTCATCATATTGTTCTGCCAAGTCCGGGCAAGTCTCACAGTGCCAAGTCTCACTATCTGCCATGATCTTTCCTGGGAAAACCACATTTCCAAGCTGGCCTCCAAAGCCAGTCGCCGACTGGGCATCCTCCGTCGTGCGAAGTCCTTCCTTGGCACACCTGAGCTCCTCACCACATACAAGGCTTTCATCCGCAGCTCAATGGAGTACTGCTCTCCCCTCTGGGCTGGTGCTCCTGCCTCACACCTAGCTCGTCTTCACGCTGTTGAAACCAAAGCGTTCAGAATCATTGTAATCTCCCGCGATGACGCTATCTCCGAGGGCCTTTCACTTGCTCACCGCAGGCAGGTTGGTGGTCTTTCCGTCTTCTACCGACTCCTCTCCGGCCTTGCTCCCCCAGCTCTCCCTGGGCTCTGTCCCCCAAATATTCCAACAGGTCGCACAAGATCTGCCTGCAACCCTCTTATGGTTAAACTGCCAAAATCAAGACTCTCTGCTCACCTTCACTCCTTCATTCCTCTTTTCTCCCACCTCTGGAACAAACTCCCTCACCCTCTTCAATCCCACTCCTCCCTCCAGGTCTTTAAAACGGCTGTTCACCACCATCTCTTATCTTCCCCAATCCAAAACCTTGATCTTTTCTACCCCCGCTAATTTCACCCCAAATCCACTTTTTTGAGGTGACTTTTGACTTCTTTCCTGGAAGTCCTTGGTGTCCTTGCGTTTTATACCTATCCTGCCTCCCCCCAGGCCCTCTCCCTCCCACACATCTCCCGATGTCCCTGCTCTCAAATGTTGTGTTTGTGTGCTTCCTCCCCTTCTCTCCCCATCTTGTCGACCGCTCCCCTTTTTATATACTTTGTTTGCTTGTTTGTTTGATTTGTTTGTTTGATAAATGTTAGCTCTTTCACGAGCCTCGACTCTGTATACAAAAAAAAAAAAAAAAGGTGGTTTGTGCAGCTGTGGTATTAGAGGGGGGGGGGGGCGGGGGGTACCATTGGCTTGATATGTTCCTATTTTAATCCTGCTTGCTGTAGCTCTTCGGGGTCAATGTATTTATTACATATGCAAGTATGCCAAAATTGCTGACGCCACATATGCTCCCCTGGTTACCACTTTGCTTGCCCCATTCCCTCCTAGTCCTACTTCTTCCCTTCATTTTAAGTCATTCCCTTTATCATTCCACTATCATCCTTCCTTTTATATCTTCCATTTTTACGGCGTAGCCCATAGGGCAAATCCGTCTAGAACAGCGTTTGCCCGTCTGTATGTATGTCTCCTCAAACGTATACCAATCAGAGCTGAGGATCTGGTCACATGACAGGGTGATGTGATTACGTCTGATGTCATTACGGCGGTACGGCGGCTGACTCCGCACACTCCGCCATTTTGATTCCAATTTCGTTCAGGCCGAACATATCGTCGAACCTGTCATAAATCACAATCGCCATGTTCTACCTTTACGTTTTTCATTCAGTTTTCTAACCATAACAAACTGATTGTTAAAATAAACATCAAATATCGAAAGCATCGGCGTTACGTCTCTTGCAACAAAACGGTACGTATAGGCCTTAGGCTTTATGCCTCACCTTCGGGCCGCTTCGGACAAATTAAGCCCAGGTTTCTTAATACAGTAGTGTATCGTTTCAGTAGTATCGTTTTCGTAATAGTAATAATATCGTAAATATGACCATAACAATTTAATCCCAATGTCATGAATGGAAAGTTGATGGAATGAAGCGGTCTATGGTTCATGAATCAATGATAAGCGGTGTACGGTACAAACAACCGCGGAAGTAAGGAATTCGCCTCGGTTTTTTGATCGCATGTTATTTATCCAACCATTGTGGGGTAGAAAGATTACAGTGGATCTTCCCTCAGTTCTGTAAGTAAAACTTAGCTCACGGATGTCTGGATTCCTCCAAAAATTTTTGGTTTAATGCTATAAACAGCATTAGCGACTGTTAAAAAAGCTAATCATGTGTGTTTGTGGTTTATAATAATTTACAAGCCCGGCTACACCGCTGTTAGACTTTCGGTCTTGTTTTAAAACCCCTCTCACTTACACTCCCCCAAACGATGCATGCATAAATAAATATTTAATCCCTCCCCCAACCCCCTCCCCCTGCCGATTAGAAGCTAAAGGGTGGTAAGAAATTACTCAATAAGGGGAAAGAGAGCAAAATAAATACAAGAGTTTTATCAGGTTGACTTGTTATGAAGTAGGACTTACAGATGGTGGGGGGGACTGTTGGCGAAGAAGAGGGGCGTCTTCGTAAATGGGGTTGGTGGTGAAAGGTCCAGTTTGATTTCTGCAAGGAATGACAGCAGTGAGAAAGCCCCCAAGTGAAGGTACCACGGTATCAGATACTTTGATCATTACAGCAACTCGCCACCATTCTAGATCTAGCAATGCAACGCTACCATTGACAGTCACCCTGGGAGCACAAGGGGCCCGAATGGCTTTACGTGTGTTGGCTTGGTGGTACTGCTGTGGTTGGAGCCGCGTGTGCCAGGGGAGGGAGGCTCGTCTCGCTGCCGTAGCTGTAAAGACTGGCGAAATGAAGCCGACCGAGGTGACCCGCCGTGCCGTGCCGGTATGACCGTGGGCTGAACGGATCGTCTTCCTGCTCATCCTCATCAATGCTATTATCCCTAAAAATCAAACAACAAAAAAACCTCAATACTACAGACATAAAAAATACATAATTCAGCAAAATACTGAATGCGTCACCACCGACCACCACACCTGGTTCGAAGATGCTGGCAAGTGGACGGCAGAAGGCAGGTGATGAGGGTGAAGCAACAAATTGCTATGATGGAAAAGCCAGAGACCCAGAGAAACCCTAAAAGGCCATCTTGGCACAGACCGAGTAGTACTTCCCGGTAATCCTGCCACATGGTACAACGACGGTGGAAATACAAGAACACCATTTCAATGGCAAGTTTGATTCTTCTTCACCTCAATATGTTTTAAACTTAAAAGGATATGTTTTAAACCTGCACTTTTGTTTTAAACTTAAAAGGTGTGCAGCAAAACTCAACAAAGTTAGGGTTTGTTGACCAGAAATTTCACAATTGTTTGCTAGTCCACCCTCTGCAATACCTCAGCGGCAGCCATTTTGATTTTCATCAATAACGTAGAAAACGCAATTATCATCATCATCATGTAGCATGTGTTATGCAGAGTGTTGGTACTGTCAAGGTAGTTACGAAGCTGCAATCGTGGACGGGTCGCCACTCCAACTCAGGAAGTCAAGGCAGGAATTTGTAATTTGGCCAGGGTGCCGGCGATAGCTTGCCTACTCTTAATGAAGGATCATGAGGTTTTTAAACGTCCACCAACTAATTCCGGCAGATGGGACATCCAGTTTAACATCAAACATGATTTTAGTATTGGCAATTAATAGTCATATGCTCTTCTTCTTCTTCTTATACTACTACTACTACTACGACTACCAAATGTTATTTTCCTTTGGGGACCACCTGACCGGTCCTGGCATTCAACTGAAGTTGCTTTCGGTACAAACTTGTAATTTGTTCAGCGTGCTGGCGACAAGTCGCCGACTCTTCACAGGACACCGTGGGATCGTTAACGTCCACCAACAACCAGTAATGGAAGATGGGTCCTCCAGCTTAACGTCCATGTGATAGACGGCACTCACAATGATGCATCGCCCTGCACATGAAACGCCAGGGCGACAGTTTATAGCTGGGTCGAGATTCAAACCTGGGCAAGACTACTCAAAGGCGAGTGCACTTACCTCACAACCATATTTCCATCGCCCACCCCCAATTTCTTCATCTCTTCCTTTTCCAACTCTCCCTCAACAAGCTCTCACCCACCGTGCAACCCAAGCTATTGCAAACCTCATGTGGAGCCCCCTTTCCAAACCACTCAAGCCTAGTTCCCATGCTCATGCTCAAGGCCGAGCGGTATTGAAGACACCGCTTCCGACACCGCATTGAAGACTGACCTTGTTTAGGGCTCGGCAGTGCAGCAACGCCGCCAGCTGCTGGACAGCCACCTCGGTGTGGTTCACCTCCGTCTGCAACAGCTGCAGCTCAAGCTGAATGAAGGAGGCACACCGACGATGCAAGCTCAAAGACGTCCTCCCTTGAGATGTCCACAAGCAAAAACTATGAAAGGCTTCATTTTCATATCTAACATGGTTGGTAAAACTTTAAATTTAGATAGTAAATGCGTGTTAGAAGTCCCACGGACACGACTCTGTACAAAATGGTGATCACGCGTCACCAAAATGTCTGCCATCATTCGCAATCAGAGATGAAGCATTATAGATGTGTAGTTGTGGTTGTTCAAACCAATGAACCAGGCAAAATAACCCCCCATTCTGAAAAAATGACAAAACGTTCTGAATTTGTGAGAGGTGAGTTTGAAGTGCTTGGACGAAGTCGTAAGTGATCGAATTGAGCAAACCCCATTGAGAGTGACAAACAATGCCCTTCGCGACACCAGGCCCCAAAAGAAACCTGGTAACTGTAAAGCATACCGAGCTCCGACATCAAGATGCATGTGCAAGAGCAGCAAATATTGGAATGACACAAGGAATTTGGTCACTCCACCAAATTCCTTGTGTCATTCGAATATGCTCTACAGGCCATTATTTCAATGCTCTGAATGAATGAATGAATGAATGAATGATCGTTTTAAGTCCATTTCCTAGAGCGGGGGTCAACCTTGCAGGCCCCATGACAATCATGATTCCCGGGCCCCGTGACGATGCTCGGTTGGGCCATTATTGCGCCAAACGGTTTTTTATTTTTCAAAGCTTTGACAAACCTTAAATACGAGTTCCATGCAAGGAACTTCAACACAGGAGCTCACTAGGCCCATCCAAGCCTGCACTATGGTTGCCAACTTATGGTTGTTTGTCCGTGCTCTATCCTTTTTAAATGCTGAGCGTCAAACAAGGAAGCAGCACATACCTTTTTAAAAGTCTTTCATATGACTCGGCCAAGGTTCGAACTGCTGACCTCCTACGCTCAGAGCAGACACTCTAACCATTCATTCATTTCATTCACATGCAATCTTCCTCATAACTGATGTCTTATTTGTCCACACCGCTGAATGTTATTTCATAGCTGCTTCGAGAAGCAGATAAATATATTGATCCTTCGTCGATGCTGAACACCTATTTTGCTCTAATCACCATTGCTAGATTTGAACTTCTCAGTGGGTGACGTCAGAGTAATCGTGGATGCATCGCTTGTGTCAACAGAATCGGCCATATACTTTGAGGCTTGCGAGACGTAATATGAAACGAAACTGGAAGACATAATTTGCGGAAACATTTCAAAACTAGAACAGCACTCAGAAGAGAGCAAACCTCCGCCAGGCTGAATAGTTTATGTTTTGTATCCCACTGATAGGCCGGATCTGGATTCGGACCTCAACCAAAATCTAATCGGCTTGTTCTCGTCACCGAACCAACTCGTCCACCAAGTTTAGTCATAATTCCTCGACAACTTTTTAAATATCATGTTATACAATATTGCTTTTCGCCTGATCTCTCAAAGGTGAAGAATCACTTAAAAATTAAATACTTCTCATATCCGAATCCATATTCAGATCTTCACCAAAATCGAATCGAATCGTCCTTGTCACACACCCAACCTCTCCACCAAGTTTCGTCCAAATCCGTCCACAACATTTTGAGATATCCTGCTATGTATCGTTGTTGGCCCTATCTCTCAATGGTGAAGAATCACTTAAAATATTCTACTAGCCGGATCCGAATCCTGGTCTTCACCAAAATCTAATCATTTTTGTCCTCGTCACATCCGCTACATCTCCATCAAACTTCGTCTGAATCCGTCCACAACTTTTTGAGATATCTTGTTCACAGACAGACAGACAAACAGACAGGGATGAAAACATAACCTCCATCCACCTTCAGTGGCGGAGGTAATAAATAGGAGGAACCAAAAAAGTTTTTTTTTTCTTTTTCAGTGTTCACAATCGTGTCTGTGGGACGTGACGGGTATGGCGGTGTATGGGGAAAAGATGGATAATAGTTACTCTAATATTCGGCATGTTGAACAGCATGAGTTCCGCAATCTTGGACTGCAGGTCAGAAACGTCTCGCACACTTGCAGTGACTTTCTGGCTCACACAAAGATGTGAAGGACAATAGTGAGGAGATTCAATGGAGATGATTGATCACATCAAAAATGGAAGTAATTTTACAGCAGAAAAATGAAAACGTCTTCATGATTTATTCCGGGGAAGGTAATTAGCCTCACATCCAGCCACTAAAAATAAATTAAACCAAAAACGATTTCAAGTGGAAGTTCGAGGTCAAAAGGCAGGACCGACGATGACAGAGGTAGGCTTTCACTCACCTGCTGGAAAGGGCTACTGGACTGATAATCACAGTGAATGTAGTACTCCAATTCCTCTGGGGGACGTGGGTGGTGGTGGCGGGGAAAAAAGGAAGGGAGGTCAAGGTGCGTGCCGTCATGTTGATTGGCATCAGGAGTAATATTTATGCACACACCATTACCCCCACTCCATCCCACTTCCTAGAGAAGCTCACCACCACTAAGCAGGTGATAGTTCCGTGACATATTCAGGACAAACTCATCAGACACAAAGCAGAGGTCTCCACCACCCTGCAGGCAATGGCACACACACAGAACCAATTATAGGCCGACTGCTCCGACACAACTCCAAAGGATTAGTCATTATTGGTCATAAAGATGCGTTCGGCGTGCGATGTGCAATCGTGCATGCCGGGCAATGTGGTGCGCAGGGGGTCGAGGGAGCGAGGATGAAACCCACCACAGATGCCGACACCTGAAAGGCAAGTGCTGTCCAGTCAAGAAAGAGCATCAGCACAACCAAAAATATGGATCTGCAGGTGAACCAGCGACGAGAGTAAATGGATGAGAGCAACATCCGGGGGTGGAGGAGATCAGGGACCTCGATAACAAACACATACTGGTGAACAAACCCTGTGATTAGGGGGCAGTTACAAAGTGATGAATTTCCGTAGGTGAGTTGTTGCAGTTGTTGCAGTAGTTGTTGCAGTGTGGATGACAATATACATGGTAAATTATTGTGGCAGTTTGCAGTCAAGATAACTCAAATTCTGACTGTGATAAATTCAAATTCTGACTGTGATAAATTCAAATTCTGACTGATAAATTCAAATTCTGACTGTGATCAATTCAAATTCTGACTGTGATCAATTCAAATTCTGACTGTGATCAATTCAAATTCTGACTGTGATAAATTCAAATTCTGACTGTGATAAATTCAAATTCTGACTGTGATAAATTCAAATTCTGACTGTGATAAATTCAAATTCTGACTGTGATAAATTCAAATTCTGACTGTGATCAATTCAAATTCTGACTGTGATCAATTCAAATTCTGACTGTGATCAATTCAAATTCTGACTGTGATAAATTCAAATTCTGACTGTGATAAATTCAAATTCTGACTGATAAATTCAAATTCTGACTTTGATAAATTCAAATTCTGTGATAAATTCAAATTCTGAATGTGATAAATTCAAATTCTGAATGTGATAAATTCAAATTCTGACTGTGATAAATTCAAATTCTGACTGTGATAAATTCAAATTCTGTGATAAATTCAAATTCTGTGATAAATTCAAATTCTGAATGTGATAAATTCAAATTCTGACTTTGATAAATTCAAATTCTGTGATAAATTCAAATTCTGAATGTGATAAATTCAAATTCTGACTGTGATAAATTCAAATTCTGACTGTGATAAATTCAAATTCTGACTGTGATAAATTCAAATTCTGACTGTGATAAATTCAAATTCTGACTGTGATAAATTCAAATTCTGACTGTGATAAATTCAAAGTCTCCACAACGGTTTTCCACTTCCTGGAGGGAAGCATGGCTTATAAAATAAATTGCTATGATTATTTGCGAATTGGCGGAATGTGCAATTTAACAAATATGGGAGTGGTGCTCAAGGTTAAAATGCAAAATAATGAAGGACATACAGGTTGAGAAGGCAGGAGGAACCCCTTGCCACTGCTAAGCAAAGCAACAGGCACAGCAGCAAGTTGGCGGTGAGAAGCAACAGGTATCCCAACCATCTGTGCGGGGACACACACACACACACACACACACACACACACACACACACACACACACACACACACACACACACACACACACACACACACACACACACACACACACACACACACACACACACAC
Organism: Myxine glutinosa; assembly: GCF_964187855.1. Lineage (NCBI taxonomy): Eukaryota > Metazoa > Chordata > Myxini > Myxiniformes > Myxinidae > Myxine > Myxine glutinosa. Next base: position 35,073,809 of record NC_136265.1, on the reverse strand, counting down.
ACACACACACACACACACACACACACACACACACACACACACACACACACACACACACACACACACACAATTTGCACCTCCTTTACATCTTGCCTAGGGCACAGTCGATGTGCATACTTCAATAAGTCAACAAAATCCATATTTAGGGCAAAGGGAAACAAGAGCAGTCAGAGAACGTCATTGTTGCATTTTCGGATCAACTGTACCTGCGGGCATATGATATTCGGAAAAAGTACAGCTTCTTGCCATCGGCTGTCGGACTGATTTTTCATGGCTTGGCCTCAAATGTGTGAGTGGAAACGAGCCATTCTTCTTCTTCCATATGCAACACGTGGCTGCTGGTAAGATATATTGCTGGGGGTGTTACGATGCTGCTGATGCAGTGCCCCTTGTAGGTCACAGCAGGAATTTGTAATTTGTTCAGGGTGCCGGCGATAGCTTGCCTACTCTTCACGAAGGACACCTTGGTATATTTAGTGTCCACCAACTAATGCTGGCATACGGGACACCAAGCTTCTTAGTTAACGCCCATCAATACATGCCAACCACATTGATGCTTCGCCCTGCATGTGAAACACTGGGATGACAGTTTATAGCTGGGTCGGGATTCGAACCCAGGCCAGGCAACTCAGAGGAGAATGTGCAGGCCTCTCTCAGCCATCCTGGCAATCCTGAGACGAGGAAAGATACCACTCACTAGCCGCTGCCCCCAAATCATCCCAATTTGGCGCAAGCATCAACGGTTCGCACTACATGCAATGACATTGGAGATTTCCATGGAAACAGCTACCTGTAATATGAAAAATATTCAATTGCATTCACGTTCACACCTATAGAATTCAGCAGACGAAAGTTTCTGCTGAATTTCCGGTAAGGGCGAGTCTTCGACATCTCTTCCGTTCCCTTGCAAGAACGGCAGCCCTTGCAATTGGCCCTGCAGATCAGCGAGGTGTCGAGTCGCCTGCTGTACGATGGGTGTAAACTTTGCGTGCTTCACAAATTTCAACTCAAGATTTTTCAGCCCAGTGTTCAGCCGTTGTGTAAGGGAAGCCAGCGTCCCATCAACCTGGGCCGCACACACACACACACACGGAACATCCCTTCATCAAAGCAACTCTCAGAAGTATGTCACACCTGCAAAACATTGTCTAGCGCTTCCAGACTCCCAAATTCCTCCTTTATACTTTCAAAACTCACCAGGTAGCGTATGTCACGAATGGTGGTATCAGCACCAATAAGACCTTCAGAAGCTCTCTGGAGCCCGTCCTCAGTTTCTCCGCTGCCGTAGAATCCCATGCCCACCGCCACACTATAACAGATGTCATGTTAGTTTCCCAGGAAGTGCACAATGTTTTTTCACAGACCCTCAAAACACCTTCTGCGCTAGTGGCCCTCTCCATCTACCACCCCTTCCAGCATATTTCCCCCACCTGCAAATAAGTGCTGCAACAAGCAGCCAGGTGGTTGCACAACGTGGATGTGCCCCTTTATGGTGGGGCTCAGCACGGGAGACGGATCTTCGGCAACAGCGACAGAGAAAGTGCAGCGACAGGCAGGCGAGGTTAAGTGTGAGGCCCACACCTACAGCCCCAGCCAGGAACAGCAATGACTGTGACACAAGATCAGCAAACACTGATCAGCACTCAAGTGAACACATGCCCAGAAGACCAAAGTTTTCCCAAGATCAAATTATATGGACGGCCAATCTTGGCACACAAAGTGAGTCATGACGCTACAACTTGAGGTATTCGTGTTTGCATCATTTCCGGACACAACGCTGCTGATGCAGTAACCCCCACCCAGGTAGATGTGGCCAGGTTACCAACACATAACACCTTACCTTTTGTAAGAGGTACCACAGTATCTTTACCATAAATTTTAAGATAAAACAAACCCTAATATATGGGATACCAGGCCTAACATCGATCCGAGGGGACGGCCTACTTTGTGGTGCAACGTAAGCCCCGCCTGGTAAGCACCAATCATACAGGTTAACCTCAAGTTGATAATCAAATTTAGACTACATAGCTCAAAAGTAAGTGCGCTACCTCTGAGCGACCATATCATCCCCATTGGAGGTTGAAATCCCACACACCACGTGCGGTTATCTCCCAATCTCTGTTATATCGAAAGAAAGGACATGACATATTTAATGTCCTGCTCATTCAAGGAATATTGAGCCTTGTGCGCATGTCCACAAAGACCACAGGGTGGTATTTTCTCATTTGCCGTAGGCGTGGAGCTTTCTGGGGCCGCCATGGTAGTTATTGACCAGCAGGTGTATGGAAATGTCTTTTTACCTGAGCTGAAAGTGAGTCAAGGACAGGGCCCAGTGACGGGGCTGTACTAGAGGCAAAAGTGAGTGAGGGACAGGGCCCAGTGACGGGGCTGTAATAGAGGACAAATTGAGTGAGGAACAGTGCCCAGTGACGGGGCTGTAATAGAGGCCAAACTGAGTGAGGGACAGGGCTCAGTGAGGAGCTGTAATAGAGGACAAAGTGAGTGAGGGACAGGGTGAAGTGACGGGGCTGTAATAGAGGACAAATTGAGTGAGGAACAGGGCCCAGTGACGGGGCTGTAATAGAGGCCAAACTGAGTGAGGGACAGGGCTCAGTGAGGAGCTGTAATAGAGGACAAAGTGAGTGAGGGACAGGGTGAAGTGACGGGGCTGTAATAGAGGCCAAAGTGAGTGAGGGACAGGGCTCAGTGAGGAGCTGTAATAGAGGACAAAGTGAGTGAGGGACAGGGCTCAGTGAGGAGCTGTAATAGAGGACAAAGTGAGTGAGGGACAGGGTGAAGTGACGGGGCTGTAATCTATCTATAATTCCAGTAATCTCTGTGTGTATGTTTGTATGTTTGTATGTTTGTATGTCTGTATGTCTGTGACCGCTGTTTCTCGACAACCACGGGTCCGATATACTTTAAACTTGCCAGGTATATTGCTGGGGACCCGAGGATGTGCCTTTTCAAGGTTTCATATTAATCGGAGAAGTAGTTACCGAGCTATGTCCAAAAAACGATTCAACCAATCAGAGAGCAGCGAGCTATCACGTGTGCCGAACGTGGCGAACAGACTCTGCCTCGGACGGCACATTTGAGAGCGTATTCATTTATTTCACGTCGGCAAACTATGTTGCCGCTATGTTGGCGTTAAACGATGTTTTAAAACTAATTAAAACTAATTTGCGATTCTTTCGCTTTCCTGCGCGTTTGTGCACGCTATGGCGATTTCTTTACCAAACTCCGCAAGCCGTTCGCTTTGGACCAAACCATTTCATGTAAATAGAGGGGGGGGGGATATAATTTTAGATATAGATATAGTACGGGCATGCCCTAGTAGAGGACAAATTGAGTGAGGAACAGGGCCCAGTGACGGGTTAATGATGAGGACAGAGTGAATGAGGGGCAGGGCCCAGTGATGGGTTAGTGATGAGGGACAGGGCCCAGTGACGGGTTAATGATGAGGCAAGAGTGAATGAGGGACAGGGCCCAGTGACGGGGCTGTAATAGAGGACAAATTGAGTGAGGAACAGGGCCCAGTGACGGGTTAATGATGAGGACAGAGTGAATGAGGAGCAGGGCCCAGTGATGGGTTAGTGATGAGGGACAGGGCCCAGTGACGGGTTAATGATGAGGACAGAGTGAATGAGGAGCAGGGCCCAGTGATGGGTTAGTGATGAGGGACAGGGCCCAGTGACGGGTTAATGATGAGGCAAGAGTGAATGAGGGACAGGGTCCAGTGACGGGTTAGTGATGAGGACAGAGTGAATGAGGGACAGGGCCCAGTGACGGGTTAATGATGAGGAAAGAGTGAATAAGGGACAGGGCCCAGTGACGGGTTAATGATGAGGACAGAGTGAATGAGGGACAAGGCCCAGTGACGGGTTAATGATGAGGACAGAGTGAATGAGGGACAGGGCCCAGTGACGGGTTAATGATGAGGACAGAGTGAATGAGGGACAGGGCCCAGTGACGGGTTAGTGATGAGGTCAGAGTGAATGAGGTCAGAGTGAATGAGGGGCAGGGTCCAGTGATGGGTTAATGATGAGGACAGAGTGAATGAGGGACAGGGCCCAGTGACGGGTTAATGATGAGGGACTGGGCCCAGTGATGGGTTAATGATGAGGAAAGAGTGAATGAGGGACAGGGCCCAGTGACGGGTTAATGATGAGGACAGAGTGAATGAGGGACAGGGCCCAGTGACGGGTTAATGATGAGGAGTGAATGAGGGACATGGCCCAGTGATGGGTTAATGATGAGGACAGAGTGAATGAGGAACAGGGCCCAGTGATGGGTTAATGATGAGGACAGAGTAAATGAGGAACAGGGCCCAGTAATGGGTTAATGATGAGGACAGAGTGAATGAGGGACAGGGCCCAGTGACGGGTTAATGATGAGGACAGAGTGAATGAGGGACAGGGCCCAGTGACAGGGTTAGTGATGAGGACAGAGTGAATGAGGGACAGGGCCCAGTGATGGGTTAGTGATGAGGCCAGAGTGAATGAGGAACAGGGTCCAGTGATGGGTTAATGATGAGGCCAGAGTGAATGAGGGACAGGGTCCAGTGACAGGTTAATGATGAGGACAGAGTGAATGAGGGACAGGGCCCAGTGATGGGTTAGTGATGAGGGACTGGGCCCAGTGACGGGTTAGTGATGAGGACAGAGTGAATGAGGGACAGGGCCCAGTGATGGGTTTGTGATGAGGACAGAGTGAATGAGGAACAGGGTCCAGTGATGGGTTAATGATGAGGAAAGAGTGAATGAGGGACAGGGCCCAGTGACGGGTTAATGATGAGGACAGAGTGAATGAGGGACAGGGCCCAGTGACGGGTTAATGATGAGGAGTGAATGAGGGACATGGCCCAGTGATGGGTTAATGATGAGGACAGAGTGAATGAGGAACAGGGCCCAGTGATGGGTTAATGATGAGGACAGAGTAAATGAGGAACAGGGCCCAGTAATGGGTTAATGATGAGGACAGAGTGAATGAGGGACAGGGCCCAGTGACGGGTTAATGATGAGGACAGAGTGAATGAGGGACAGGGCCCAGTGACAGGGTTAGTGATGAGGACAGAGTGAATGAGGGACAGGGCCCAGTGATGGGTTAGTGATGAGGACAGAGTGAATGAGGAACAGGGTCCAGTGATGGGTTAATGATGAGGCCAGAGTGAATGAGGGACAGGGTCCAGTGACAGGTTAATGATGAGGACAGAGTGAATGAGGGACAGGGCCCAGTGATGGGTTAGTGATGAGGGACTGGGCCCAGTGACGGGTTAGTGATGAGGACAGAGTGAATGAGCAACAGGGCCCAGTGATGGGTTAGTGATGAGGGACAGGGCCCAGTGACGGGTTAATGATGAGGCAAGAGTGAATGAGGGACAGGGTCCAGTGACGGGTTAGTGATGAGGACAGAGTGAATGAGGGACAGGGCCCAGTGATGGGTTAGTGATGAGGGACAGGGCCCAGTGACGGGTTAATGATGAGGCAAGAGTGAATGAGGGACAGGGTCCAGTGACGGGTTAGTGATGAGGACAGAGTGAATGAGGGACAGGGCCCAGTGACGGGTTAATGATGAGGCAAGAGTGAATGAGGGACAGGGTCCAGTGACGGGTTAGTGATGAGGACAGAGTGAATGAGGGACAGGGCCCAGTGATGGGTTTGTGATGAGGACAGAGTGAATGAGGAACAGGGTCCAGTGATGGGTTAATGATGAGGACAGAGTGAATGAGAGACAGGGCCCAGTGACGGGTTAGTGATGAGGACAGAGTGAATGAGGGACAGGGCCCAGTGATGGGTTTGTGATGAGGACAGAGTGAATGAGGAACAGGGTCCAGTGATGGGTTAATGATGAGGGCAGAGTGAATGAGGGACAGGGTCCAGTGATGGGTTAATGATGAGGACAGAGTGAATGAGGGACAGGGTCCAGTGATGGGTTAATGATGAGGAGAGTGAATGAGGGACAGGGTCCAGTGATGGGTTAATGATGAGGACAGTGAATGAGGGACAGGGCCCAGTGATGGGTTAGTGATGACAGTGAATGAGGAACAGGGTCCAGTGATGGGTTAATGATGAGGGACAGGGCCCAGTGATGGGTTAATGATGAGGGACAGGGCCCAGTGATGGGTTAGTGATGACAGTGAATGAGGAACAGGTCCAGTGATGGGTTAATGATGAGGGGCAGGGCCCAGTGATGGGTTAGTGATGAGGACAGTGAATGAGGAACAGGGTCCAGTGATGGGTTAATGATGAGGGACTAGGCCCAGTGACGGGTTAATGATGAGGACAGAGTGAATAAGGGACAGGGCCCAGTGACGGGTTAGTGATGAGACGAGGAGACAGGTAGACAGACGCTCACCTGCTGGTAGTCGGGATCCCAGAGGCGGAAAGTACTGGACACCGGTCGGAAATGGAAGTCCAAGTGGGGGAAGCCATGCAACCATCGCACCCACCAGTCGTGCGGACCCTCCGCCATGGGTACCGAGAGATCGCAGCGTCGGACAAGTATCACACGATCATACGGGCCGGTCCGACGCGTCTTCCACAGACGATGTCATCGCGCTTCGACTTGCGGACAACGCGAGGCACACGACCGACATACGCGGAAGCACACTGACGAGGAAATAAAGGAGGAGGGAGAAGGGCAGCCGATTAAAGATGGTAAAGACAACGCGTACAAACGGTGAGGGACACGCAGACAAACACGGCCGGCGCCACCAGGCCAGACAGACACAGTGACCCAGAATCCCCCGCGCGACGCGACTGCTGGATTTCCCAACATGCATCGCGCGCAGAACGTTCTGACTCATCGCAACTTTTCGTGACGTCACTTCGTTAAAGTCTTTGATGCTCGGAGCCACTCCCCTTCGAATGCAAGGATCAGCGATTTGGCCTCGTACGCTCCCATTCCAAACTCTCTCGTGAGGAGTGGGCGAGTACCTTGAACAATTCAAAATTCCTGCCCGAACAAGTTCAATGAACTGAACGTCAGGCCTTGCCAGCCGGTTCGTGAAAGACTTGAATTTTACACGATGTCATCCCAGCAACACAACGTTCGACATCTTGAGTGTATACACACCTGAAGGGCAGCTGGGATAGCCGGCTTAACATCCCCTTGGAATGGCAGAGTTTCCCCCTCTGTCTGTCTGTGTCTGTGAGTATAATATCGCAAAAAGTTGTGGACGGATTCGGCCGAAATTTGGTGGAGAGGTTGGGTGTGTGACAAGGACGAAATGGTTAGATTTTGGTGAAGATCCGGATCTGGGAAGTAGAATTTAAAAGTGATTTCTCACCATTGAGAGTGTTGGGCAAAAACCCCGCATCCACACAAAAAACCCGATTGAGCCCCGTACAGCTTAAAACTATAGTGTGTGTGTGTGTGTGTGTGTGTGTGTGTGTGTGTGTGTGTGTGTGTGTGTGTGTGTGTGTATGCGTGTCTATATGTGTCTGTGTGTCTGTCTGTCTGTGTGCGTGTCTGTCTGTGTGCGTGTCTGTGTGTGTGTGTGTGTGTGTGTGTGTGTGTGTGTGCATGTCGGTGTGTGTGTGTGTGTCTCTGTGCATGTGTGGGGGGTAGGGGAGGTGTATGTGTGTGCGTGTCTGTGTCTGTGTGTGCGTGTCTGTATGTGTCTGTGTGTGTGTCTGTCTGTGTCTGCGTGTGCGTGTCTGTGTGTCTGTCTGTATATGCGTGTCTGTGTGTCTGTATGTGTGTCTGTGTGTGTGTGTGTGTGTGTGTGTGTGTGTGTGTGTGTGTGTGTGTGTGTGTGTGTGTGTGTGTGTGTGTAGGTGGTGTGGTCATGCTGGTTGGTAGATTGATGTATTTAAGGTAAGATGTGAATGATTTAATGATATTGTTACGGACCGCGGATAAGATGTTAATTTGCCGAGCGGATGGCGCCGCGGCCCTAACAGTTACCCCGACTAACCCGATTCCTGAACGTTGGCCAAAATCGCGCCACAGATATTCAATGGGGAAAAGACTAAAGCAAAGGATGTGAAGAAGAAGAAAGACAAAGGGTAAGAAATACAAATATAATTTATTTACTATTTACAACCAAAAGAAACCAAGGAGAAGGAAGGATAATAAAATAAAGACAGAAGGAATCAAGGAGACACAGTGCAAATATTAACTTATACAAGCTTACTTATACCCAGGGACAAGACAAAAGACAGACTACAAGCACACTTACACGGGGGATGATGACAGGAATGGCAGGAGGTGGATGGCTGGAGGGAGCGGAAGGTGCAGCTGGAACCGCAGCACGGTCGGGTCGGGGATGAGCAGCCGCCGCCCTTTCTCGATCGGCGCGTTTAGCAGCCGCCGTTCCTTCGCGGCCCCGCTCGAAACTGCCGTCAAAGCCCCGAAGCTGCTGTGGCTGAAGCTGCTGTGGCTGAAGCTGCTGTGGCTGAAGCTGCTGCGTGCCGCTGCTCTTTCAGGGATCCTCTCTGGCGCAACTCCTTCTTGGAACCTTTGGCGCAACTCTTTTAATTCACCTCTCCCTCTCTTGCTTAGTCCAACAACAACTTCTCGGCTTTCGCGCGCGCGCTTTATAGCGCCTCAGGCGATCAAGCCGCTGGTGTCCAGGACACGCCCATCGGTCAGCTCGCCTCGGCCCTGATTGGTCGGCACGGCCCTCTGGCTCCGCCCTTGATGACGATGGGCGGGCACGCCCTTCTTCCCCGAGCTGACCACGCCGTAATGGCGGCAAATGCAGTTGGCAGTAGACGAAAGGGGGGGTTGGAAGGGAATCTACCTTATTTCACTTGGTGCAATGGAGTATTTCAATTAATGGAAGACACAGCCTTACACTAATACACATAATAAGGATATAACTGTCAACAAGGGGGGAAATCTATGATTGGCTAACGTGTGGTGTTTATGAACTAATTACGGGACGCATTTTGACCTTCATACATAACTGGAGCAAGGAGGGCGATATTTTACAACAATTTACACAACAACAACAACAACAAAAAAAACATTCTCATATCCACAACACTGCATCCTCCTCCTCTTAGGCACGGCCCGGGCCTCTTACCTTAACTTTTAGTGTGGCACATAGGTGTAGTTCCCTCTACATTTAACCTGACCCTGAGTGCGACAGTTTAAAAACATAAATAAATATGTCCCGCTGCTCCATTGCACCCTGCCTAACAGATTCACGCCCATAGCTAACCAAATTGCGGAATGGTCTTCAAACTATACATTTACGGTGGGGGCGCATTATTTACAATGACTCTACTTTATTTACAAAACGCAACCCAGGACCTGTGATTGTTCATTTTGGGGGGAGGGAGACAGTCTGCTCTGCATCGACGCACCATGAAGCACCCAAAACGCACCAAAACACCCTCAAGCACCAATCGGTGCACAGTCATCACTGTTCATGAATAAAAATAACCAAACAACCCCAAACCCTGCTGGTGGTCTCTTGCTCTTCGGCTCCCTCTGCTGGCTATTGCTATCTTCCAGGTGTTGTCATCTTCTTTGCTGGCGGCCTATTTGCAATAACAAAATGCACCCAACGTGTCCATTTTTATTTATTTATGGCCCACAGGGCCGACTAGTGTGGTTCACCTGTGGGGCATAGGTGCCCTGTGACCAAGGTCCGCCAGCAAGATCTCGGGCCTTCATGGCCGGTTCCAGCAGAGGGGCCATGCCCCAACCCATGGGGTCCATCAGTGGTGCTCAGCCACAGACATGTGGTCCATAAGGTGGTGCATCGATGCAGACAGCTGGTTCCGGGAGTTTCGGGCGCACAATGGCGGACTCACGCACGCTCCCCTCGGCGCCCAGTGGCGCACAGGTCCTCATGTGGGAGACAAGGGGGGAAAAGACAGATGAGCGAGGGGTAAGGTCACAAGGGTACACATCAATACAGGCAATGCAAGGCGAAGTGCGTACGGAGAGCGAAGTGAGAAAGCTCGTCCCTACCGTACGTCACCCCCCCTGTCACCTACTCTACCCTTGCCCTTACCCCATATTTACAACAATCTACACATTTACAAATCCGTCGCTACCGTCACGTCTCCCCATATCTCTTCTATACCAAATTCGTCACCACAATCCCTCTAACCAAAATTTGCCATCACCCAATTCATCATCAATCCTCATGAGGAGGGAGAGATGGAACAACAAAGCACAATGTCACACCCACGTCATGATGCGTCTCACAATCCAAAACATTTGCATCATAAAAATAATAAAAACCACCTGGCATGGTGTGGAGGTACGTCATCTCAGGTGAGTGGATGTAGATGGTGTGAGGAGATTCTTAATCCTAACTATCTTCTAAATGACATTAACACACTTTACACTACCCGGGGTCTTTCCCTGCCAATCCATTGGCCAACTTACACTATGGGTTCTAAAACCCAATTCCCATTGACCAAACTGTGGTGCTTCCTTAATTTGGGGTCTCACTCCCCCGATGCAACTCCCTGTGCCCTTGCACAATTTCAGGACTGGGGCATGTAGCTCTCCCAGCAGGCCTACCCACCTGCACACCTCCACCACTGCAGTTGCCACCCGAGCTTACCTAGCTCCTCACCCTAACCTATCTAATTGGGGAAGGCCCCTCCTGGCTCTGTCACCCCTTGGTGCCCTCTGGCACTGGGCTACCCGGGTCCGTCCTCCGGATCCTCGGGCCCCATCCACAACAACTCTACCGGCTCCCAGAGCCCACCTGCGGCCTCACCTGGCCGACATCCTAACAGTGGTGGAGTGCCCAAACCAACTACACACACTAACAGGCAACACGCCCAGCCATTTCCACGACACTAATGCACCCATCACTACACTCCTGTGCAACTACCCGCACCACAGATGCCAATATCCAACCACAATTTACCTATACCCTCTACCTAACACTTACACTACCCTCCCCGGGTATTCGTGATGGGGGTCCATCCTCCTTTCCCCCATCCACACCTTCGCATCATCCACTCCACTCCACAGTTTCCACCATACTCACTCCACGACCATCCATTTATTCCACACAACCATTCTCCATACACCTGCAGTTGCACACCTGTGCAATCTCACCTGGTGCCACCTGCACCCTCCTTGGTCCCTGGACCATTTGGTCAACACAACGCACAATCACCTTCTCTCACTCATACACTGCTCCACACACCTGTTCAGTTGCACACCTGTGCAATCACACCTGTTCCTCACACACGGCATCATCTGAACTACCTGTTGCCCTGCTAACTTAATGCTCCCCGTCTTCCCTTTAAACTAAGCACATACCACGTCATTATCATCCACACTAATCTACCTGCGTCCCCACTACAGGTATCATTGTCACTACCTAACCTTAACGTTACCTAAGGTCATCTTCTCTAGATCCCTATCATTATATCCTAACCCTCCCGGGCTAGTTTTCACTGCCATAAACCCCATAAAACTAGTGCTCCTTTGCCCCCGCTGTGAGAGATGGCAGAGTTGCCATCCCATCACATCGGGTATCTCTCACTATAAATTTTGCTCGTCCAAATTCAACAAATCAAAAATTTGCCAATCATCTGCCAATCACTCTACCATTACCAATCATCACTCTGCCAATCCCAATCATCAAATTTTGTTTTTCTAATTTCGGGTCCAAAACACTATCCTCATCATCACAGTCTACTCACTAGTGCCTCTCGGTGCGCCAATTGATCTCCAAAGCTCGGCTTCGTAAAGCCGAGCAATGAATGCGGGTTGCTTGGTGCCGGCGGCTGGATGCGTCCGGCACTCGGTGCAGGGAAGGACGCTTACCCAGGCCGAGAGCCCACGCACCACCTCAGCACGGAGCCGTCCAATGGCCCGATTTTGACCTGCCGGAACGCCTCAACCACAAAGGGTTGTCATGACGACCCTTCCTACAGGGCCGCCCGCTCGGCTTAGTGGAGCACGGACGCGGCCGTTCAAAGCGCGGCCCGGCGTGGATCTCGCACGGCAGTTCTTTCGAAACCGCCGCGGATCCCCGCGGCACGCAAAGCTGCCCGGTTCGCACCGAAGGCCCGATTCGGCGATACGTCACTCTAACCGCTAACCCGGTTAGCGTCGATGCTCCATTCGCATGCTTACACCCCGCAGCCCGTTCCTTGCTCATACATCCAGCCGTCTCCATGCTCTTTGTCATTGCACCTTCCCTGACACACCCAGGTACACTCATTCCGCTTACAGACTTGGTCACACACCTGACCACCGCACACCTTTGCACACACTCGTCGTTCGCACACCTCACCAACACACCTCTTCGCGCCCCCTCCTCGGTCACCTCCTCTGTGACAACCACAGGTGTGCTCTCACTTGCACACCCAACCACGTGCCTCACTACCAACTCCAGCGTGCATTCCCATACGCGCTCTACCATTCCAGGTGTGCATCCTTCCATTCCAGGTGTACATCCTCTCTCACCTGCCACAACCAACTCTCGCTCCGTGTCACTCTCACTACTCTCACCTCCACACTTGGTCGCGCACTCACCCTTACTTTTGAGAGCGCACTCTTTCCTCATGCACCCGTCCGTTACACACCTTTCTCGCGCATCCTCTTGCGCACACTCTCCCGTTACACCCTCCGTAACACTCACCACAGGTGTGCATTCTCCCTTACTCTTGACAGTGCACTCTTTCCTCATGCACCCGTCCGTTACACACCTTTCTCGCGCATCCTCTTGCGCGCTCTCTCCCGTTACACCCTCCGTAACACTCACCACAGGTGTGCACTCTCTCGTTACATCCTCCGTAACACTCACCACAGGTGTGCAGTGTGCACTCTCTCGTTACATCCTCTGTAACACTCACCACAGGTGTGCACTCTCTCGTTACATCCTCTGTAACACTCCCCACTCCGCGCTTCCATGTGCCCCCCCCCGCACACGCGCTACGACCAACTCACTCTCGACAGCACACTCACTCCTCGGCGCGCACTTTTTCCTCACACACCCCAGAGTTGGACATTCTCGCACACCTCCTCCTTCGCACACCGTACCTGTCGCACACTTCACCAACGGCCTCTCACGAACACCCGGGTCTACACCACCCCCCAAGCCGACTGAAGCTCCCCTCACATCATATACATTTCCGAATATATCGCCACTCACCTTGGCACCTCGTCTCCGCACCTCCTTCGCCACCTGCAAACTCTTTATTTGGTTAGCGAGCACACCATCACGATTTGAGCACCGACCTTGTACATATTCCATCACCTGCTCCTTTATCTCCCTCTTAGTTTCCGTCCGTCTCTTCTTAATTTCACTCACCCCCTCTTCCACCTTCTCTAATTTTTCCTTCACCTCTTTTATTTCCCGGTGCGTCTCCTCAATTTCGTCCTCTAAGGCTACCTTGACCGTTTCTATGTGCGTCCTCACCTTCCGGTCCTTTGTCTCCATTACTTCTGTCACCTCGTCCAACCTCGTTGTCAGTCCCTCACGGACCATCTGACATTCCTTCTGTGTCGCTATTAATTCGTTCTTAATGTCTTTTTGTGTCGCTTTTAACCCTCCTAGTATCGCAGTGTTCCTTTGTACCTGCTCCACTAACTCCGTCTGTCCCACCGTCAGCTGTTCCACCTCCTGTGTCAGGTCCTCTATGCCCCCTTGTAACCTAGCCCTATTATTCCTCACCTCTTTCTCCATACGCTTCTCACCTCGCTTTACCTCCTCGCGTACCCCCGAGACCTCCTCGCTTACACCTCGTCGTATTTCCTCCTTCATCTCCTCCATCTCTTTTGTGGATGCCGCCCTCATCTGTCCCAATTCATCCCTCTGAGCATCCAATTTACCTTCCAACCCGACTTTCACCTCCTCTATCTGGTTCCCCATCCGTTTGATTTCCCGGGCGGATTGCTCCCCTACTTCCCGCAATTTGTCGTCCATTGTATTTTCCAACCCCATTAACCCCTTCTTCACCCCCTCTATCTGATTCTCCTGGGCAGCCATTCTATTTTCCACCCCTGTTAACCCATTTTTCACCCCTTTTATCCCGTTGTCTAACCCCTCAAATTTACTGTCCAACCCCTTAAAATTATTGTCTAACCCCTTTGAATTATTGTCTAACCCCTCAAATTTACTGTCCAACCCCTTAAAATTATTGTCTAACCCCTCAAAATTATTGTCTAACCGTTCACCGGTACCCCTCGCTTCATCCCTCATTGCTCCCATTTGGCCCTCCAATCGCTCACTATTCCTTTCCATCATTTGTCCCATTTCTCTGCTTTCCGCCCTTGATTTATCCCCTTGCAGGTTCAGGGACGCCTGCATTTGTGCCATAAATTGCTCCATGAGGGCCTGCATTTGGACCATCCCTCCCACTTGTGCAGCGGGTGCGGCCGCCGTAGCCATGTGCAAGGCGCCATTTTGCGTCCCTTCAACCACGTGCGCGAGGGCGCCATTTTGTGCACCTGACACCTCCTCGACCACCTCCTCATTGCTCTCCTCCATTTCTTCCCTCTGATCCTGGGTTACCCCTAACCCCTCTTCTAGTTCCCCCCACCGGCATCCGATCGCCTTGACTATCCATGGCACGACTTCAAAGTTCGGGTTTTTTTTTGTTTCGAAAACAAAACAAATTTCGGCCGCTCGTAATTTTGAGCGCGTTAAGCGCGCTTCGAGTCCAATCCCGCTCCCGACACCAATTGTTACGGACCGCAGATAAGATGTTGATTTGACGAGCGGATGGCGCCGCGGCCCTAACAGTTACCCCGACTAACCCGATTCCTGAACATTGGCCAAAATCGCGCCACAGATATTCAATGGGGAAAAGACTAAAGCGAAGGATGTGAAGAAGAAGAAAGACAAAGGGTAAGGAATACAAATATAATTTATTTACTATTTGCAACCAAAAGAAACCAAGGAGAAGGAAGGATAATAAAATAAAGACAGAAGGAATCAAGGAGACACAGTGCAAATATTAACTTATACAAGCTTACTTATACCCAGGGACAAGACAAAAGACAGACTACAAGCACACTTACACGGGGGGATGATGACAGGAATGGCAGGAGGTGGATGGCTGGAGGGAGCGGAAGGTTCAGCTGGAACCGCAGCACGGTCGGGTCGGGGATGAGCAGCCGCCGCCCTTTCTCGATCGGCGCGTTTAGCAGCCGCCGTTCCTTCGCGGCCCCGCTCGAAACTGCCGTCAAAGCCCCGAAGCTGCTGTGGCTGAAGCTGCTGTGGCTGAAGCTGCTGTGGCTGAAGCTGCTGCGTGCCGCAGCTCTTTCAGGGATCCTCTCTGGTGCAACTCCTTCTTGGAACCTTTGGCGCAACTCTTTTAATTCACCTCTCCCTCTCTTGCTTAGTCCAACAACAACTTCTCGGCTTTCGAGCGCGTGCTTTATAGCGCCTCAGGCGATCAAGCCGCTGGTGTCCAGGACACGCCCATCGGTCAGCTCGCCTCGGCCCTGATTGGTCAGCACGGCCCTCTGGCTCCGCCCTTGATGACGATGGGCGGGCACGCCCTTCTTCCCCGAGCTGACCACGCCGTAATGGCGGCAAATGCAGTTGGCAGTAGACGAAAGGGGGGGTTGGAAGGGAATCTACCTTATTTCACTTGGTGCAATGGAGTATTTCAATTAATGGAAGACACAGCCTTACACTAATACACATAATAAGGATATAACTGTCAACAAGGGGGGAAATCTATGATTGGCTAACGTGTGGTGTTTATGAACTAATTACGGGACGCACTTTGACCTTTATACATAACTGGAGCAAGGAGGGCGATATTTTACAACAATTTACACAACAACAACAACAAAAAAAAAACATTCTCATATCCACAACAATATTATCATATTATTGAGTGTGTAAGGAAAGTTATAAATATATGATAATGCATTAAATCCTATTGCGAGTAAAGTTGGAATAAGTGATGTTGCATTGATGGGTTGACTGAATGCCTGGACGCAACTGAGGTTGTGGATCTACTGATGTACCATCTATTGATGTGGATCCATGATCGAGGTTGTGGATCCGCCGTTTGGAGAGGTCCTGATCTGAAAGGATCGAAACCTCGAGGAAGAACGGTGCCCAGCTGATGATCCATGCAGTCGTGAAACTAGTCAGTTGCTTACGGGTTAAGGTTCTTGCTTTAGGTGGGGAAACTATGTTTGAGGTTTACAATTTAAATAAAGTTGAACATGGGATGTTGTGAAATTAACATCATTTACAACAATCCTTTAAATTATTTATATTTAAGTTTAGGAACAACCGGTACTGTACAATTAATTAAGTGTGTGTGTGTGTGTGTGTGTCTGTGTGTGTGTGTGTTTGTGTGTGTGTGTGTGTCTCTGTGTGTGTGTGTTTGTGTGTGTGTGTGTGTGTCTGTGTGTGTGTTTGTGTGTGTGTGTGTGTGTGTGTGTGTGTGTGTGTGTGTGTGTGTGTGTGTGTGTGTGTATAAAAGAGAGATAGAATTTTGATAGAACAGAAATGAAAAAACGAGATGTGTGTGTGTGTGTTGGTGTATGTCTGTGTGTGTACGTCTGTGTGTGTCTGTGTGTGTGTGTGTGTGTGTGTGCGTGTGTGTGTGTGTGTATGTACATGTCTGTGTATGTGTCTACGTACGTGTGTGTGTGTGTGTGTGTGTGTGTGTGTGTGTGTGTGTGTGTGTGTGTGTGTATGTACATGTCTGTGTATGTGTCTACGTACGTGTGTGTGTGTGTGTGTGTGTGTGTGTGTGTATGTACATGTCTGTGTATGTGTTTACGTACATGTCTGTGTGTCTGTGTATGTGTGTGTGTCTGTGTGTGCATGCACGTGTGTGTGTCTATATGTATGTGTCTGTATGTGTGTATGTGTGTGTCTCTGTGTGTGTATGTGTGTGCGTCTCTGTGTGTGTCTGTGTGTGTGCAAACAAAATATGTGCAATATGTCACACAGAAGGCAGGTGTACACAACATACCACTGTACAACATGTCCCGCATAACATGTGTGTATACGATACAACATGTGCGCCATATGTAAATGTGTATATTATGCATAAATTAATATGTGTGAGCATATGATGTTGTAGGAGCTGTGCTCCCACGTCAATCGGAAGAATGGAGGCGACAAAAAGCTGGAATTCGTCCGAGTTTCTTTATTGTCACAAAACAACTCGGGTACTCTGAAAAGCCCGTTTATCGGGCAGCAGTAGGGGAAGGTGGGGCAAAATGGCACACTTAAGCTTTCTTTGAAATTTTATCCAAAATGATGCAGTATATCTGAAATCAGACAGTGTCTTTACAATCATTATTCCATTATAAATACACAAATTACTTGGTATTAGAATCAAATCAACCATTCACTGGTGAGAACCAAAGACCAAAAATGTGCTAAGTGGGCCATTTTGTACACCACGTTGGGCAAAATGGCCCCCACATATGGGGCAATATGGTCACCCCGTGGGGTAATATGGTCACCCCGTGGGGTAATATGGTCACCCCATTGAAAAACATAATAATTACCCTCAGAGTCACCAATCAAAACACTTTGAACCTGAAATAATATTTATTGTGAAAAATTACAGACTACAAGGTGAGATTATGCACATAATTAGGCACAAAAGTCACAGATGAAATTCACATCTTCTTCATCCACACCTGCACAACCATCATGGGCCCAAAGACGACAGACTGTGCACTTTATCCATCCTTCTCCTATCACACTATAACTTTCCCGGCAGAATAAGCACATTGTTCCATCATCATCCTCAGACTCGCTAGATTCTTCTGGTGCCGTAAATATAGCCCGTTTACCCTTCACTATCTTCTTTTTTGGCTTTTCTGCAACTTTCTTTTGCTTCTGAGGTTTTTTTTCAGCTCTCTGCTTTGCCTTCTCTGCCTTCTGTGCTTCCTGTCTTTTCTTTTCTTCAGCTGCATCAGCAAGTCGTTTCTTGTATGGGCTTGATGTTAAATGCTCTGACATTGACCTTTTTGATTGACGTGTTGTAGGCCTACCCTTAGCAGGAGTAGCCTTAGGTGGGGGACTGATTTGAAAGGGTGAAATGAACTCCCTACTGGTGCTTGCAACAGCAGGTCTTGGAACAGCAGCATGTCTTTGAGTGTTACCAATGGGTCTCACAGCATTTTCGGGGCCTCTTGCAGCATTACCATTAGGTGCAGGACCATCAACAGGTCTCACAGCATTTCCAGGGCCTCTCGCAGCGTTACCATTAGGTGCAGGACCATCAACAGGTCTCACAGCATTTGCAGGGCCTCTCGCAGCATTACCATTAGGTGCAGGACCATCAACAGGTCTCACAGCATTAACATCAGGTGCAGGACCACCAACAGGTCTCACAGCATCTTCAGGGCCTCTTGCAGCATTAACACCAGGAGCAGGAACATCAGCATCTCTATGGGCATCTTCAAGGGGTCTCTGGTTATCATCCATGGGTCTTGGTTCATTTTGGTTGAGGTCTGTAACTGTCGCTGGAGCAAACTCGTGATCTTGGAAGATGTTGCGGTTCACTGGGAAGATACCAGTTTTCCTAAACCCATTTGCTGCATTCTCGGCTGTAGCGGACTTGCGATATGCAGTCCCAAACAGGCTGGCCAGTTGAAATACTGTCACACATAATTATGTCACACAGTGACCATTTTGATGACCCATAATCCCTTATTCCTAACCCTCATTACCCGACTTGGTGAGAACAGCACTAACTAAAGCAGACAACAATCATGAAGCACCCTGCCCAATAGATGAACTTATATTTCAGTGCATAAAATGACATGGTATAAGTAGATATGTATAAGTTACATGCATGCATGCAGCCAGCCAGCCAGCCAGCATGCAAGCATGCATACATACAGACATACATACATACATACATATAGGGTAGGCCTACATGTATACATAGGCCTACATATTTGTAACAAAAATAAGAAACATGTATGGGGTAAAATGGCCCACTAAAGGGTAAAATGGTACCCCACGGGCCATTTTACCCCAGGGAAATGGACCGTTTTGCCCCGTGAACGACCTCCATGAAAACCTGACATCATTGGAAACCACATGTACTGGGCAGAATGTTTCAAAGGTCAATTTTAGTGACTGACTTATACTCTAAAAGCATGCAGTAACACTAGGAAATATGAGTCACTCTGTCACCACAAACACAATTTTCTCACATACCTACCGATAGATCCTAGTAGGTGTCAAAATGTTGGATGGTTCAGCTCGAGTTCAAGACTGGATAGGGATGGCCACCATGTTGTTACTTTCTGCTAATCCACAAAGGAATGTTTTAACATGAACAGCCACAAGATGGCAGCAGCTGCTGGTGTAATATACCAAGGGGTCCATATGACCCAAGGGGTCCATTTTGTACCACTTTCCCCTATACATACACACATTATCCCGGAGCGTTTGCCCGGGAAAGGCGAGAGGGGGCGTGGCCGGGCGTCCCGGACGCGGCCTGGCAAGTCGAGAGCGGGCGTGGCCGGGCGTGCCCGGGCATGCCCGGGCGTCCCGGCCGAGGCCTGGCAAGTTGAGCGCGGGTCTGCCCGGGCGTCCTGGACGAGCCCGGCATGGTGATCGCTCCGCGTCCTTGGTAGGTGCAAGGCGATTGTGTAAACCCAGCGGTAGCCGCTACAATGTCATGAAAAACAAAGCAAAACCAAAAGCAAAACCAATGAAAAACGCGTATCAACCATAATCGTGCATATATATACATCCAAATCACGACCCTTGCACATGTGTGTGCGTGTGCATCACCCCCACCAGTTCTCATCTTTCTTAGGCCCCCCTTCCACTCGGGTCCGCCACATCTGAGGACTGTAATGGTATTACATTAGTTGTGTGGAACCGGAAGTGCTTGCTCGCGATTTGGAGTATGAAGGTGGAGTTCCGGCCAAGGGGCCAGGCGGTGTGGACCGTACCGTGTGTGTACGGGGTTAGCTTGGGTTAGCTAAGTCCTATAGCTCCACCGTCGCCTTTAACAACAGAATTGTTCTGTTCATGAGCGTGATCAAGTGCTATCGATGAAAACGAACGATGGGTCTTCTTCATGACGAATTTACCACTCTCAAATTGTTCAGCAACTTCGGGGTGAACATTCTTGAGTTGAGGCTCTTCATGTCCTGTAGGTGAACCGACAACCAGCGGCTATAGTGCGGATGATCAAGAGCGAAAAACCAAGGCATAAGTTGATCAAGGGCTTCAATGTAGAGCTGAAAGTTGGCCTCTCGAAGTGACCTCACAAAGCTCAAGATGATGAGCTGAAATTTCAAAGTAATAGCCCAGTATTGGAATTGCGGGCTTTCCTGCATGCGTCTGTCGCGCCACGTGTCAAATGATTCTGATGTTTCAGTTGTTGCCAAACTCTCTGTGTATCTATCATATGATCTCTTCATGAGGATGTACAAACTAGCAGCTGTGACCTGATGAGAATATCTCGTTCTCGTCAAGTGTGACGCCTTTAGGAAGGAGTCTGCTGTGCCTGGTGACGTTATGTCAGCCTCTGCTATTACTAATGCACTTGTCCATCCACGTTCCTCTAACCAGTCACCGATGGTTTTGAAAGCACACATCTCAATGTGCAGGCCTCCAAACATAATCACCATCTTGTCTTCTCCATATGTGTCTGGCCAATAGCCAATAGCCAATAGCCAATAGCCAATAGCCAATTCAATCATAGCAAAAATAGCTTTAATATACCGATTTCCATGTTTATATTACTGTTTTCAGGCACAATGGCGGACATTTTGAAAATGGCCGCCATTTTGAAAAAAATAATTTGGCCCCTAATCAGAAATTATTCAGTATACTGTGTAGTAAATCTGAGCCAGATTTCACACTTTTTTCTCATTTTGAACAATCGTTTCACCCATCTGCAGTGCCAGCCGCTAGGTCGTTGCACATGAACATGATTGTGGGTGCTGCAATAAATGATTGTTCTCTTTGACATCGCCTCGTGATCTATTCTACATCAGAACTTTACAAGGACCCCCTTCCAATTGGGTCCCCCAAATGTCAGCCCCCCCCCCCCTCCCTGTGCGCTTGTGACCTCGCCAGGTTAGAGTCGGCAAAAAGCCAAAAACACATGCCACGTTAACCTCTCCCTTGCCCTGCCAAAGCTGCCAACGAAGCTGTTGTATTTGGTACGTTAGTGGATCTCACTGAGCTTAGTTCCCTGCAGACATAACATGGCATAAACGGAGTAATCAAATCCCGGATTTCACTCTCAGCACGATGAGGTCGGAGAAACCCAGCAAGCTGCCAGGCCAGGCCGCATCCCAGATCCACGCGTCTTTGGGCACCAAGTGCACGGCTCTCCTCCCCACCAAAGCCGTCATGCACTCTGAAGCCACCGCATAAAGCACGAATCCTCGATCTCACCTTGTTCTCTCGCATCCTCAACCTACGAAAGTCTGCAGGCCGTGCTCACAAGTCCCACCAAGCTCTAGAGCCAGGCTGCCCAAACACATATCGAACGGCACGACACCGACCGCCATCTCGTCTCATCAAAGATGCTGTTCTCAGGTCAGTCTTTACTATCTCTGACACAGCTCCTGGTCCTCTCTGTCCCAGGCAAGAGCGACCAGTAAGTCATGCCACCTCCCTCACCGCCTCCATTGTGTGTGTGTGTGTGTGTGTGTGTGTGTGTGTGTGTGTGTGTGTGTGTGTGTTTGCGCGCGTGTGTATACAGTCACGTGAAAAAGTAAGTACACCCCATGTAAAGTTTTGACTTTTTCAACATATTTCAACATACAGCTATTTGATCTTAATTTCAACAATCTTGATAGATTAAGGTGATATAATATAACAAATATCATGAAACATTTACATTTTGTAGTCCATTGTATAATTTAAATAAACATAAATGCATATTTCGCATGTGGAAAAAGTAAGTGCACCCTTGGCTCTAATAGGTGGTGTTGCCTCCTTTGGCAGAAACAACCTCAAGTAGGCGTTTCTTATAACTGTCTACCAGTCTCTGACATCGACTGGGAGAAATTTTTGCCCACTCCTCCATGCAGAATTCATTCAGCTGTGCGATGTTTGAGGGGTTTCTTGCATGCACAGCTCGTTTCAAATCCCCCCACAACATCTCAATGGGATTTAGATCCGGGCTTTGACTTGGCCATTCCAGAACCCTCCATTTCTTTCTTTTCAGCCATTCCTTGGTGGTTTAGGGTCATTGTCATGTTGCAAGGTCCACCTTCGGTTGAGCTTCAACTTTCTGACAGCTGGCCTCACATTATCCTCAAGCACCCTCTGGTACAATGAAGAATTCATAGTGGATTCTATGATGGTGAGCTGCCCAGGCCCTGATGCAGCAAAGCTGCCCCAAACCATAATATTTCCACCACCATGCTTTACAGTTGGTATCAGGTTCTTGTGGTCAAATGCTGTCTTTGGTTTTCGCCAAACATATCTTCTGGTACTGTGGACAAATAGCTCCACCTTTGACTCATCTGTCCAGAGCACATTGTTCCAGAAGTGCCGGTCTTTGCCGAGGTGTTCATTGGCAAACTTTAGTCTTGCCCTGATGTTCTTTCTGGACAGCAAAGGTTTCCTCCTGGCACACCTCCCATGTAGATCAAATTTGTGCAGCCTCTTTCTAATGGTAGACTCGTGCACTTTGACATCAACAGTGGCAAGAGCTACCTGTCCCGTGATGACATTCTGGGGTTCTTAGAGACTTCTTTCAGCATCTTGCGGTCTGCTCTCGGGCTGAACTTGCTGGGGCGGCCTGGCCTAAACAAGTTGGCAGTTGTTTGGAATTTTCTTCACTTGTAGATGATCTTCCGGACAGTCGAGTGATTGATTTCAAATTGTTTGGAGATTTTTTTGAATCCCTTCCCAGACTCGTAGGCATCTATAACCTTCTTTCTGAAGGCCTCAGAGAGCTCTTTTGATCTAGGCATGGTGATGCCGCACACTTCAACAACAAAGAGCAAACCAAACGAAATGTCTGAGGTTTAAATAAGACAGGTTCCTCCAAGATCCTCTCTAACGATGTTCTAATCATTTGCACCTGAGCTGGTGCACCTCATTCTAATTTTAGGTATTTGAAGTAGTGATAAATGTAGGGGTGTACTTACTTTTTCCACATGCGAAATTTGCATTTATGTTTATTTAAATTATACAATGGACTACAAAATGTAAATGTTTCATGATATTTGTTATATTATATCACCTTTATCTATCAATATTGTTGAAATGAAGATCAAATAGCTGTATGTTGAAATATGTTGAAAAAGTCAAAAATTTACATGGGGTGTACTTACTTTTTCACGTGACTGTATGATGAAAATTTTCAATTTTCCTTTTGCAATTTCCAACTTTCAATTTTACAATTTTCATCATAATAAATACAAACTAATTAAAGGCAGTCAGCATGGGATTCCTTAAGGTAGGTCTTGTTTGACAAATCTTTTAGGTCTACCCTCCCTACCCACCCCTACCCTCCAACCCCCCCCCCCCCGCCCCCACCCCCGGGAAAAAAACACGCACCAATTTTTTAAAAATCTTTTAAAATTATTATTATTTAAATAATGAAAATGAACATATTTCTCCATTCGTATTTTGACATCCTTGGGATATCTCTGGACGTGCCACATTGTCTCATCCACATTCCTCCCCTTATTCCTTCAATCAGAAGCGTCGTTTTGACGGATAAGATTGGTCTGGTGTTGATGTGGCGCAGGCATGATGGGCCGAACGACCTCATCCTGGGTCTAGCTTCCTTGTGCATACCCTTGTGTTGCTGCAGAAGAAGCACGCCATTGTGTGTCAGTTCCATGGATAAATACCAAAACCCTGTCCCGGACATCTTCAAACACAATGGAAAAGCACCCGGCATATAATTTAGCAAGACGATGTTTTGACAACTGCGAAACAAACGGAGACAATAAGGGCCATCTATTTATTACATACACAAATGTGGCAGGATTTTTGTTTTTAGTGCTCTTAGGCTATTGGAGGAGCTTGTATGTAATTTGCATCCGAGGTAAGAACATTGAGTAAACATGTTTGTGGGATTCCGGGAGTAGGGTGACGTCATGTGCACCAAGAGGGTCAAGTCCCAACCTTTTTCTTGCATACGGAGCCAAGGCAGGCTCATGGAAGATGTAGAACACAGAATGGATCAGGATCAGAGTAATGTAATCCTATTCCTGCTCCATGTGTGTATTTGGTTCTGTGTTTTGTGAAATACCTTATCCCACTTCTGACACCATTTAAGATAACTGCTTTGTTGTTCGGCCAAAGCTGCGTGGTGTGTGAGATCTCGCGAGAGCTCGCTGTGCAGCTATGGCCTGACAATAAAGCAGTTATCTTACAATGAGGACGCAACATTACAAAAGGAACAGCGGGTGGAGAAAGGGGAAAGGCCAACAGCAGTGCATATGAAGGAAATATACGGGGACGGACAAACAAGGGATGCAGGTAACGATGAGGGGTAGGGGAGAACGCAAGGGGTCAACAACATGGATACATGAGCAGAATTAGGGAGTGGGATCTTTATCTTCCATCCTTCCTTCCTTTCTTCGTCTCAATGCCCTCATTTTAGTCATGAGTGTTCATAAGAAATAGATGACCTCAAACATGTTTCACCACCATTTATTTAAGATATGAAGTTAGTGTAAAAAGCGAATTATTTCTACTTCGCAGAGGTATGAGCAAAGACCAAATGGACTCACACATTTGATCAGGCAAAGATAACTCATCAGAGCACGACCTGAAGTCAAAGGTCAAATCCACGGTCATGAGTTGATGAGCTCGAGGACGGTGTGGTCCTGTAGGTTACTCAGCCCGTCGTTTTATTTTGACTCATAGAAATGCTTCTTACAGTCATGAATGGAATAAGTCGGAAGGGATGACTATTTGGGTTCAGTCCACAATCGCTCCCACCTCCTTCACCAAAATTCTAGAAATGCCTGATCTGTCGCCTGCGATTCCAAGACAGAAAACTGCACCGTCTAATTATCGTCATTAGAACGTCATGGTGGGTGTGCTGTCACATGGAGATGCGCCCGCGGCGCTGAATCTCTCGCTTTTTTGCGTGTGAAATGAGGTCCAATTTGGGCCATGACCTTTGGAAGCGATCTACAATAGATGCCAATCAAAGCACCAACTGATGAGGACAACAGCTTTCCTGGCACAGCTCGAGCCCGGGATAACAGCGCATTGAAATGCAGAGGATACAGCCCGACAGATGGGGAACTAGGTAGTGATGGCAGCGGACATGTTGGGTGGCCATTGCAAAGAATCTGCCCACAGAGGTCAACCATTATGGTGTACCTGTTGAACAGTCCTGACAACGAAACCAGGATGGCCCTGGCAATCGCTAGGGAATGGAAACGACAATGAACAACGAGAATGGGAATTCGAGAATGGCAGGATTTCCCATCTGCATACACTAAAGATCACATGGGTATCTTTCAGAAACCATCCACGGCGTGCCGGCAACCCCGGACCACTGCTCATAGGAATCGGCTTCAGGTCTGCAGTGGAAGGGTGTGAGCACAGGCATGATGGAATGTTCTCCAACCATTGAAATAGAACTAGGACAACCATTGTAACGAGTCCAGTGTACAACGAGGCACGACAATCTGACCTTGATTCCAGTCTCACCAACTGGCCTGGTGTTGGCTTAGCGGTTAGGGTGCCGGCTTGGGATCCTAGGATCCTGGGTTCGTAATCCCGGTCGATCGCTGAATTAACACCAGGGGGGTTGACTCAGCCCGTTATCCTTCCGAGGTTGGCAAATTGAGTACCAGTTCACTGGTAATTCCCTGTGTGTCGCAAGAGGCGACTAACAGGGTTGGCGGCAGGAAGGGCATCCGGCCGTAAAACATTGCTTCAAAAAGGGGACCATGGTGCGCAAAAAAGGCCAACCCCTGCTCTGCGGGGGAAAATGGCCTCTAAAGGTGGTTCCAACATGCAAGCGATAATTGACAGTTAACAAAGACGGCTATTTTCAGGTGCCCGCTCTGTACACCACAGCGGCCGTGGCCACTTGTTTAGGTCTACTGCCGTTGCCTGACTCCAAGACCTAAAACTCTCAAGAGCCGCGACTTTAAAACCCCAAGTGGGCAGCCAAATGGCAGGGCAATTAATCAGCTGTGATGACTGAAAAGCCATTAGACAAATTAACTCCCCCTCAGTGACTTGAACAAAATGTTCACTGAGCCGGATGGCTTTTGAGCATACTTGGACGTCTTCCAGACGTTTCGCATCCCATTCGGGATGACATTTGTACAGCTCAATAGCAATTGTACACCTTCGGCTTCAAGGACAGTATCGCTCTTAGTTACTTTTAAACTACCAATTATCGTTTGTTAACTCCACTGATTGATTGGCGAAAAATGTTAGCAATCCGCTTCTGATGGCCGATTTCATTATCGACACCTAATACCCTGGCACAGATCAATCTCTGTGCAATTAGGGAAAGCCTCAATAGCAATCGTATGGCTAGCTGCGGGTACCATCATTTGCTGGGGGCATCGCTGTTTCTGTGCCCCCTGTAGGTAAAAGCAGGAATTTGGAACTTGGCGAGGTTCGAGAGGGACTCCTCAGTATCTTCATCATCCAACAACTTGATGCTGGCAGACGGGACGTCACACACATTGATAAATCACCCTGCCTGTGAAACAGTTGATAGCTGGGTCGATATTTGAACCCAGGTTAGACTGCTCAGGCGAGTGCGCGTACTTCCAGGATATTCTGCCAGCCCCCTCAATAACAATAGGCAAAGAGCTTGTTCGGCATTTCCATGCGAGCACACGCTTCATGATAGTGTGACCCTAATGTTGAAATCCCGTATTCTGACCATGTCCAATCTTTCCGTACTCTAGCGTTCTGGGTTAACCCACCAGTTTGAGCCCCCGTGATGTAAATCAGGAGATCGTAGCTTGAAATGCCAACCTTCGCTGAGTTGTCGGTGGCAAACCTCTGTTGAACGAGGATGGGTGGAATAATAGGTCGACCAAGTCAGCGTGTCTGCGCATCCCTGCAAACTGAGTTGTTAGGGTTAGGGTCATTAAAAACCTCCACGCAGTGGTGCAGTGCCTTCCTTTTGGAGCGGATCACTTTAAAAAAAAAGAGAATCCGTCGGCGTTTCAGTGGAGAACCAACATGTCTTTGCACGAAACTGTTCTCCACTGCTGTTGTCCTGGATTGCTACCTCGCACACACTTCGCTGCCATCTAAAAACACACACAACTAGATGGTATTCATAGAATACTTACCTTGCGCAGTCAACTTGTTGCGAGCCAACTCTTCTGTTTTTGAACATTTTTTTCTTTGATCCAATATGGCTGCCAGACCACGTGAGCGATGACATCATAAATTTATATTCTCTAATATAATTGTTGCATAGATCACACTCAATACATGTAAAACTGATCAGACTAAGCATTGTCCCTTTCGAATTATGATGTCATAATTATGGCCAATGACATCGTGAACAACACCTACTCCCCATATGGAGTTCTTTACAATGAGCCATGTTTCAATTTTTCCCATGCAGCAGTTTTGGAGATATAGAGGTGCAACATTTTTCGGTTTTTCCAAGATGGCGCCTGTACCACATGACCTATGTCATCATGATTATCATTAAAATATTCTACAGGAGAAGTTGCTCCTATGATGAAAATTTCGTGCCCATCAGACCAACAGTTGCTGAGAAAAAACAATTCACAATGATCAGATAAGTGTTGTACTTGTCGAATTATGACGTCATAACGAAGGCACCGGTGACATCATTAACACATCTTATACCCCAAGGGGAGTACTTGACAATGAGCCATGTTTCAATTTTTTCCATGGAGCGGTTTCGGAGACATAGAGGTGCAACCTTTTTCGATTTTTTTCCAAGAAGACCTCTGTACCACGTGACCTATGACGTTATAATTATCATTAAAAAATTCTACAGGAGGAGCCGCACATATTCTGAAAATTTCGTGTCCATCGGACTAACAGTTGCAGAGGATTTTTTGTTTCATTCATACTGATCAGATCAAGCGTTGTACTTGTCGAATTATGACGTCATAATTAAGGCCCCGATGACATCACCATCAACATATCCTATTCCCCATGGTGAGTACTTGACAATGAGCCATGCTTCGATTTTTTCCATTGAGCGGTTTGGGAGATATAGAGGTGTAAAGTTTTTCCAAGATGTTGTCCGTACCACGTGACCTATGAAGTCACAATTATGAATAAAAAAATTCTACAGGTGGAGGCGCTTCTTTGGTAAACTTTCGTGTCAATCGGACCAATGGTTGCCGAGAAGAAGAATTTTTAAAATGCAGACACGTACGGCACACGGCACACGTACGCACCTGAATGCTTAACCACGCTTTTCGCTTCGCTTCGCGCAGGGTAAAAAATGGATAAACACAGTGGCCAAACTGGTAGGAAAGAAGAGACCTGTAATGAATGATTGTTGAATTCCATTGCCATGGTAACATTTCAAAGGGTCACAATACACCATCTCCTCCAAAAAAATAATGAAATAACGAAGCCTTCATTGAAGGTATTCTACCTTGTATTAGCAGGAAAATTATTTGAAGAAAAAAAACAGCAACAATTCCATTGAAAAAAGGAAAATAAAACTTTAGTTTGCAAATTGGCATAAAAAAGTGATGTGTATTAGGACCCCGCTGGCGAGGCTGGTAACGTGTTCACGGCAGGTTCAATTTCCCTCGGATAAAAAGCCTACGTCCCAGTGTGTGCCTTAACTGACAGAAGCGACAACAAAAGGCAATGAATTTTATTCAGATTAAGATAACACTATCAGCAAACTGCAGGAAAGAGAGGGCACGGGGACACTTAAAAGGAAGCGATGTTTGGTAGAAAATGAATAGCGACAGTGCGTACCTCATAGCATTCGGAACACCGCGTACAAGGCAAGTGCTCAAGTTCCGGTAGCCCTCAAGGAATCATACGTTTTGTCATATCACAAAATCACAGACTTTCGCCACGGCACGACAAAGGCTGGGAAGAGGTGACACACGTGTGTACACACACGTACACATGCACGGCACGGAAAGTGGGTGTTCGGTGGAACGGCAATCGGAGCTGAGAGGATAGGGTAAAACGGCTGAACTGGACCTGACTTCTGGAAGTTATAATGCCAATGTAGAGGTGGTCCAAGACCCACTATCTCCAGCACGGACCACGATAGGCATGCCAATTTTGAAGGTGCCCGCTCTCCTTGGCACAGACACCTGGTGAGAGATTCCTTTTCAAGGGCGGGATTCCATGAACTATGGCCGCAAGGACCCCGGGCGTGGCAATGCAGAAGGTGCACCAGTGTGCCCTCTTAGCACGTAGCGGACACAGAGAAAGGCAGGTGGAGTGAATGAAGGCAGGGATTTTTTTTTTTTAAATATCTGTAGGCTGGATGGTTCTATGGACACGAGCTAATGGACCAAGTGTGAAATCAAGCACCATAACTACACCACAAGATAAAAACAATCAACAACTAAACATCCCAAATGATATCAAACCAGACCAGACAGAAGAAAAATTTCCCCAGTTGAGCGAAACGAAAATCCACCCACCCTAGCCCACCATTAAAAACACATTCTTTGATTTGATATCACAAAAAGTTTGTCTCAAAGACAGGTTTTCATTTTCCAGGTATCCTCGTACAACGTAAGAAAACACGACTGCCTTTGCTATGGCTCAATATCACGTGACCGCACACCAACCAACGCTATGGCACTAGGGCAACCGATACTAGGGCACTAGAGCACTAGGGCACTAGGTCAGCGGTTTAATCTCATCGTCAACAAACTGGAATTGCTGTCTGGTAGGCTTTCACAGCCGGGGATTCCCTCGTATGGCGATGCCAGTGCCAAAATGTCCGGATATGAAGATACCAAATCTTTCAGCGAGACATCCTAATAGAGTCGGCTGAGCAATGATAGATTTGGCAGAAATTTGGACCAATATTCACCAACAAAATGGAGGCCACTAAACTTTAAACTACATTGCAGCAAGTCGTACACACAGCTTCTTGAAACGTATGTTGCAGCAACTTCAGATCCTTGGTTCTCCTGTTAGTATGTATAAATAATTGTGCCAATGGGACTACATCTTCCTACCTCCTTGAGCGTTTTCATTTGGAATGACAGTACAATGAATCACCAAAGTACTCAAATCTGTCTGGTCGTGTGCAGACAGTGGTCATCCCCAGCTACAGGAAGCGCTTTGAAGTTTCAGAGCTGTGAGAAGCTCTACTCTGCTCCACGGGCAAAAGCCAACGATCCACTGAGTGCAACAACACAGCTGAGATGCTGGGACAATGCGACAGCAAACTAGCCCAGTGGCAGTCTGTGTATCATAGGCCTGGATACGCACAACAGTGCTCAAACCGGAGTAGTCCGACGGTTAGTACCGAACAAAGACTCCTTGAGTTCCGTGGAAAAGCAGTTGTGCAGGAAGGCCCCACCGGCCGCTGACTCTCGCTCACAATCGAAGCTCGCACCCGCTGAGCCGGGTACCGAACCTGGCACCCCAACCCCAACCCCAGGGTCCATGCCCGTAAGAGTGTACAACGATATGTCTGCCGAACTATGACCGGCACCAAAAGGTTTGAAGGGAACGGGTGAAGCATCACCATCTCGAGAGCGTCCGCTGGAGCCTGAAGAGCGACGGCGAGCACGAAGGTGATAACCCTGAGGGAGCATGGAGGGCCCGGGCTTCTTGAAAAAATGCAGGTGAGAGATTGTGCGTGCTTGTCGAAGGGTATCGATGTAAGTGTGCACGATGACGACACCGATTGCCTCTGCAATAATGAACGCAAGCGCCCCGAAGTAGAAAGACCAGCCGTAGGAGTAGTTGCTCTTCTTCGCGTCGCTCTTCCCTGGGTCACCCGTGTTGCTCGATATGTAGATGATTATGCCGATGACGTTTGCCAGCCCTGTGGAGGCAAGGAAGGAGGTAGGTGGAAGAGGTGGGTAAACAGGAGTATGAACAGGAAGTATATTATTTACAGATAGAGTAAGGCAAAGATAACCAAGGTACTTGTAAAGATTTGGAATAACAAGTTAAGGAAGTAGAAAGGTTTTCATTGGTATTCAAATGACAAAAATGAGGGATAACTGCAAAAGATTGCAAAGTCATATTAATTAGACTAGCAACGGTACCCACCCTACGGGCGGAGCTTCAATTGAGAGACCCAAATGAAAAGGCAAAATATCAGAAATTGAAGGATTTTTTGTTTTAAACGATTTATATAAACATCCGTCAAATCATATCACACGCAAATCATCAAAATCTAAACAGTATTTGTATAATTTCAATAAAAGCCACATCACTGTTCATATCGGTAAATATTATTCCATCGTGTTTGGAAAAATTGGAAATTTGGAAAAATTGGAAATTCGAAAAATTGGAAAATTGGGAAAAAAATTGGAGAAACAATATAGCCTATTTTACTCCAGTAGTAGAATAGTTGGTGAATTATAGTAAGATTAGGGCATTGCACATTCGTTCAACCTAACGGCATTCCTTACACATGTTTTAATATTGCTACCACCCAGAGAACCTACAAATCATGACTAATCTTACAATATCATGACATGTGACTTGGTACTGTCAATTTAAGGCAAGAAAAGGCCAAGCCAATACATATAAAAATCCCTGCAGTTGGGATAAGCAAATGTCAAATAATGCTTCACAACCCATAGACATCTTCAGGCCGAGTACCAAAGCACGTACCACAAGCTAAGTTTTTTACCCTTCAAAAACTACATAACTACAGTGTCCTCCATAAGTATTGGATCACATCTGGCCACAAACGGGTCAGCTTGGCGTAACATTTGCCGCAAAGGCCTGGACCACTTTGAATGTGGGAGACTCGCTATCGAGAGACATTGGAGGTAAGAAACGGAAAACCTGTCAACGTCCATCTCCGCAAGGACCAGTACTTTGTCAAACCTGCGATGTTTGTGGTAGACGCTGTGGGTCCCGCATTGGACTATCCAGCCATTGCCAAATGACGACTCACACCATCAAGTATTGGAACAGTGAAGTCAAATTTGTTATTATTGGCATATACTCAAGAAATTTGGACTTTAGATCAAAAGATGAATATGAGGCAAGACTACAGAAGATCAACTTTTATGTCTTGGTATTTCTATAAATATATGTTCTACCGTTGTAGAACAATATAACTTTACTAGCGGGGTCACCCGTGGGAATCCCACGGGCATGGATGTGTGTGACATTTCGACATATTGAGTTATATGCTGCACATTCATTTTTACAAAATGGTTACTGGCAAGTCATCAGATCCAGAAATGGTGTGATGAACACAATTTATTTATTTCACATAATATGTGACCCCTCACTCCTCTCCACCTGACACTCTCCTGTCTCCACCTGACACTCTCCTGTCTCCACCTGACACTCTCCTCTCTCCACCTAGCACTCCTCTCCTCTCCAAACCCTCACATCCCTCTCCTTTCCAATCCCTCACCTCTCCAATCCCTCACACTCCTCTCCTCTGCAATCCTTCACACGCCTCTCCAATCGCGCCTCACACTCCTCTCCAATCGCGCCTCACACTCCTCTCCAATCGCGCCTCACACTCCTCTCCAATCGTGCCTCACACTCCTCTCCAATCGTGCCTCACACTCCCCTCCAATCACTCCTCTCCAATCGTGCCTCACACTCCTCTCCAATCACGCCTCACACTCCTCTCCAATCGTGCCTCACACTCCTCTCCAATCGCGCCTCACACTCCTCTCCAATCGCGCCTCACTCGCCTCTCCAATCGGCTTTCCCCGTCTCGTTTCTCTCCTTTTTCTCCCGTCTCGTTCTTTTTCTTGCTCCAAATCGGCCCGTCGGAATCGGAAATCGGCCCGTCTCGCCCGTCGGCCCGTCGGAATCGGAAATCGGCCCGTCTTGCTTTTGTGCTTGTGCGTAAATAAATTGTGTTCATGACACCATTTCTGGTGTTGGGCTAGCGGCTAGGGTGCCGGCTTAGGATCCTGGGTTCGAATCTCGGTCGATCGCCGAATTAATGCCAGGGGGGTTGACTCAGCCTGTCATCCTTCCGAGGTCGGCTAATTGAGTACCAGTTCACTGGTAATTCCCTGTTTGTCGTTGAAGGCGGCAAAAAGGGTTGGCGTCAGGAAGGGCAGCCGGCCGTAAAACATTGCTTCAAAAAGGGGACAAAAAAACAACAACTACCACGGTCCCCGAAAAGGCCAACCCCCGCTTTGCGGGGAAAAATGGCCTCTAAACGGTGGTTTTTACACCATTTCTGGATCTGATGACTTGCCAGTAACCATTTTGTAAAAATGAATGTGCAGCATCTAACTCAATATGTCGAAATGTCACACACATCCATGCCCGTGGGATTCCCACGGGTGACCCCGCAAGTTTGCATTGACGTTCGTCGATGGACTTGTTCGCCCGTCTCATTCGTTTTCTTGCTGCATCCTGTTCAAGTCTGCGTTCTTCATCGATCGTCTCATTCATTTTGGAAATAGAAGTTTCCACGCAGCGCATGAATTGTCACGATCCTCAAGAGGAATTTGTCTCGTAATCATCAAATGATAAATGGCAAGTAAATTATATTGTGGAAAATTAAAGATTTCAAATAAACCTATTTAAAGT
This sequence comes from Myxine glutinosa, assembly GCF_964187855.1. NCBI lineage: Eukaryota > Metazoa > Chordata > Myxini > Myxiniformes > Myxinidae > Myxine > Myxine glutinosa. Next base: position 35,040,259 of record NC_136265.1, on the reverse strand, counting down.
GTATTCGCACATAACTAATTTTAAAAAACGAAGAAATATCTCTCGGTAATTTCCTGAAACATATTTTACTTCCGGCTAATAATGTTGAATTAAATAAAAACGAAGAAATATATGTCGGCATCATTGTTGACGTTTTTGTGACGACTGTCATCAAACGAAAAAGTAATATATCTTAACGGAAAAGCAAAAGCGAATTTTTAATACGTATCGACACGTTGCCGTCGGTGTCATGTTAGGCGGTGTATGATACACCATGACGCGATTTAAAAAAATATATCTGCATTTTCCCGCGTGTGTGGAATGTTCTCAATTATTGCTGACACCGACTCTAAAACCATCGATAAAAATGAAATTATATGGTGAGTTATATTGGAGATAAAGGCGTGAGAGAGACTCAATGGCCTTGAAGTTACAGGCATTTGAGAATTCATTTCGTTCTATAAACGGCAACTTTCATCGGATTTTCTTCTCGTTTTTTTTCAACCGAGTCTAAAACTATGTTAGCGACTGTGAAAAATGAAATGATATATCGAATTTAAAATAGATATCGACACATTGCCGTCGGTGTCATGTTGGGCGGTGTATGATACACCATGACGCGATTTTAAAAAATATATCTCTGCATTTTCCCGCGTGTGTGGAATGTTTGTGGAAAATTAAAGATTTCAAATAAACCTATTTAAAGTGTATGCGCACATAACTAATAAAAAAAACGAAGAAATATCTCTCGGTAATTTCCTGAAACATATTTTACTTCCGGCTAATATGTTGAATGAAATAAAAACGAAGAAATATATGTCGGCATCATTGTTGACGTTTTTGTGACGACTATCATCAAACGAAATAGTAATATATCATAACGGAAAAGCAAAAGCGAATTTTTAATATATATCGACACATTGCCGGCGGTGTCATGTTGGGCGGTGTATGATACACCATGACGCGATTTTAAAAAATATATCTCTGCATTTTCCCGCGTGTGTGGATTGTTCTCAATTATTGCTGACACCGAGTCTAAAAGTAAAACCATCGATAAAAATGAAATCATATGGTGAGTTAGATTGGAGATAAAGGCGTGAGAGAGACTCAATGGCCTTGAAGTTACAGGCCTTTGAGAATTCAATTTGAGAATTTGAGAATTCTATAAACGGCAACTTTCATCGGATCTAATGTGCAGCATCTAACTCAATATGTCGAAATGTCACACACATCCATGCCCGTGGGATTCCCACGGGTGACCCCGCAAGTTTGCATTGACGTTCGTCGATGGACTTGTTCGCCCGTCTCATTCGTTTTCTTGCTGCATCCTGTTCAAGTCTGCGTTCTTCATCGATCGTCTCATTCATTTTGGAAATAGAAGTTTCCACGCAGCGCATGAATTGTCACGATCCTCAAGAGGAATTTGTCTCGTAATCATCAAATGATAAATGGCAAGTAAATTATATTGTGGAAAATTAAAGATTTCAAATAAACCTATTTAAAGTGTATTCGCACATAACTAATTTTAAAAAACGAAGAAATATCTCTCGGTAATTTCCTGAAACATATTTTACTTCCGGCTAATAATGTTGAATTAAATAAAAACGAAGAAATATATGTCGGCATCATTGTTGACGTTTTTGTGACGACTGTCATCAAACGAAAAAGTAATATATCTTAACGGAAAAGCAAAAGCGAATTTTTAATACGTATCGACACGTTGCCGTCGGTGTCATGTTAGGCGGTGTATGATACACCATGACGCGATTTAAAAAAATATATCTGCATTTTCCCGCGTGTGTGGAATGTTCTCAATTATTGCTGACACCGACTCTAAAACCATCGATAAAAATGAAATTATATGGTGAGTTATATTGGAGATAAAGGCGTGAGAGAGACTCAATGGCCTTGAAGTTACAGGCATTTGAGAATTCATTTCGTTCTATAAACGGCAACTTTCATCGGATTTTCTTCTCGTTTTTTTTCAACCGAGTCTAAAACTATGTTAGCGACTGTGAAAAATGAAATGATATATCGAATTTAAAATAGATATCGACACATTGCCGTCGGTGTCATGTTGGGCGGTGTATGATACACCATGACGCGATTTTAAAAAATATATCTCTGCATTTTCCCGCGTGTGTGGAATGTTTGTGGAAAATTAAAGATTTCAAATAAACCTATTTAAAGTGTATGCGCACATAACTAATAAAAAAAACGAAGAAATATCTCTCGGTAATTTCCTGAAACATATTTTACTTCCGGCTAATATGTTGAATGAAATAAAAACGAAGAAATATATGTCGGCATCATTGTTGACGTTTTTGTGACGACTATCATCAAACGAAATAGTAATATATCATAACGGAAAAGCAAAAGCGAATTTTTAATATATATCGACACATTGCCGGCGGTGTCATGTTGGGCGGTGTATGATACACCATGACGCGATTTTAAAAAATATATCTCTGCATTTTCCCGCGTGTGTGGATTGTTCTCAATTATTGCTGACACCGAGTCTAAAAGTAAAACCATCGATAAAAATGAAATCATATGGTGAGTTAGATTGGAGATAAAGGCGTGAGAGAGACTCAATGGCCTTGAAGTTACAGGCCTTTGAGAATTCAATTTGAGAATTTGAGAATTCTATAAACGGCAACTTTCATCGGATTTTCTTCCCGTTTTTTTTCAACCGAGTCTAAAACTATGTTAGCGACTGTGAAAAATGAAATGATTTATCGAATTTGATTTGAAATAAAACTGGGGGAGAGCAAGACACCACGGGCCTACAAAACAGGACTCAAAGCTATGCGAGTTAATAAAATGGTGGATATTTGTTTATAATTATATGAAGCCACTCCCAGAATGGGTGGAGCTATGGGTGGAGCTACTCTGCAAACCGAGTAAGCCACACCCCGGACAGACACCCAACAGATAGACAGACAGACAGACAGACAGAATCATCTATGGCTATTATAATATAGAGATATGTACAGTCCCACCATTTTAGGTAAGCATAAGTATTGGAACAGATTAACTTAAAGTAAGTTAAAGTAGTATAATAGTTAGTGTTTGGTTGTCTATCCCTTACATGTAAAAACTGCATCGAACATATGACCGATCAACATCACCAAACCCTTGGTATCTTCCTTTGAGATGCTTTGCCATATCTTTACTGCAGCCATTCCTAGTTGTTGTTTGTTTTGGGGGTTTCTGATTTTAGTCTTCTCTTCAGCAAGTGAAATTCATGTTCCATTGGATTTAAATCAGGAGATTAACTTGGTCAGTCTAAAACCTTCCACTTTTTTAATGCAACCTTGACCGTCCAACCGTGGATGAAAATTGACCATTTTATGCAACCTTGACCTTTGACCTTTTTGTTCTAGAAAATACAATCGGCTTCTGGGTTTTGATTGTTGAACCAATTCAGTGACCCAATATGCAAATTCTTTAGATTTGAGGAAAAATGACTTGAATGAGAATTGACGATTTTATGCAACGCTGACCTTTGACCTAATTATTAATTTGTTTCCTCCATATCTTACTATAATTCGCCAAATGTCTGTCTATCCGTCTATTCCCAGGTACAGCAAAAACGGCTGAACCGATCACAACAAAATTTTGGTTGGGTAATGCTTGGACCCCCTGGAGTAAAATAGGCTATATTGTTTTTCCAAAATTTTTCCCAATTTTTCCAATTTTCCAGTTTTTCCAAACACGATGGAATAATATTTACCGATATGAACAGTGATGTGGCTTTTATTGAAATTCTACAAATACTGTTTAGATGTTGATGATTTGCGTGTGATATTATTTAACGGATGTTTACATAAATCGTTTAAAATAAAAAAGCCTTCAATTTCTGATATTTTGCCTTTTCATTTGGGCCTCCCAATTGAAGCTCCGCTCTTAGGACGGGTACTTTGCTAGTTCTCATAATAAAGCTTTGCTGAAAATTTGATGACAAAAAAGTTATGGTTCAATAAGGCCTATTTGTACTCACTGTGACTTTGCCCTTTCACTCAATTATCCATTAGTGTTCTCCATATTCTCAAAATAAAGGTTTGTTGAAAATTTGATTACAAAAGCTCAAATGGGGAAAAAAGTTACGGCCCTGAATGGACGCATGCACGCACGCACCACACACAAACATACACATAAACACACACACACACACAAACACAGACACACACATACAGAAACACACACAGAGACACACACACAGAGACACACACAGACACAGACACACACACAAACACACACACCAACAAACACACACACACACACACACACACACACACACAGACACACACACATAGAGACACACACTCACAGACACAGACACACACATACAGACATACACATACAGACACACATGCACAGACATGCACTGACACACATACACACACACACACGACTCCTGCTGCATGGGAGATGGGCTAATAGCAACACTAATGATAATCGCATGATAATGTGATATGATAAAAACAATATTAATATTAATAATATCCTCCCTCCCCAAGGGTGTTTTCCTCCTTGAACAAATGCTGTGTTAACGTGAATGAATAGTTTATCATGGCATTTTGTGGGCCAAGCCTACCAGAAGAAAAAAAAACCCATTATAAACCACAAACACGTATGTTTACCATTTTAAACAGCCGCTACTGCTATTTAACACTAAACAGAAAGGGAGGAATCCCGACGTTCTTGAGACATTATATGCTTATCGCATCGCCGAAGACTAACAGGCCCGAGCCTAGATCTACTGTAATCTATATACCCCAGAGAGGATAATAACATGACCTTACTGTAGGGAGCAGATGTACTAATATCTTAAAATACACAAATTCCAATGCAACTGGAACTTGTTTACACAAAACCAACCAATTTTAAACCAAAATGACATCTAAAATCATTCTCACGTGACCTAATCTAACCATTAACCAAATAAAGTAGGTTTACCATAAGTCCGGTTTTTCCAGGACATGTCCTCCTTTTCGGTCCTTAAATCACCGTTCCCTGGCTTTTAAATATATATAAAAATGCCCCGGATTTTGCCATTTTTTTTGCTTTTGTATTTTCAAAGGGGTTCCTGTATATTGTTTCTTAGAAAATAATGACATCAAATCTGACACATAAATACCTTTTAAAAGACATTAAAACTTTATAAACTGGGGAGTTCATAGAACACGATACCCCACGCAATGTTACTTCCATTTTAATAAAATAATAATTTTAAACAATTGTTGAAAAGAATACGAAAGTTTTGTACTGTTTAAGTAGTTCAGAAGCAATTCCGAACATCATGCTTATACACCCGCCCCCCACCCCCCATTAAACCTTCATTTAAATTTAAGTACGGTCGGACCCCGCTATTCGTGGAATCCGCGTATTCGTGGTTGATAAAATGCGACATGTTTCTCTATTCACGGAAAAAGTCCCGCCAATTCACGGTTTGTTTTTCTTTTCGCAGCCGTGTTCCACAAAATCGTGCCCCCCCCCCCCCTATTTGTGGACATGTTCTGCGAATACGCAGATTTCCAGGGGTACAAAAAAAATTTCCGCGAGCCGCTAGCTTGACATTTATAAAACCCATCTTTTACCAGCCATGCAAAAAGGCTCTCCTCATCGTTGAATGATGGCTCCCAAGTGCAAGACCAGTGCCGGAGATGCGTCGACTACCAAGAGGCAAAAGAAAGCCATGAGCCTGAGCCAGAAAGTTGAGCTGCTCGACTGCCTTTCGAGAGGAGAGAGTGCGGCCTCTGTGGGCAGGCATTATGGCATTAACGAATCCACCGTTCGCTACATACGGAACAACAAGAAGGCGATTTGTGACAGTATTTCAGCGAGCGCTGTATCGAGTACGAAGGTGGTCACCCATGTCTGGGTGTCCACACATAAAGGATGGAGAAGACTCTCAGCATATGGATTGAGGATAACGTGCAGAAAAGTATGCCTTTGAGTGGACCTCTCAGTCGCAAAAAGGATTTTACAATCATCTGTCTGGCGCGGGTGGTGCCGGCACGAGTAATGCATCGAGCGATGATGGTACAAGCAGCGCGACTTCATTCACTGCAAGCAGGGGATGGTTCCTTCGTTTCAAGGAGTGGTACTGTCTCAAAAATGTGAAGCTCTCAGGGGAGCGTTCCTCCACTGAGAGGTCCTCTCGGACTGCTGTGGGGTCCTCTTGGACCACGGGGCAGCAAAAGCATTCCCTGCTCAACTCGCGAGGCTGATCGAAGAGAAGGGATACCTCCCAGAGCACGTGTTCAACGCTGACGAGACTGGCCTCTTCTGAAAAAAGATGCCCACAAGAACTTTTATCTTGAAGTATGAGGAGACAGCATGGGGATTCAAGACTGCCAAGAACCGGGTATCTCTTCTCCTCTGTGCAAACGCAAAAGGGGACTTCATGCTGAAACCCATGATGTTGTATCGTTTCCTGAACATGTGTGCTCTCAAAGACAAGAATAAGCAAACTCTGCCTGTGTTTTGGAAGGCCAACAGGAAAGCCTGGGTGATGGCAGCAACCTTCCTGGACTGGTTCCATAATTGTTTCGTCCCTCAGGTGGAGAGGTACTTGGTGGGCAAAAACCTTGCGTTCAAGGTTCTCTTGCTCCTGCACAACGCTCCTGGCCACCCTGTGAACCTGGACATGGCTCACCCGAATGTCGAGGTGATCTTCCTGCTGCCCAGCACCACCTCACTCATCCAGCCACTCAACCAAGGTGTGATTTCAACGTTTAAAACGTATTACATCCGTCGCACCTTTCGCCGTATTTTGGATGCAATGGAGGCTCACCGTCGACCCAGCGCTCACCGTCGGGCAGTGGTGGAAGCATTTCAACATTGTCCACTGCATCAGCGCCATCAAGGAGTCGCTGAATGAGGTGAGAGCTTCCACCATCAACGCGTGCTAACAGGCAGTCAGAAACTTAACTGGCTTTCCCGATAACACTGAGAGAGGCATGTGATTGTCGGGTTGGCAGTTGGGAGGGGAAGGCTTTGATGACATGCATCCTGAGGCGTTGGAGGATCTCATTGCCTCACATGGCGTCAACCTCACTGAGGAGTTGGAGGCCATTATAACGGTTTCCGAGGAGGAGAAGGCAGGCAGTGATGAGGAAGAGGTGCAGAGATCCAACCTCACAGTCCAGTTCCTGGGTGAGTTGTTGCATGATATGCGGGCACTTGTCGACAAGTTGGAAGATGCTGATCCAGTCATGGAGAGGTACCTCAAGTTCAAGAGGGGCTTGGATGATTTGTTTCTCCCCTACAAAGAGCTGCATTGAAACCTGCGGCAATCTGCCAGAATGTGCACACGGTCTCCATTACCCATTTCTTCAGCCCTGCTCCCTCCACCTCAACATCACCTGCCACCCTCTCAGTGTCCTCACCGGCATCCTCACTAACACCCTCAACTGCTGCCTTTCCCTCAGTGCACGACGTTGCAGGACTCTCATTTCGGTTCGAGGAATTCATGGGATTTTAATTCATCACCATCATCATTGTCATTTGAAAGTTGCGTGTGATTGTAAAAAAAAAAAATTTAAACGGTACATGATGATGTTGTATTTTTTTTACTTTAACGTTACGGTATGGTTAAGCACTTTTAATAAACTGTAAGCGCATTCTTTCAATATATTGGAAATTGTACCTGTGTTGTCGTTTGTTTTTATTTGCAAGCATGTTTTGTGTGCATTTGCAGTCGAAAACATTTTAAATTTTCTTCTATGATCAGGAACCGCTGGGAACTTATAACGTATCCCCTTTTTCCCCATTGAAACAATGCCGTGGCATACATCCGCGGGATTTTTCTCGACCTTCGCTGGATTTTAATCGACATTCGCAGGTTTTGGCTTGCCATTTCTGGGACTTTCATCGACCTTCGCGGATTATTCTCGACATTCTCGGGATTTGCGTCACCATTCACGGATTTTGCCTCGCCGTTCGCGGTTTGTTCCTCTCTATTCGCGGATTTTCACGACTCGGGAACCTATCCCCCCTTTTCCCATTGAAATAATGCCCTGCTATTCGCGGGTTTCGCTATTCGTGGATTTTCCAGGAAAGTATCCCCCGCGAATAGCGGGGTCCGACTGTATTACAAAACTAGAGGTTCTTGGAAATATGACAGACAATTGTGAATGTAAGTATATCGTTAAATTTAAATGGAATAAAGATTGTAAATGTCATGGAATTAAATGAATTTTGTCCAAGTACTGCAGAGGTGTGTTCAATTGCCAAGCAGCTTGCTAGCACTTGCCAAGCAAGCCGTTCCTTATTGACAGTTTCGGTGGAGTGCTTGCGTGGGTGTTAAAGCCATTTGGCGAGCGCTCTACAAGAAACTTGATAACTAAACACATCCCTGCATAATTGGAGGTTATTGGAAGTATGATGAAGGTGATTTGTGTTACACAATATTCAAATATATAATTCAATTTAGCTAAAGGTTTAAACAGGTGTAAAGACATATAAATAAAAAATATCCGGGTTTTACCGCCATTTTCCGCAACGTCTATTACATCACCCAATCCAACACGTTACATTTGTTATTCATGCCTGTTGTTTGTGTCCTTTATAACGTCCTTAAAAACAGTAAATGTTCTGTTTGGAATGATTTTCAATTTTGTTTGACTGCCAGGCAGGTAGAGTAGAGATATTTTTAAATTCAACAATTTATATACTTTATCCTATTTTTTTTTAAATGCCTTTTTTTTTTTTTTTGTATACAAGATCGAGGCTCGTGAAAGAGCTAATATTAATCAGACAAAAAGTCAAACCGACACACAAAACACAAAAAACAAGGGGAGCGGCAGACAAGATGGGGAGAGAGGGGGAAGGACACAAACACAACATTTGAGAGCAGGGACATCGGGAGAAATGTGGGAGGGGGAGGGCTTGGGGGGAGGTGGGAGAGGTATAAAACATATTAACACTGCAAGGACTCTGGGGTGAATTAGCAGGGGTAGAAAAGATCAAGGTTTTGGATGGGGGAAGATAAGAGATGGTGGTGAACAGCAGTTTTAAAGACCTGGAGGGAGGAGTGGGATTGAAGGGAGTGGGGGAGTTTGTTCCAGAGGCGGGAGAAAAGGGGAATGAAAGAGTGAAGGTGAGCAGAGAGCCTAGATTTTGGCAGCTTAACCATAAGAGGGTTGCTGGCAGATCTTGTGCGACCTGTAGGAATATTGGGGGGACAGACCACAGAGAGAGCTGGGGGAGCAAGGCCAGAGAGGAGTCGGTAGAAGACAGAAAGACCACCAACCTTCCTGCGGTGAGTGAGTGAAAGGCCCTCGGAGTTAGCTTCATCGCAGGAGATTCCAATGATTCTGAAAGCTTTGGCCTCAACAGCGTGAAGCCGAGCTTGGTTTGAGGCAGGAGCACCAGCCCATAGGGGAGAACAGTATTCCATTGAGCTGCGGATGAAAGCCTTGTATGTGGTGAGGAGCTCAGGTGTGCCAAGGAAGGACTTCGCACGACGGAGGATGCCCAGTCGGCGACTGGCTTTGGAGGCCAGCTTGGAAATGTGGTTTTCCCAAGAAAGATCATGGCAGAAAGAAAGAAAAGTAAAGAAAAAGAATGTTTGTTAAACGGAGAAAAGCCTACAGAGAAGCCTACAGAGAAAAGTAAAGAATGTTTGTTACTTGTCTTTGCGGATGTGTTAGCAGGATGAATTCTTAGCCAAGATACGGTAAAAAAAAAACAGACTTGTCTTCATATTCATGATCTGATTCATGTTCAATATATAACATTCAATTAAAATATGTTATTTCTCGATCACAAACTGATGATCATAAACTGATAAAATAGACGGACGGACGAATGGACGGACATGAACCAATTGCTTAACCCCGCTTTTTGCTTCCCGCACGCAGTATAATGACTCATTAATTATTTTAAGTATTGCACCACAAAAGCTGTATATTAAAAGAGTTTAAGAATGAATACTTTCCTGGGAATGGGTGAAGCGACTTTCAGGCCACCCTGTAGTCTACTGTATACGCACGCACTTTGGCCCGAAGGCCAAAATATATAGTCAAACAAACACATGAACTCTATCCCACCGGGTCAGAATGCATGGTCATCATAGCATAACTTTATCAACTAGATGGTATTCATAGAAGAGCTACACCACATGGTCAACTTGGTGCGAACTGTTCTGTTTTTTTAAGTTTTTTTTCTTTGATCCAATATGGCTGCCAGACCATGTGACCGATGACATCATAAGTATACATTCTCCAATATAATTGTCGCGTAGATCACGCTCCAGAAATTTCAAAATGATGGGACTAAGAGTAGTACTTGTCGAATTATGAAGTCATAATGAAGGTCATAATGAAGGTACCGATGACATCATCATTAACATATCTTATTCACCATGGGGAGCACTTGACAATGCGCCTTGCTTAAATTCTTTCCATGGAGCGGTTTCAGAGATATAGAGGTGCAACGTTTTTCGGTTTTTCCAAGATGGCGCCTTACCACGTGACCTATGACATCATCATTATCACCAAAATATTCTACAGGAGGAGGTGCTCCTATGCTGCAAAATTTTGCATCAATGGGACCAATGCTTGTTGAGAAAATGAATTTAAAAAATGCAGAAACGTATGAACACCGCACGTATGCACGTAACCGATCGCTTAACCCTGATTTTCCCTTTGCGAGCGCATGGTAACAAGAAATCCACTGCACAGAGAAGAGTTACCCCAAAAAGTGGTCTGACATGCCATCTGGTGAGGAAGTGTATATACCTCAAGTGCCTCTTGAACCCTCGTGACACACCACACCAGGGGTGTGTTCCATTACCAATCAGCTTGTAGAGCCCTCACCAAATGGCATTAAGCACTCAAGCAAGCGCTCCAATGAAACGGTTGATAAGGAACGGCTGGCTTGGCAAGCGATAGCAAGATGATTGGTAATGGGACACGCCCCAGCACTTGCTGCAGTGGTCTTGACCAAACAAGACCCCTGCAGCAAGTGCCAGACACCCACCCTGTTTATATGTACCTATTACCAGTTAATAAGAATTTTAAGTTGCAGCCATTAAAATGGGAACAACCGGCTCAGTTGAATTCTGTGAAAAACACTGAAGCACCCACTGCTTGAATGCAGTGTCAGCTCCTACATTGCATCAGTCAGTTGACAAGGCCTCAATCAGCCTATATGGCTTCAGAAGCCTTTTGGGGGCAGATCAGGCAGCTAGAGTTATATACACTCCATCACAGGATGCATGTCAGTTCACTTCCTGGGGGGAATCCACTCCACATTGATGTTGGCCAGGAAGTGGGAAATGTGTCTGTCGATTGACTCTTTTACCCAGTGGGTGGACTGATGATCCTGCCAAAAAAGGCTTCTAAAGTCATGTACGCTCTCTGATGTTGCAGTTATTGGTGTAGCAACTGACACTTACAATTGGAACTTCAACGCAGTAGGCCAGGGGGTAGAGAGGGCGAGAGAGGGTAAGATAAAACGAGAGAGATTGGGGAGAGATGAGGGAGAGTGGGAGTGACGGGGAGGAGGGATCGGAGTGGGAGAGGGTGGGGAACATCTCGGAGGAGGGAGAAGTAGGGAAGGGAAGATGGAGGGATGAGGGGAAGGGAGAGAAGGGGGAGAGGTGGAAATAAAAATAGAACAGAGAAAGGTAGAAGGAGAAGCAGACAGACAGAGTCTAGAGAGATTTTGGGATGACGACAGAGGAGAGAATGTGGACACAAGGAAATGGGGTTTGGAAGAAAGAAAAACAAAAAACATTTAAGGTCCAAAAGATTAATGTTGCTTGTATTAAAAAGAACTGTATCCATAAGATGTATCATAAAATCATGTTGTGCAGATGATTACACTCCCCTCATTAATTACTGTGCCTTAAAATACCCGAATTATGCGGGCACAGAAAAACAAAAGCTGTCATGGCACACAAAAGGGATCAGCTGAAGATATTTTATCGGGACTTTCCATGAAAACCAAAATAGATTTCATCCTGGAAGTAGGAATCTTGACATAAAAAAGATGGATTTTTCTTCTATCACAAATGGATTCATTTTTAGTGCAATGGACCTGAAGCTTTAAGATTTCCATGAGACAAGTCATCTTAATTCAGACTGGTTGGATGGACTCGAGGTACGCACATTCGCCACTGAGCTGCCTAGCCTGGGTTCAAATGTGGACCCAGCTATAAACTGTCATCCTGGTTTTATGCAAGCAGGGCAAGGTATCAATGTATGCGTCATCTATGATTGGTTGTTGGTGGACATTTAGGTATTGACATTGTATTTATCGAAGAGTTGGCGAGTCATCGCCAGAACCTTGAACGAATGACACATCCACGCCAAAATCATTCTGTCGAACGTTAGGGCTGAGCAACTCGTTCCAGAAAGACAAACCTTTCCATGTACGTTCTTAACAACCCTCTCAAAGAAGTTAAGTCACTCAAACTTCTAGGTCTCAATATCAGCCATGATCCTTCTGATTTTAATCCTGATCTCCTCACCACATACAAGGCTTTCATCCCCAGCTCAATGGAATACTGCTCTCCCCTCTGGGCGGGTGCTCCTGCCTCACACCTAGCTCAGCTTCACGCAGTTGAAACCAAAGCATTCAGAATCATTGGAATCTCCCGCGATGAAGCTGGCTCCGAGGGCCTTTCACTCACTCACCGCAGGCAGGTTGGTGGTCTTTCTGTCTTCTACCGACTCCTCTCCGGCCTTGCTCCTCCAGCTCTATCTGGGCTCTGTCCCCCAAATATTCCTACAGGTCGCACAAGATCTGCCAGCAACCCTCTTCTGGCGAATTGCCAAAATCAAGACTCTCTGCTCACCTTCACTCCTTCATTCCTCTTTTCTCTCGCCTCTGGAACAAACTCCCACACTCCCTTCAATCCCACTCCTCCCTCCAGGTATTTAAAACAGCTGTTCACCACCATCTCTTATCTTCCCCCATGCAAAACCTTGATCTCTTCTACCCCCACTAATTTCACCCCAAATCCACTTTTTTTTTTGAAATATCGACTTTTTTCTTTCCTGGAAGTTCCAGCAGTGTGTTTTATGTGTTTTATACTAGCCCACCCACACCTCCCCCCTCCCCCCCCCCCCCGCCTTCCTATGCCTCCTCCCCCCAAGCCTATCTCCCGATGTCCCTGTTCTCTGCTGTTGTACTTGTGTGCCTCCCTCTCTCTCCCCATCTTGTCTCCCGCTCCCTTTTTTGTATGTTTTGTGTGTCCGTTCGTTGTTGTTTCTTGTGATTTATGTTAGCTCTCACACGAGTCTCGATCTTGTATGCAAAAAAGAAAATAAAAAAAGCCACCATCAAAAACTTCATGCAAACACCTTTTAAATGTTACTTTAATAAATTAGTAAACCAAGTCAGCACAGTTTCTCATAATGAATCTGCAAAATTCGCAAATGGCAACTTAATGGCATCTGTCAATTTATTTTTTAACTAAGAGTAAAAAAGGTACATACCAAAAAGCAAATAATCAAGTAGAACAGCACTAGGTAAAGAGCGCACACCTCCGCCAGGCTGCACAGGTTATGTTTTGTATCCCACTGGTCGGCCGGATCTGGATTCGGATCTGAACAAAATCTAATTGGCTTGTTATTGTCACCTACCCAACTCATCCACCAAGTTTAGTCATAACTCGTCCATAACTTTTTGAATTATCGTTTTTGGTCCCATCTCACAGTGGTGAAAAATCACTTGAAGAATTAAAAAAAAAGATTGTATCCGGATCTGGATCTTCACCAAAATCGAGGTCATTCTTCCTTGTGCACACCCAACATCTCCATCAGGTTTGGTCCGAATCCGTTCACAACTTTTTGAGATATCATGCTATATATCATTTTTGGCCCTCTCTCTCAATGGTGAAGAATCAATTAAAAAATTATAGTATCCAGATCTGGATCCGGATCCTGACCAACAATGTGCGTCGCTGTCCTTGGCCGGTCACCTACTCACACAAAAGATTTCAGAACGATTCCGAGAAAACTGTGGCCAAAAATCGTGTGACTAACAGACAAACAGACACGACAGATCAACATACTTAGCACAATTATTCCACCAAATAACAAACAGAGACAGTTAGAAAGACAGCGGGGAAAACATAAACTGCATCCATTTTCGGTGGCGGAGGTAATAAGTATCGTGAATCTGGGGGAAAGAAGCGGAATTGATGGGGGCATAAGGAGTGTGCCTACATTTTTGTACAACTTATCTGTAAGCAGCTCCTCACTTCTTGCAATACCAAATTTTACAATATTCCACTTTCAACTCAGAGGTTTCACTGTACAAGGAAATGGACTCAGCAGGAGTCCATTTAGGCCCATCGTTCCCGTTCCATTTCACCATCCTAACACTTACCCACTAATGCAGATCGGGCTAATTGTAGGCTCACCCCCCAAGCAGGGAATTTGCAATTGCACAAGCTGAATGCTGATCCCCATCTGGTCCCCATCTGAAGGGTGGAAAGTCTCAAATGGAACAACCCTGCTGGCCGTGCCATCAGAAAGGACAGATTTTAATTATATGTACTGTGTCCGACTCGGTTGGGGATCAAGCGTAGAAGAGACAGCTCAATGGAGGACAAGCATTCGATTCCTGCCCAACCTGAGCATAGAACATCGGGTTAGATGGGAACCCATTTGGCAACACTTGCTGGTTGAGGTTAAAGGTTGTGGTATGCTCCGCAAAGAGGAGGCGACGTGGTATACAGGTGTGGTGTACAGGTCGCAAAGGCAGTTTACAAATTTCTGACCTAACTCGTGCGACTCATGTTGGTTGCATTCCAGTAATAGTCGCAGAGGCACACAGTCTGTCAAAAGACTGGTAACCTACAGGGATACAAAAGTCTTAAATGACTGTCTAAATTGTCTTTCAAAGGCGTAACCAGTCCGTCCAGCCGGGAATGACATTGGCACACACATACAGAAAACAAAGTGTTATCTCCGGATGTTATACTCAGGAACAAAAAGGAAAACACAGCATTGATGAATGAGAAATCAGTACCGAGCAATCTTGGCCTAAACAACACAGAAATCAAGAAAATGACCAAATACCAGGACCTCAAAAATGAGCTCAAGAGATCTTGGAAGCTGAAGAGCATGGAAATTGTGCCAGTGATAAATTGGAGCAACTGAAATGATAACAAAGAACCTCACTGAGATTTTAAAAACAACCCCGGGAATATTACCACAAATGAACTACAACTGGAGGCAATCCGGGGTTCGGTGACGATTCTGAAACGAGCCCTTGGAACAAAACTCTGAAAAAGTTGAACGTCTTGGTCCATGAACTGTGTGATCCCTTACTGAAGCGGAGGTGGACACATTGGGTCCTGGGAGGATTCCAATCCACCGTCTGAAACCCGCAAATGGAGAAAATAACCAAAGACATGCACCAATGACGTCCCTTACTTAAGTAACAGAATCTCCCATGAAGAGTATGGATCGCCTTAACCTACCAGCAGCAACGAAGAATATTCCAGCTCCAAGGATGATGTTGTGTTTGGAGCGGTAGAACTCACTCGCCGCTATGCAAAGGCCACCGCAGAACAGCAACGAAACGCTCAGGATCGGAAAGATACTCAATGAACGCATCACACCTGCGCAGATGGAATGGTCATGAAATCAAGCAGCGAACAGTGATTACGGACATTATTCGTGACCCGAACGCGAGCATTTCCTTTGGCCCGACGCACTTGTGGTGGTCCAAGCATCCCTTCCAAACTCAAAATCACCGTGGCTTTCCACATGGCTCATAAATGACACATACTCCCACCACCAGGTCTTTCATTTTCAGCAGATCTCACGTGCAAAAAAATTGTTAGGTAGAAAGGGCTTCCTGACATACCGGTTTGCACATCTGGAGCCGTCCCCCTCCAGATGTCCAAAACCATATCCTGGCGACGTAAAAAATGTCATCATGCTATCATCCGCTCCCTGATTAGCTCGACGGAACAGAAACGTAACTGCGGAACCGACATTCGAAGACAATAATCATCTCAGAACCTTCAGGGAAAATACTGATCGCTGAGGCATACAAGTGCTACAATTGTTTAATTTTGGGTGTAGCACCACCATACAAAGAAGACTTAGCCGGTTCGAGCTATCATCATCAGACTCACAAATCGGTATCTTGAGCCCAAAGACAAGGTAGGGGAGAAAACAAGAATTCGATTTTTTTGTCTTGCTGTCACATTGTAGGGCAAGTATCGATTACAATGTTCGATGCTATCATCTTGCCCTTTGTGCTACTTGCTTTGCAAAGGCACAGCTTTCATAAGGATTTTTCTCCTGTCTTTCTCTTATTCTCTATACCAGCAACGGTACCCGCCCTATGGGTGGGCCTTCAATGGGGAGGCCCAAATAAAAAGGCAAAATATCAGAAATTGAAGGCTTTTTTATTATTTTAAACGATTTATATAAACAGCCATTAAATCATATTATATGCAAATCATCAAAATCTAAACAGTATTTGTAAAATTTCAATAAAAGCCACATCACTGTTCATATCGGTAAATATTATTCCATCGTGTTTGGAAAAACTGGAAAATTGGAAAAACTGGAAAATTGGAAAAATTGGGAAAAAACTGGAAAAACAATTTCGCCTTTTTTACTCCAGGGGGTCCCAGGATTACCCACCCACAATTTCGTTGCGATCGGTTCAGCTGTTTTTGCGATACCTGGGAACAGACAGACAGACAGACATTTGGTGAATTATAGTAAGATATATATATATATATATATATATATATATATATATATATCTGTGCAGTGTCTTTCTTGTGTTGTGTTGTGTTGTCTTGTCTTGTCTTGTAACTGAACTACTCCCTCAAACTTTTGTGAAATCCGACCAAACTTCTGGTATGCACATATCTCTCCCGTCGGTATGTCCTAAGGGTATTTTTTTTGAAAATTTTTCCAATTATTATCATTATTTTTTTGGGAATTTTTTTGGGGAATTCTTTTTTTTTCAACTTAAGTTTTCAACTTCAATTGTTTATAAAATGTGATATCACGTATATTACAAATACATTTGTGCAAAATAATTGTTTGAATTATGATTGGTTTAAACCATGACAAAACGGCAACTCGGGTACAGTCATTTATCTATATACATATCTACACATCTGGGCAGTGTCTGTGTTGTCACTTAACGACTCCCTCAAACTTTTGTTTCCGTGGTTGTGAAAGGTTTTGAATCACGTGGTGGTGAGGTATTTTGAATTATGTGGTGGTGAGGTGTTTTAAATTACTTGGTGGTGAGGTGTTTTGAATTACTTGGTGGTGAGGTGTTTGGAATTACTTGGTGGTGAGGTGTTTTGAATTACTTGATGATGAGGTGTTTTGAAGTACTTGGTGGTGAGGTGTTTTGAATTAGTTGGTGGTGAGGTGTTTTGAATTACGTGGTGGTGAGGCGTAATCGGCCCAAACTTCCAGTCTGCATCTACCCCACACATGTGTGTGCTGAGGGGTTCTTTCTTGAAAAAAAAACATATTTATATATATATATATATATATATATATATATATATATATATATATATATATATATATATATATACAGTATATATATATATATATATATATATATATATATATATATATATATATATATATATATATATACAGTCACGTGAAAAAGTAAGTACACCCCATGTAAAGTTTTGACTTTTTCAACATATTTCAACATACAGCTATTTGATCTTCATGTCAACAATATTGACAGATAAAGGTGATATAATATAACAAATATAATGAAACATTTACATTTTGTAGTCCATTGTATAATTTAAATAAACATAAATGCAAATTTCGCACGTGGAAAAAGTAAGTACTTTTTAAGGAAAAAGTAAGGAAAAAGTAAGTACACCCCGACATTTATCACTTCTTCAAATACCTAAAATTAGAATCAGATGCACCAGCT